>NW_027361822.1:5535000-5872500 GCF_039654945.1 Dendrobates tinctorius
GGTTGATGTATGTGGTGCTCTGATTAGCTATTCATAATGCAGACTGCTGACAGGTCACTGATTCCCTCAGTGACCTGCCCCCTAGTTTGCATAATGAATATACTAATGTCTGTATTTGAAGAAAAGCATGTCACTTAATCAAAATGGGGGCGCCTGCGCACTTTCTTTTATCGGTTAGTACCTATTATCTTCCTGTGTTTAAAAGAATTACCATTAATATGACGCCGTCGTATGCACCTGCGCATTAGCATCTATCGCGTTCCTGACACTGTCTGCAAGTTACTATGCACAATCCTGTTGACAGGTTCTCTTTAAAGGAGCATGGGAAACATCGGGGCTACTCTTAGGCTTGCTATGGCAGCAACCTGCACCTTTAGATCCCTTATGATCTGGTTGGATCAACTAGAGAAACAGCTCTGGGATGGGGTGCTCAGGGATGAAGTACTAGAGTCCATTCCTTTTAATACAGGGGGCAGCAGCTTTTTGGGCAGATTCATCGGCTGACTCGGTTAGACTAGCGTCCAAGTTTGCAGCTTTCTCAAATGCAGCCCGCAGAGCACTTTGGCACTAATGCTGGCCAGGAGACCTGCAAACCAAATTAAAATTGTGCTTGATCCCCTGTGAAGGAGAGTTTTTATTTGGAGAAACATTGGATGACATCCTTCTGAAGACAGGGGATTAGAAAAAGGGGTTTCCTAGCCTGGCCGCTCCCACTTTTAAACTGTCCTTTCGGAATAGGAAATTTTTCTGTAGGAGGCCCCCAAAAGAGCAGAGTAGATGGGACCAAGGAAGGAAGAAAGACAAGGGATTTCTCTTTGGAAACTCCTCTCATGATTGAAAGCCCTCAAAGTGATGGTCCTTCCCAGGTGGGGGCGGGCAGACTATCCCGTTTCCTTCTGGCCAGAGGGAACCCAGAGTTCCTCTAGATGCCTTTATGATCCCATGGAATTAGAGCCTGGCCTATGCCTTCCTCTCGGTCATTCTCATTCCAGCAGTCCTAAGAAAGGTCAGGGAGGACAGGACAAGAATAATACTGATAGCCCCCTTTTGGCCTAGAAGAACTTGGTAGAGTTGAGCGACTTTTGTTTTTTTAGGGTCGCGTTTCGTTTCGTGAAACCCGACTTTTCCAAAAGTCGGGTCGAGCAAGATCGTCCGATTATAGGGAAAAGTCGGGGTCGTCCCGAAACACGAAACCCAATGTAAGTCAATGGGGAATAAAAGTCAGCAGTGAGAGGAGGACAGGAAACACACCTACAGTGCCCATTTGAATGCCAAAAGCATCAATTCTTCTTACTTAAGCTTGTCTACCTTAATTAACTTCATAATACAAGTTACGCACTGAAAAATGGGGGTTATTTGGCTAAAGTTGTGGGGGGGAGGGCTGGCTGCAGGTTTTCATGTGCCCTGGGCGAAAGAGCGCCCCTTTAACACATACCACAACTCATCATGCTCCGATACGGCAGAGAAATAGCGGTATAGTACAATGAAAAATACTTCACTTTTTACATCTCATGACGAGGCCCATCTATTTCTCTTTACAGAATCATTGGTCCCATATAATGTTTGAAACAGTATATGATGAGCTCCACATAATGCTACAGTATATGTTGGTCCCCATGGATGAAGCTCCACTGTCTTATGGGCCCAAATAATGCTCCAAACATAATGGGCCCCATTTCTAATGCTCTAGTGTATAATGGGCCCTGTAAATGCTGCTCCAGTGTCTGATGTCCACCTTTGGAATGTTCCAGTGTATGGTGGGCCCCATCTATCATTCTCCAGAGTATAGTGCTCCCCAAAAATTGCTGTCCCAACATTGAAAACAATCAAATAAGTCTCCTCGCTAGGGAATCCCTGTACTTGTCTGGACTCCTCGTCGTCCCCATCTTTCATCTCACTGCACAGTATTTCAACTTTGCAAGTGCTGTGATCCTGAGCAAGCAGGGGGGGCCCACTCGTTGGCGACGGCACTGGCACAGGGCCCCTGATAGTACGGTGGTGTGTCTGATGGCGGGTGGGCCGAACCTGCACTTTCATCTGCAGCTTCCTCTTTGTCACCGTGTAAGATGGAACTGTATATGGGAAGGGTAACCTGAGTTTCATCAGGGTCAGATTCAGGTCGTGTAGCGTGCGAGGGGAATGTAGTGGTCTGGGTCAATGTACCAGCAGATTCATCGAGCAGTGGCTGGGCATCAGTGCACTTGTGTCGCCCCCAGGAGTACGGTCGCTACAGTGGCATTACCTTCTTCCTAGGGAGTGTGATGTCATGCTTGGGAGCAACGAACGATCTCTCTAGCAGGTTAACTGATTGGGCGGCGTTATTCCCACGAGTCATGACCCTCCAAACAGCGTTCATGAAGGCAAAGTGTTTGTTTTATGTGGGCAGTATGGTTGCAAAGCTGAACCTTAAAGGAATGTCCAGAAGGGCACCACCAGGAGTGGAGCCTACGGTTAAATTCGACTCCACCTGGGAAACCTCAACCATGCCAGCTACAGAACAGATGCACACATTGCAAGCTTAATTCCGTTAACGAACGAGACTCCGTCATGCCCCGCGGTCCGAGTCCGGCTTACTAGAGGGACACGTGAGGCTCTGGCACATGAGATTGGCCAATAACTGGTGTGTCATGCCCTTACATGTCCGTGGCTGCATGTGCGCTACACTGAAAAGGCCAGCGTTTGTCGCTTACAGGTGCAGATAACCCGCTGAACAACGTTAGTGATGGGGATCACTGATTACAATTATTACCCGCGAACAATGATTTCCCAGTAAGTGCAGGTCAACCGCAGTTCCGGAATTAGGCCTAACCGTCATTCCTGAAAAAATGAAAACCTTACGTGTGCAAACCACAGGTGCTGTAGCTTGCTTAACAGCTCGCCAGCCGTTCTCACGCCCAGTATGGATTACACGTGATTGCACAAAGGTGAGAAAGGGTACCGTATCCCCGGATAACATGTATGGATAGCGTACACATTCAAAATATATGTCTATACATCAGGAGGCAGGCTCAGACGGTGTTAGGCCCAGTATGGATTGCACGTGATTGCACAAAGGTTAGAAAGGGTACCGTATCCCCGGATAACATGTATGGATAGCGTACACATTCAAAATATATGTCTATACATCAGGAGGCAGGCTCAGACGGTGTTAGGCCCAGTATGGATTGCACGTGATTGCACAAAGGTTAGAAAGGGTACCGTATCCCCGGATAACATGTATGGATAGCGTACACATTCAAAATATATGTCTATACATCAGGAGGCAGGCTCAGACGGTGTTAGGCCCAGTATGGATTGCACGTGATTGCACAAAGGTTAGAAAGGGTACCGTTTCCCCGGATAACATGTATGGATAGCGTACACATTCAAAATATATGTCTATACATCAGGAGGCAGGCTCAGACGGTGTTAGGCCCAGTATGGATTGCACAAAGGTTAGAAAGGGTACCGTATCCCCGGATAACATGTATGGATAGCGTACACATTCAAAATATATGTCTATACATCAGGAGGCGGGCTCAGACGGTGTCAGGCACAGTATGGATTTGACGGCCCAGACTACACAGCGGAGGAGCAGGGAGAGGTAAAGATTGCAAATGCTGGGGCCCTGCCCAAGCAAGGGGGGCCCACTCGTGGGCGTCGGTACTGGCACTGGGCCCCTCATAGTACGGCGGTGTGTCTGACGGCGGGTGTGCACCACCACCGTCAGAGACACTTGATTGCACTATGAAGGACCCTGTGCCAGTGCCCGTGCCCAAGAGTCGGCCTACCCACCTGTCCAGGGCAACGGCACTCGCACGGTGTTGTGCGCTAGGTGGTGACCCCAGCCATGTGGGGGGGAGGCAGCACAGTTAGGGAGTTTTAGAAAGTGGCATATGTTGATGTTGGACATTCAGCTGATGCAAAAGGTGAAATAGGTCAAGTCCCAGGAAGAGGTGGACCAAAGCAAGCCATTTTTCTGTCACCCTATGTGTCATCAGGGGAAGGTGGGACAAAATCCTTGGAAACCCATGCGTGGTTCATTTTAATGAAGGTTAGATCATCCACATTTTGGGTTGACAGACGGGTCCTTTTTTTCTGTCAGGATTGATCCAGCTGCACTGAAGACTCTTTCCGATAGCACACTTGCAGCTGGGCAAGCGAGCTCCTGTAAGGCATATTGTGCCAATTCAGGCCAGGTGTCCAGTTTAGCGGCCCAATAGTCAAAGGGGAATGACCTGTGTGGGAGAACATCGATATGGGAGGAAAAGTAGTTTGTAACCATAGTTGACAACTGCTGTCTCCTGTCACTTTCCATCGATGCAGTATTACCAGTTGTGTGAGCGGTACTTGAAAAATCAGTCCACAACATTGTCATGAAACCCCTGTCTCCAACGCCACTTCTGCTGTGTGCATCACGAACACCTCTGCCAAGCTGCCCCCGGCCCGTACGGCTCGTGTGAGAACCGTCACCGCTGCTGTGTGCTGGGAATGCCTCAAGCAACTGATTTACCAGAGTTGCTTGTTTATTAGCCAATATTAGGTCAAGGTTCTCCTGTGGCATGATGTTTTGTAATTTGCCTTTATAGCGTGGATCCAGGATGCTGGCCAACCAGTAGTCGTCATCGTTCATCATTTTGGCAATGCGGGGGTCCCTTTTTAGGATCTGCAAGGCATAATCTGACATGTGGGCCAATGTTCCCGGTGTCAATGATGCACTGCGAGTGCTGGTTGGAGGAGCACTTTCTGGCAAATCCACATCCCTCCAGTCACGCACAAACCCTGTACCAGACCTTGCCACGCCAACATTTTCACTTGCCCCACGAGATGCATCCTCCTCCCCTAAGTAATCATCCCCATCATCATCCTCCTCCTCTTCTTCCTCCACCTCGTCCAGGAGAGGTCCCTGAGCAGACAATGGCTGAATGTCATCAAGGATTCCCTCCTCCTCTTCCTCCTCATCAACATTGGCTGCAGAAGCCTGCTCCTTAAGGTGCGTCAAAGTTTGCATGAGCAGACGCATAAGTGGGATGCTCATGCTTAGGATGGCGTCGTCTGCACTTACCAGCCGTGTGCATTCCTCAAAACACTGAAGGACTTTACAGAGGTCTTTCAGCTTCGACCACTGCACACCGGTCAACTCCATGTCTGCTCTCAAAGTGCCTGGCCGTGTATCCTCCCACAAATGCATTATGGCCTGCCTCTGCTCGCACAGCCGCTCCACCATGTGCAGGGTGGAGTTCCACCTTGTTGCAATGTCGATAATGAGGCGGTGGTTGGGAAGGTGGAGCAATCGCTGCAGCTTCTGCATACGAACGGAGTGTACAGGCGACCGGCGGATGTGCGCGCACAGTCTTCGCACCTTCTGGAGCAGGGCTGTTAACTCCGGATAATTTTTGAGGAAGCACTGCACCACCAGGTTCAAGGTGTGAGCCAAGCAAGGTATGTGGCTGAGTTTTGAAAGGGCTATGGCTGCCACAAAATTACGCCCGTTATCACTAACTACCTTGCCTGCCTCAAGATGTACACTGCCCAGCCATGACTCAGTTTGTCGCTTCAAGTACTCGGCCAGCACCTCGGCGGTGTGTCTGTCGCCCAAACACATCATCTGCAACACTGCCTGCTGACGCTTTCCACTAGCTGCTCGATAGGGGGACACCTCGTGTGCAACAGTGGCAGCTGCAGATGGAGTGCTCGTACGACTGCGCTCTGTGGACGAGCTTTCGCTTCTGGAGGAGGAGGAGGGTCGAACGCCTACAGCCAACTGTTTCCTATACCGTGGGCTAGGCAGCACTGTCCCACCACCGCTGTCCCCTGTGGACCCTGCATCCACCACATTAACCCAGTGTGCAGTGATGGACACGTAACGGCCCTGGCCATGCCGACTGGACCATGCATCAGTTGTGAGGTGTACCTTTCCGCTCACTGACTGCTTGAGTGCATGGACAATGCGGTCTTTCACATGATGGTGGAGGGCTGGGATGGCTTTGCGAGAGGAGAAGAAGTGGCGACTGGGTAGGTCATAGCGTGGTACTGTATAGGCCATGAGTTCGCGGAAAGCTGCGCTTTCCACCAACCGAAAGGGCATCATCTCAAACGAGATTAGTTTGGCAATGTGGGCGTTCAAACCCAGTGTACGCGGATGAGAGACTGAGTACTTTCTTGACCTACTCAGTGTCTGGGAGGGTGAGCTGGACTTGAGAGCTGCATATGGTGGAAGTAGCGGTGGACAGGGCGGACTGAGAGAGGGTTGATGATGGTGATGGAGTTGGTGTTCTTTCTGATGGCCTAGAATCAGTCTTTCGTTGATATAACAGTGGGATTCCCTGACTGCTGTGGCCTTGCAACGACACCTCAACATTTGCTGCTGTGCTAACCGGTGGGCTTACAGTGGGGGAAACAATGTAGCGTTGCTGACTACCTTCGTTGTGATCAGTTGCACATGTGGCACTTGAGGTTTGGTGTTGTGTCCACGCTTGCAAGTGCATGGTGGTTAAATGTCTAAGCATGCAACTGGTATTCAAATTTTTCAGATTTTTCCCTCGGCTAAAGGTCTTTGCGCACTTCTTACAGATAACCTTGGCCTGATCATTAGGATTTTGTTCAAAAAAGTGCCACACTGCACTCTTTCTACTATGGAAGACATTTTGCGTCCTTGCACGCTGTGCTATTTTGACCGTCTGGCCAAGCAGTCCAGCAACTTTTCGGCTTTTTGTAACCCGTTTTTGGACTGCTCCGTGCCTGCCAGATAACAGCTGTTGCGATGTCGATGCCTGCGGCGGATGCTCCTCCTCCTCTTCTGAGCTATTGGCAGCGGCACCCTCTTCCCCCAATGGATGCCAATCTGGGTCAACACCTGGGTCATCCATCACCTCCTCTTCAATGTCATGTGCACCTTCCTCTGTGTCACCGTGTATGGTGGTATAGTGTGCGGGAAGGGGCACCTGAGTCTCATCAGGGTCAGAATCTGGCTCTGTACACTGCGAGGACAATGTAGTGCTCTGAGTGAATGTACCAGCAGAATCATCCATCAGCGGCTGTGCATCAGTGCACTCCATGTCAGATTCATCTTGGCCTGGGTAATTCACCATTTCACTTGATAATCCAGGCATGGTATGTGAAAACAGCTCCATGGAGTAATCAGTAGTATGGCCTGCGTCATCCTTCAATCTTGGTTGGGGTGAAGGACACAAGGAAAGGTGTGGTTCATGAACATGAGCCTCCAATGACGACTCAGTGCTTTTACTTTTTACAACTGAAGAAGAGGAGGCGATAGAGCTGGAGCCTGAGTCAGCACTGTAAGACAAAACTTTTTCCTGATGCTCTGGCTTTAAAAGCGGTTTGCCAACTCCTAGAAAACTAAGCCTTCGAAGCCTTATGGAGCCAGACGATGACGCAGGCTCAACACCTCCTGCATTCGGTCCTATTTTGCTCTTGCCACTACCATCAGATCCAACACCATCATTACCAGCTGCCAACCCCCGCCCAATTCCACGGCCTCTTCCACCAGCCTTCCTCATTTTTGGTAAAAATGTAGACAAAATCCAACAAACTATATAGTAATGTAAAACAAGGTACAAGGTGTCTATAGGACAGGGGAGATTTTGAATTTCTGCTCACACTAGTGGACACTGGACACTTTTGGATTGTGTGAGGCCCAATGAATATCTGAGCGCTATGTGACAGGCTCGATGGCACAGCTGTGACAAAAGTGACGAGAGGATAAGGGAGATTTTGAATTTCTGCAGACACTTGTGGACACTGGACACTTTTGGATTGTGTGAGGCCCACTGATATCTGAGCGCTATGTGACAGGCTCGATGGCACAGCTGTGACCAAAGTGACTAGAGGATAAGGGAGATTTTGAATTTCAGCAGACACTTGTGGACACTGGACACTTATGGATTGTGTGAGGCCCACTGAATATCACAGCGCTATGTCACAGGCAGAAATTGGCTAGTGTATCACAAACTACAAGGTGTATGTAGAATTGGGCAGAATAGGAATCTCCCTAGAGTGCAGGTCTGTAAGAACGGAACATGTCCTCGTTTTATTCTCACAGAGTGACAAACTGATAGCTTCACTGTGGCTGTGATAACAGCCGTTACACGGTACTGTGTGAGGAGCGTACACCGCTGTATGGTGTGAAAAAATGCACACTCAGTACCTCAGCAGGACAAAACAAAAAAAATTGGGATTGCTTTTAAAAAAGCAGTTTGCGGAGCAGTGGGTAAACAGCAATGCAGGAATGTCAGGAAGCCTTAGAAGGCAGCCCAACAACCAACACCACTGATACACCACTATATAGCCTCCCCTTGCACTGCACACACAGTGACTGATGTGTTGTACAGGCAAAATCGCTACAGCAGAAGCAGTTTTTTTTTCTTCTCAGCAGGACAAAAAAAAAAATTGGGATTGCTTTTAAAAAAGCAGTTTGCGGAGCAGTGGGTGTAAACAGCAATGCAGGAATGTCAGGAAGCCTTAGAAGGCAGCCCAACAACCAACACCACTGATACACCACTATATAGCCTCCCCTTGCACTGCACACACAGTGACTGGTGTGTTGTACAGGCAAAATCGCTAGCAGCAGAAGCAGTTTTTGGTGTCTTCTTCCCTGCCTAACGCTCTCCCTACAAAATCAGCAGCAGCTCTCTCTATTCTGAGATCAGCATGAGTAACATGGCGGTCGGCGTGCACGCCCTTTTATACCCCCTGTGACGCCCCCCAAAGCAAGCCAATCACTTGCATGCCCTTCTGAAAGATGGTGGTGACCTGTGCCTATGTCATCACGTTGCCCACAGTGTCCGTGGATCCTGATTGGCTGAAAAAGAGCGCAAAACAAACTTTTGAAACGCGACTTTGGCGCGTAAGTCGCCGACCTCGTGGCCGACCTCATCCTAGGGTCGGGTTTCGTTTCATGAAACCCGACTTTGCCAAAAGTCGGCGACTTTTGAAATTTTTCGACCCGTTTCGCTCAACTCTAGAACTTGGACATCATCCTCAGCCACAAGAACCATCACCAATCATTGGGGATTACCGGAAATCATGGACCTTCTTTCTCAGGGACCGGTGTTTCACCCTCAGGCAGCAAACCTACACGTAACAGCATGGAATTTGAAAAGGCGCTGTTGAGGGACAGAGCTTTTTCCCCAAACTTGGTTTCTACCCTACTTCAGAGTAGAAAAATTGTTACTACCAGTGCCTACTGTAAAACCAGGAAGAACTTCCTATCCACCTTGGGGGTGAGAATCCAGGATGGAGTCCCAATTACAGCAATCCTGGAGTTTCTACAAAAGGGGCTGGAATGAGGACTGGCTACTAGCACCTTAATGTTCAGGTGGCAACTCTGGGGGCCTTATACAGTCACGATATAGCAGGCAGCACATTGGTAGCATAATTTATTAGAGCCTCAGCAAGATCTTGGCCCATTATCAGCCAAAAGTTGCCACCATGGGATCTAAACCTAGTACTATCAGCTCTAACAGGTCCTCCCTTTGAACCCTTAGATTCGGCCCCTCTCAAGGTTCTGGCCCTTAAGACAGTCCTTTTAGTGGCTCTAACATCAGCCCAGAGAGTGAACGACATACAGGCCTTAACTGAAGGCCCTCACTTCACTAAAGTCCTGGAAGGCAGGGTTATTTAAAAACCTGACCCTGCTTACCTGCCCAAGGTAGCATCTCGTTTTCACAGGTCTCAAGAGGTAGTCCTTCCTTCTTTTTGCACTAATCCCAAAATAAGTAAGAAGAGAAATTCCACACTTTAGATGTAAAATGATGTTTGGTTCAGTTCCTAGAGTCCACCCAGGGGGTGTATGAAGTATGGATCTCTGTTTATATGTTTTCAGGGGCCTAGAAAGGGACTCAAGGCCTCCAAAAGTACCTTGGCAAGATGGATAAGAGATGAAATCTCGTTAGCCTACTCATCTAGTGGGATTGTCACCCCAGAGGGTCTGAGAGCTCATTTCATGAGGGTAGTGGCAACCTCCTGGGCAGAAAGGTCGGAGGTATCAATAGAGCAGATCTGTAAGGTTGCCACTTGGTCATCATCTTCTATCTTTTTCAAACACTATCGGCTAGACCTAGCCTCCTCTTCTGACCTAACCTTTGGGAGAAGGGTTCTACATGCTGTGGTCCCTCACTAAGATACAATTCTCTGTAATTCTCTCCGTGGTGCTGTCATGGGGAAGGAGAAAGACTTAGTTACTTACCGGTAATGGGATTTCTCAGAGCCCATCACAGCACCCTTATATTCCTTCCTGTCATGAGTGGGAGAGCATGCTTTCACGGTTTGTGATGTGATTTATGTATAGAAATGGAGTATTTCTTATAATCTTTGACAATTACCTGGAGGTCCTCCTATGCTCTGTAAACCAACTGATGCAAGGCAGAGGTACCTCCCTTTTTATTTGTAGGTTTCTTATCCCTGAAGGGTGGATTCCTTCTTTCTGTGGTGCTGTCATGGGCTCTGAGAAATCACGTTACAGGTATGTAACTACGTCTTTCCTTATGTATTTGCAGTGCATTTTTTTTTCTGCAGCATGTCAATTCTTTGTGCGTTTCTGCATTGTTTTTCACCCAAAGGTCAAATCCGCAACAAAAACACAAGCATAAAAATGTTTGCGGATTTGCTGAGTTTTTGTTTTGCATTTTACCGGCTTCCTATGGTGTTTCCCACGCTGTCTTATCAGCTCCTATCGGCAACTGACACCAAGCCCTAATCCCGTTACCCTGATGCCATATTGCATCAGCATGAAAAAAGTGGTGTTGAATCAAGAAATTAAATCACTATTTTTTTTTTTTTTAAATATCTTTATTTTGCTCAAAAGCATTGCTGTACAAAAACACAGCAAAATCGTGTGTTCTTTCTGCAGCGATTTTCCTGCCAACAGATGCAGAAATTTCTGCAAGCAAATGCTCAATTTGCGCACATAGCCTAAGATTATGTCCTAACATCAGTTTCAGCATCAGGATGTACTTTGTGGGAGGATTTATTAAGTGATTTGTCCAGCCCCCAAACGATGGTATAAGTATCCAAATGGCCCTTGGCAGAAAAAAGGTTCCCCACCCTTGCCCTAGAGAATCAAGGAGTAGTAAATTGGAAAGTATTTAACATGGGTCCTTTATTATGTTACATTGGCTCATCTTCTCCCCATTCAGGTCCCTACAATATCGGATCCTATCAGTGGAGATCTTCTGTATGAGATTTCTCCTGAGTGACCCATCAAGGATGGACAGGGACAGGGACAAGATGGCAGAGAGGATAATACACCTCACCCTAGAGATCCTCTTCCGGCTTACTGGGGAGGTGAGAGATTCTGATGTCGTCACATTACATCATTCGTATCTATGGGAATAACAGATGGACCGAATTGGAGAGGTGAGGACTCTGGAAATGTCTGTAGTGAGATTTATTAATGTGTCTCTCCATAACCAGGATTACACAGTAGTGAAGAAGACTTCTAATGAGCGCTGTCAGGCTCCTGTGTCTGAGGGATGGGTAAGACCCATGACCCCAATCATGGGGCCTCCACCTCACCCCCTAATACATGAAGACATCAATGACAAGAAGATCCTAGAACTCACCTACAAGATGATTGGGCTGCTGACTGGAGAGGTGACACTGCTGGGAATGTTGGGACATTACACAGTAACACTATGAAGGGATCGGGGAATGACGGTATCATTGTATGTGTCAGGTTCCTATAAGGTGTCATGATGTCACCGTCCATTTCTCCATGGAGGAGTGGGAGTATTTAGAAGAACACAAAGATCTGTACAAGGACGCCATGATGGAGGTTCCCCAGCCCCTCTCATCAACAGGTAATAGACAGGAATAAATACAAGCAACCTATAATCATCTGTATGTAAATAATGACTTCAGTCCCTGTATGTGTTTTTTCCAGTTCTATCCAATAAGAGGACAATATCTGAGAGCTGTCCCCATCCTCTTTTTCCACATGACTGTAAACAAGAAGATATTAGTGTTCCTCAGGATCATAAGGTAGATGGAGAGAAGGCGTCATGAGATCTCCCCCATGATATGTAGTAGGCTGTTAAGATCTTGTGTTCAGTCTTGTTTTATCCACCAGTATTATACACTGAACCGCCAATTTAATAGGGACACCGGCCATTTCCTGATTGAGATTTTCCTTAATGGAAATTTGACTATTCCCCCTGGAGTACCGTGGAAAATGATTTGCTCAGTTTTCTATGGATCATTTGCAGTTTGAATCTCCTTTAAAACGAAAATGATTTAATTGACGTTGAACATTATGTACGTTTAATGGTTTTGAGATTGTTGTTGACAAAAAATATTTAGCAAAAGAGGACTCCTTTTGAATACAAGTAAGGGCTCTTTGAGATATCCATAATCATTGGTCAGATCTTAGATCACAATGCACGGGACTGGCAGTGGGTCTCCTGACCTGAGTATGACTTCATATGTTTCTATGGTCATTTCTGGAGACACGTGGTCAGTCCATGCATTGTGATCCAAGATCGGACTAATTATCACGGACGCCTGAAAGAGCTCTAATTCAATGCTCAATGTCACAAGGGTCATATAGTCATGGATGGCTTCCAGGAACATGCAAGTGATGTTTTTCTTGCTTCCTCTGCCTTTACAGACCCAAGATAGGTAGGATTGGCTGTTGAGAGCATGTCAGTACCTCCATTTCATTTATGACAACTGTAAAAAGCTGTCTTGCTCTTAAGGAACATTATTTAACTTTAGAATGATTGACATTTACTGAAACTGATCTAACACATTTCTGGCAATCTGAAAGCCAAAGGAGGTCCAATGTGCTACAAGATGGGTTCCTTCTAATAAAGTGGCCATTCAGTGTGTGTTTTATACTTGGTGGAGATGACCGGATAAAGCTGATCATAGACATTAGATGTTGTCTGGATTTTCTCACAATTTTCTGTTTATGTAGACAATTAGGTTAGTAGTTTGAGGTGACAGGTTGGATTTATGCAGGAGATCTGCTGCTATGTGACAACTATGGTTGCCATGTTTGGTCGTCGTGTTAGCTTATGATTTTTTTCTGTTCTTTAAGATCTTTTCATGAGACGTCTCCATCTGTCTGTGACTTTTCCAATGTTTGTTTCAGGCTGAAGATCATACCTTTATTAATACTGCTGGGACATATGAGAGTGATGATGAGTGGTTTAAAGTGGAGATATCTACTGACGGCAATTCAGGTGAGTGGTGACCACAGAGAAGACACAGATTCTGCCTAGTCACTGTCTGGTGCAATTATGTTTTTAGGGTTTCTTACAGAAAATATTACTGTGTGATTGGATTGGTAGAAAAGTTAGATACATATATAGTAGAGTTTTAAATTTCAAAATAAAAATGGTTGAGGCTTTTTTCTTTTTCCAAACAAACATTTATGGCTTTTTATGAGACCATAATTTTCTGTTAGTTGATCGTAGGTTCATGTCCCCTAAGTTGCAAACAAAAATTGCTGCCACTTGAAATAAATGTGAAAACACTATCGAAGCATTTTGTGTTCTCTAAAATGGTATAAATAAAAATGTGAGTTCAAACAGCTCTAGCCACGGAAAAAAATATGTTAAGTTCCCCGGACAAGGGCAACAAACTATTTTGTTCTTCAATTTTCAGACTTTTTTTAAAAAATCTCTTAAATATAAAAATACCTTACACGTTTGGCACTGTTAGAAGTGTTCTGCCTTGAAGAATTATGCTGCTAGGTCATTTTACAGCACAATAAGCGCCGTAAAACAAAACCCACAAAAACAATGGTGGATTTCCATTTTAGTTCATTTCAACTCAATTTGAATTAAATGTACTGTTTTCCAGTTTGCTGTATGGCAAAATGAATGTATAAATCGTATAATAATTAATGCATAAGCGATGTTATTGAAATATAATAAATTTAGTTTTATTCTTGGCAGATGACTGTTCCAGCAAATCAGAGGCACATCTGATATTTTCAGATTTTACAGCACGTACTCATAGTCTAACACCAGGTGCATCTGAAGAACATGACAATGTCCCAGATACAACTCAAACTCAAGATCAGGTATCTGATCCTTTTCAACAGCTGCTATCTTCTGATTCATCCCAGATTATTAAGCAAACCAAAAATAACAAAAGGGATGATGAACATCAAGAAGCTGAGACAAGAAAGAAGCCATATTCATGTTCAGAATGTGGGAAATGTTTTGCAGTGAAAAACTCTCTTATTAATCATCAGAGAATTCACACAGGGGAGAAGCCATTTTCATGTTCTGAATGCGGGAAATGTTTTAAAGAGCAATCAAATCTTATTCACCATCAGAAAATTCACACGCGTGAGAAGCCATACTCGTGTACAGAATGTGGGAAATGTTTGTCAACTAAATTAAGTCTTGATAAACATCTCAAAATTCATACAGGAGAGAAGCCATTTTCATGTCTAGAATGTGGTAAATGTTTTTTAGTGAAAGACCATCTTGTTACTCATCAGAGAACTCACACAGGTGAAAAGCCATTTTCATGTCAAGAATGTGGGAAATGTTTTACGGTCAAAAATCAACTTGTTATTCATCAGAGAACTCACACAGGGAATAAGCCATATTCGTGTTCAATATGTAAAAAATGCTTTGCGCACAAATCAAATCTGGTTGCACATATGAGAAGTCACACAGGGGAGAGGCCGTATTCGTGTTCAGAATGTGAAAAAAGCTTTCTATACAAATCAAATCTGGTTGCACACATGAGAATTCACACAGGGGAGAAGCCATTTTCATGTGTAGAATGTGGGCAATGTTTTACACGGAAACCAAATTTTATTGCACATCAGAAAATTCACAAAGGGAAGTAGCCCTTCTATTTTGGAAACCATTCTATTTTCAAATGATAGAAGAAAAAATACAACATTGACAGTCTAAAAGAGTACTGTAAACGGCATTTACTATCTGGTTTATAGTAAATGTATGCAACTACCAATCGGGGTGTGGTTGATGGGATGGCTGTCTGAGGACGATGTGTGGTGCTTGAGCTCCCAGGGATTTGCCTTATATCCTAGGCCAGGGTTCCCCAACTCCAGTCCTCAAGGCCCACCAACAGATCATGTTTTCAGGATTTCCTTAGTATTGCTCAGGTGATAGTTGCTTCACCTGTGCAATACAAAGGAAATCCTGAAAACATGATCTGTTGGTGGGCCTTAAGGACTGGAGTTAGGGAACCCTGTCCTAGGCTATTCCTCACTCTGCCTGTCACAATCTGTAAAAACCCTATAGAAGTCAGGGGACTGAGTCTTTCTGCAGCCAGTGGATATACCCATCAGTTACCAACTGCTGAGGCCTATGTGATCTGTAGCCTCCCTTCGTCTCTCCTACTCTCTTCAGTCCTCAGATGCAGCCATTGAGTAAGGTTGAGATACCATCTGTGGGACGGGATTTATAGGTCAGATGCGGTCTTCCTTCACAGCTTGCCCTGTGTCTTGCTAGTCACTCAACCCCGTTATCCTTCTTTTGGATGGTGTGCCAGCCATTAGAGGTGGAGAGCAATGGCCATGTGTGTTCTTTATTGCTGAGGGGAAATGAGGTTCATTTCTGCGCTGAGAGGAAGATTAGTCCTGCTCTTGATTGCAGAAACTTCTCTCTGTACTTTAAGAGCCCATTGGACAGGCAATACCAAATCCCCCTGTATCTTGGTGGGCTGTTTTAACTTATAGATACTTTATATTTGTATATATGACCAGAGAGAGAGAGACAGAGATAAATACATATATAGATATATATATGGAGATTGCAGCCTGCTTGGCTGCAGTCACCCTTAGTTTTAGAGAAATTTAAAGGGATTGTCCACTACTCTTCCATTGATGGTCTATCCTTAGGATAGATCATTAATGTTGTTTGATCGGTCGGGGTCTGACCCAGTCACCCCCGCCGATCAGCTGTTATCTGTGTCTGCAGCTGCCGGCAGGAAGTACTACCTTGCCGATCTGCTCTGTCTTCTTGTAGTGGCCCCTACAGGGTATTATACATCCGCCTCCTACTATTTGAATTTGAGGCAGATGTGCAGTACCATGCCCCGGCCACTACAAGTAGTCGGAGCAGGTCAACAAGTGAGTACTGTGGCAGTTCACTCACGTGGTGGCACAGAGAGGTAGAAAAATTGGATACACGGTCTCTTTAAGTTCTTATTGATTTATTAACAGGCAGCATAAACCTACTCATGCGAACAAAACTCAGCCTTTCTGGCTAAAACATGGAAAAAAACAACAAAACTACAACACAGTCCATATGTTGCGGGCGGCACCCCGCTTTCGAGTAGCACAGGTTCAGTTTGTGCCCAACAAGCCACAAAGCCACTGGAGACTCCTCTCTCCTGGCTAGCTGAGCCCAGACTGCCTGTAGAGCTTGGTTATTTAAACCTAAGCTTGTGATTCCCATCATATGATTGATCACATGATCAAGACCTCACTCAGGTCCTGTCAGGTCTGCCCGGGAGATAGTGGACCCTCTCCCACCCGCTGTGAGGGTCCACATAAAACCAACCCTTTTAACCCTCTCAACACGTAGTGTGCTAGAGAAAAAAATGCTCTCGTTTCATATCACTGATGCCGTTATGTGTCACTGCGCTTATCTCCCTTCTACCACTCTGCCAGTTGCTTTGTCACAGTACTTATGGCCAACAGCCGCCTTCGAAACCAATATCAGCGGGGATGCCGAATATAGGACCCCGGCTGATGAGACATTGGTGACCTACCATAGGTCATCAATGTAAAAGTAGTGGACAACCTCCTTAATTCTAGCTAAAGAGACTTTTTTTATACACTCCATCTGGTCCTGTTCTAAGCTCTCATCATTCTAGCCGGAGAAAGGCCTCTTTTTTTTTTTTTTTCTCATTTTTCTTTTCTGTAACAGGAAAGTGGTCATATTGATGTGGAAGTCAGTAGATGGTCATCCCTTGTCTCATTGGCTTAGTTACCAAATGTTTCCCCTCTACAGAATATTTTATATGTCCAAACAAATTTGAGAGTGTCTAGTCACTTGTGTGTCAGGCTGCAATTGCTATTGAGGCATCCCTGTAGATTATTAGCTATTGGTATCTTACTGTACTATTTCTCTTGGGGTTGGAAGTGGAGGACTGAGTGTGTTAGTATGATTATGCATGGCTATATTTGTTGCAAGGATGTTTTGAATTTCCATGACTGCCTTTAGAAATGTGTGGTCTGGAATTGACCTAGTATGGTAACTGAGAATTCCCCTTTACTCCTGGATTATGTTGTTAGGCCATCATTCTGTGGAGGTTATGTGTTGTCGGGATGTATATTTATTAATTTTGTCTAAATCTTGGTGAAAAAGTTGGCTTCTCATTACCATACATTAAAAATGACAAATGCTCTTTTTGTAGGCTGTTTATATGTTATATGTATGTTTCACTTTTTTCCTTAGAATTACACTTACATATATACGTATATTATAATAAATGGACTTTAAAAAAAGTATACAATTGCCAATAAACTTTTATTGAAAATCAGAAACGTCTTATGATGCCTGTCGAAAATATTACACATTAATATTAAGCTATTCTGTATTTATAAAAGTGTTTATTAGATATCACTCTCTTCTGCCCGAAAGGACATTGGGTATGGAACGACGCTGCTACAGTATATACATACAGTATATGTGATTATGATCATTGCCAAATAAGCCATCAGCTATTGTCCTAATCACATACAGCCTCATCTACTTACTGCTATTATCAGATCAGTTGGGAGAGGTGTTTGGACAACCCGTTTAAAGGGAACCTGTCAGCAGGATTGTACACTGTAACCTACACACAGTCTCCGGTAATCACAGTTATACTGATTAAATACCTTGGTTAGTGAAATCTGTCTTATGGTTCTTTTTTAATGTTCATTTTCAGTTTGTAGTTAATTATATGCTCGTACCCTCTGCAGCAAAATTGCATGTTTTATGTGCCAATAATACCTTTTATTCACGTTATTCAGCTAGAAAAAAATAAATCAATTTGAAAATGGCACCCACCGCGCCTGCGCAGTAGCTGCTATCGGTGTATATAGCTGTGATCCACTAGCTGCTACTGTGCATGCGCCGGCAGCTTCATTTTACTGGAAAAAGAAAAAAATTCCTCCTTCAAGATGGTGCCGCCTGCGCAGTAGCAGCTGTCAGCTATCTCAGAGCTGATACTGTGCAAGCACAGGCAGCGCCATCTTGGAGGATACATTTTTTTTTCTTCTCCAGTAAGATGGTGTCGACGGCGAGTGTGCAGTAGCAGATATCGGATCACCAATATACACCGATAGCAGCTACTGCACAGGCGCAGCGGGCACCATTTTCAAATTGATTTTTTCTTCTAGCTGAATAACCTCAAGAACATGTCTTATTGGAGTGAGATGTGAGCAGATGCGTGTTGTTACAGCTCCTGCGCAGCATCTAGCTAGGACATTCTTTGTGGCTCCCAGAGACACTCCAGTTCACCCCCAATGTGAGGCTTAAGGTGCTGTGATCATACCGAACCGCCTGGAACGTACAGGCGCCACCAATGACCGGCAAAAGAGGCCTCAGAAAGAACGCCCTGGATCTGGACAGGAAGGCTCAAAATGGCTCCTATGTCACCAGTGAGATGGAAGTGGAGGAGGGGCCAGCTCAGGGTGAGAGCAGGCAGATGGATGCTGTCAGCAAACTGCAGCGTTTTGCCAGGAGCACAGGAGAGCCCCGGACTGAGGCTGGAGAGAGAGGAGAAATATCCACGCTGCAGAGGTATGAGAGGGGAGAGGAGGAGCGGGGGGAGGAAGACGATGATGAGAGCGAGCACAGGAGCCTGTGCAGCTCACAGGGAGGCGATGCAGGATGTGGCGAGGTGGCTGCAGGGCTGATGCGGGGGAAGACTGGAGAATTGCTCTTGCCAGAGGAGCCAACCTTAAAAGATGTTTTATTGGACATGACAGCACGACGAGGGGATCCGCCCTTCAGGAATAGGAAGCCTACAGATACAAAAGGGCGGCACCTCTCCCACGCATCAGTTGGTTTCCTGTTCCTGAGGGGACGGGATCCTACAGACGAAATGCTGGATCCCAGGCCGGCCGGTGCAGGTAGTGAGGGGGTCTCCTACCTCGGCCTGGTGCGGAGCTCCTAGAGGACGCCACGGTGGCCCGGGATGGGTGGCACGGCGGTGGCGTGTGCAGCAGGGAGCGGCATCCGTAGGATGTCCGTCTCCATAGAAGATGCCGCCGGTAAGTATGCCCCCCGGGGGCTCCCG
This sequence comes from Dendrobates tinctorius, assembly GCF_039654945.1. Classification (NCBI taxonomy): domain Eukaryota; kingdom Metazoa; phylum Chordata; class Amphibia; order Anura; family Dendrobatidae; genus Dendrobates; species Dendrobates tinctorius. The sequence continues at coordinate 5,554,222 of NW_027361822.1, forward strand.
GCGGCGCGGTCGCGGTGGTCAGGGGCCGGCGCGGCTGCAGGATCAGGGAAGATCAGGCAAGGGTCATATTGTCCCTTTCTGGCCCAGAAGGACCTGATTCGCATGGTTAAGGACCATGTCTGTATGCGATCCCTGGGTACTGCCGAACCGTCCGAATCTCCTCTACCAGGGGCCAGTCAGCCACCCACAGGTAGTGGGACTTAATTTGACGGCGTGGTGTTTGAGAGGACACTATTAAAGGATAGAGGATTCTCAAAAAATTTAATTGATACCCTCCTGAAAAGCAAAAAACAAACTACCACAAATATCTATGCTAGAACTTGGAGGCAATTCATGTCCACCTTTCAGTTTGATGTCAGGGACGGAATTCCCACAAAACAGATTCTGGAATTCCTCCAGAGGGGTCTCGAACTGGGTCTCTCCACAAGTACATTAAAAGTACAGGTTTCCCTATTTGCATGTGATATTGCCAGCAACTATTGGGTGGCGAGGTTCATCAAAGCAGCTGCTAGATCGAGACCCATACACAAGGACAGATGTGTACCTTGGGACTTAAATTTAGCCCTTACAGCCATGACAGACAGACTATTTGAACCTCTAGATTCGGCCTCACTAAAGGTTATATCACTTAAGGCAGCCTTTCTGGTAGCGATAACATCCGCACGTAGAATAAGCGACATACCGGCACTTTCCAGATTGCCCCCTTACACAGAATTCTTACAGGATAGAGTAATCCTAAGGCCGGACCCGGCATACCTTCCCAAAGTAGCATCACACTTTCACAGGACACAGGAGATAGTTCTGCCTTCTTTCCTCCCTAATCCGACTAATCCTAAGGAACAAAAACTTCAGGCGTTAGATGTTAAGAAATGCCTACTTAAATATTTGTCAGCCACGGATCCTTGGAAGAAGGAGAGTGCATTATTTCTATCCTTCCAAGGTCCCAGGAAAAGATGTAGAGTATCAAAACGCACATTAGCAAGGTGGATTAGGGAGGCTATCTCTCTTGCCTACATAGCAGGTGGCGGTCCGGCTCTGCAGAATTTGAGGGCGCATTCCACTTGTACCATGGCATCATCTTGGGCAGAGAGATCTGGAGTGTCAATTGACTAGATATGTAAGGCGGCCACCTGGTCATCTCCTTCCACCTTTTTTAACCACTATCGGTTAGACATGGGTGCCTCCTCAGATCTCACCTTTGGGCTAAGGGTGCTGCAGGCTGTAGTCCCTCCCTAAGTTAGTTTACATCTCTGAAATTCTCTCGTGGTGCTGTCATGGGAGTCCGAATAAAGTATTAGGTTACATACCGGTAACGGTATTTTTCGGAAGCCCATGACAGCACCCTTAGTTCCCTCCCATGTTCACGTATAGGGGTGCACTCCTTTAGAAGATTGTTTCATGAATTTACCATATGTGGGAGATGGTATAAAAAATTGTAAATAGTATAGATAGGTTGTAGATATTGTGTATATGCTGTGTACTAACCATCGTAGCCTCTCAAGCTCTGTAATCCAACTGATGCGTGGGAAAGGTGCCGCCCTTTTGTATCTGTAGGTTTCCTGTTCCTGAAGGGCGGATCCCCTCTCTCGTGGTGCTGTCATGGGCTTCCGAAAAATACCGTTACCGGTACGTAACTTAATACTTTCCGTACCATTATACACTGTGATTCCTCCATTATCAGCATGTCGGCACAGCTGGGCAGCATCCAAGCTAATATGACCAAATTGCAGCACAATATGCATGTGGTAAAGGAGAGGGTAGGAGAAGTTGAGAAGAGAGCTCTGCAGAGGACTATATAGTGAGAGCGAGAAGGAATCTAAGCAAATAGCATTGGCCCTTAATGCTGTCCAGGCCAGAGTGGACAACCTGGAAAACAGGTCTCGACATAATATCCTGAGGCTGATCGGCGTGCCGGAAAAAGCTGAGGGTAATACCCCTACAGAATTCTTTGAGAAGTGGCTAATGGATAAAATGGATGCTAAGCTGTCTCGGTTTTATGCCATTGAATGGGCCCACAGGGTCCCCACACGTCCCCTTCCCCCCTGGTTGTCCATTACGGACTGTAATAGCTAAAGTGCTCCACTATCGGGACAGAGATACCATTTTGAAGCTAGCTAGGAGCCACCCTGATCTTGCGATTAATGGGTCCGCAATTTCCATCTATCCAGATTATTCTATCGAAGTGCAGAAGCAGAGAACTAGGTTTATTGACATCAAGAAAAGACTACGGGAGCTTGGTGTGACATATTCCATGCTATACCCTGCCAAGTTGCGGATCGTAGCTGCAAACAAACTTCACTTTTTCATTGAAGCCAAAGATGCACTTAGATGGCTGGACTGCAATGAGAAACAACTGCATCTGGAGAAGGCAAGAGACTGCTGACTGAGGGTCTCATGAATTGAGCGTTTGTTTTCTGACTTGGCACTTCTGGTAGCCTCCTGGGGGTCTTTTGTGGTGATCTGATATGTTAATATTGTTCATAAGGTTAAGTCATAACAGATCCCTGCATTGAGGGATCTGATTCGGGACTGGATATGGAGATGTAAAGGACGGATAAGGATACTACTTTATATGTCTGTTTTTCCAGTACAGGAAAAAATACTTTTTTTTCTGTAAACATTTTCTTTGTTCTGGGGTTAGTTTTTAGGGGAAAGGGGAGGTGGGTAATGGGGAATGTTTGTCATGCTTCCTATCCAGGTTATATACATATTGGTACTCATGCTGTATTATATACAAGTCTAAGCTGTAATGTCAGGTGACTTAAAAATTTTAAGTTGGAATGTTAGAGGCCTGGCTGCTAATATTAAAAAACAAGCAATTTTTCAGTTTCTGCACGAAGCAAAGCCAGCTATAGTCTAGGTGTTGGATACAATAGAGTTATCATGCTACATACTCTGCGTACTTGAGAAGAGTCCGTATTCTGATATGTCGGGGAATACAGTTTGAAAAGCTCACTTCAGTCATTGACTCAGGTGGAGATACGTGTGTATACTGTGTAAACGTAATAATAGGCCTCTGCTACTCATGTCTGTGTATGTTCCACTGCCATATAATAATCAGTCGCTCCGGAGGATATTGGAAATTATTGGAGGCTTCCCAGGGATCCTGTACTTGATGATGGGTGACTTCAATAATGTACCCGACTCTCATTGGAACAGAGGTAGGGGGGAGGCTATAAAGCGGGGGAGGGGGCAATTGTACTCCATTTGGTGCTTTAAGAGAAACGTCTATATGATTGATCTATGGAGGGTTCATAACCCCGGGGTGCGTAAATTCTCGTGTTTCTCCATGACCTTTTCTTCTTTATCAAGGATTGATCTGGCGTTGGGGAATGACCAACTGTTAAATCTTGTGACAGATGTGGGATATTTGACCAGAACGGTGTCTGATCACTCCCCAATGTATGTGCTGCTTGGGGAGCAGTGTCGACTAACGATTAGTAAATCTCTTTGGCGATTAAATCCATTCTGGCTGCAGCTAATTGACAAAGGAGGTGATTTAGAGAAGGAGCTCCGGGAGTTTTTTGGGATTAATAGCGGTACGGCACATGAAGGGATTGTTTGGGAGGCTATGAAGGCCTTTTTTAGGGGGATCTGTATTAAAGGGATATCTAAGGTTCAGATGAGCACTAAACAGAAAGACCAGTTGATATTTAGGGAGCTAAGGGAGATGGAGGAGGAATTGACCCTGAACCCATCCACCAGGGCGGAGGAGAGATTTAAACAGGCTCAGGTCGGTGTTAGTGCGCTGTCTCTACGGAGGGCAGAACGAAAAAAGATGTTTCGAACTTTGCAATATTTTGAGGAAGGAGAGGGAGCTGGTCATCTCCTAGCCTTGGGGGCTGCTGCGCAAAGAGATAATGCCTACATACTTGCTTTGAAGGGGGAGGATGGGCGGGAAATTAGAGATACCCTGTGTGTATTGGAGGTGATGGTAGGCTTCTATAATAATCTATATAAGTCACAGATGCAGCCAACTGATGCAGAGATTAATGATTTCTTGGTCAGAGATGAGCTTCCGAAATTGTCTGCAGAGTCCCAACATTTTCTGGATGAACCGTTTGACTTAGAGGAGTTGGAGGCTGCGTTGGCCTCTATGGCCAATGATAGAGCTCCAGGGGTGGATGGTTTGCCTGTGGAGGTGTATAAAAGATTTGGGAAAGTTTGCTGTTCTGACATACTCACCCGGCCTCCGCTCCCACGCCGTCTCTGCATACTCACCCGGTCATCACTCCCACGCCGCAGCCCCTCGCCGCCCGACAGCCATGGCGGTCACCTCTGACAGGCGCGCGCCTCCCTTCTGCTTCTTGTGCTCCGGCTATGCCCTGACCCAGAAGCACCCCCTGACCAATGACAGGCCAGATAGGGGCATATCAGGCCGCTTCCCCCTGAGGGAGGCGCCTGATTGTTGTTTCCTAGCACACTGGGCCCCGCTTCTTATGTGCTCTCTGCAGTCTCACAGTCCCATTCTCGTGTGCTCTCTGCAGCAGCCTCGCAGTCCTGCTATCCGTGTCTCCTGTACTCCGGTCCTGCCTTCGGTGTTCCTGTTCCATCCTGCTCCAGTCCTTCCATCCTACTCCAGTCCTGCCTCCGGTGTTCCTGTTCCATCCTGCTCCAGTCCTGCCTCCGGTGTTCCTGTTCCATCCTGCTCCAGTCCTTCCGTCCTACTCCAGTCCTGCCTCCGGTGTTCCTGTTCCATCCTGCTCCAGTCCTTCCGTCCTACTCCAGTCCTGCCTCCAGTGTTCCATCCTGCTCCAGTCCTTCCGTCCTACTCCAGTCCTGCCTCCGGTGTTCCTGTTCCATCCTGCTCCAGTCTTTCCATCCTCCTTTATTCCTGTCTCCTGTGTTCATGCTCCAGATATCCCTCCATGTTCCAGTCTACTGTCTTACTCCACTCCTGTCTCATGTTCCAGTTCTGTCCTGTCATCTACACTTCAGTCCTTCCACGCTCCAGTCTACAGTCTTTCTCCACTCCTGTCTCCTGTGTTCCAGCTCTGTCCTGTCATCTACACCTCAGTCCCACACTCCTACTCCAGTCCATCCTGAGCCGCCTCTCTCGGTACCGGCTACCGTGGTACTCAAACCCCTGGGCCTGCTCTTAACGGTCCCTGTATAGGGGTCGGTTCCACCTGGAAGCTCGCCCGGGGCCCCTCGGTGCCACGGCCCAGAGGGTCCACTCCTGGAGATTCCGGCTCCAGACCAGCCACGCTAACAGTACGATCAGGCCATGGACTCCGCCGGTACTACTGCTGCTACTCAGAAAAAGTTACTCTTCCTGCGGGAGAAACAGTGACGCATTATGTCTGTCTATGGACACCCGTTTGTCGGCCCTGCAGATGGCCGATCCTGGAAGTGCCAATCTACTGGCCAGTCTTCAACAGGAGCTGGGCCAGCAACAAGATACTCAAGCCCACATTTTGTCTTACATGGCCTCCTTTGATAGCCGCTTGTCGGTCCTCCAGTCTGCTGCCGCAACTCCAACTCCTCCCTCCGCTCCTACAGCTCTCCCGACGCCCTGCCTCGCCAAACTGCCTCGCTTCACTGGGGATCCCAAGCTCTGCAGGGGGTTCTTAAATCCGTGTAGCCTCCACTTTGAATGGTTGCCGCAGCAAAATCCCTCTGAACGGGCCAAAGTAGCCTTTTTTATGTCCCATCTGGAGGGAGAGGCCCTGTCCTGGTTGAATCCACACTGGTAACGTGACGATCCCGTTGTCTCAAGTCTTCCGGTTTTCTTGGATACTTTTTGCAGGGTCTTTGATGAGCCGGGTCGGTTAGCCGCTCTCACCGAGTCACTCTTTAACCTACATCAGGGTTCTCTCGTGGTTGGACAGTATGCTATCAGCTTTCGCACTCTCTCCTCCGAGCTCGGCTGGAATAACACGGCTTTGGTAGGGGTGTTCTGGCGCGGTCTTTCAGGCAGAATAAAAAATGAACTCGCAGGTCGAGATACCCCGACCACCTTAGAGGATCTCATCTCGCTAGCTACCCGCATTGACCTACGCTTCAAGGAGCACGCTCGGGAGTCAGCGAGAGACAGGAGGTCCACCAGGCCAGCTCCCCTTCTCAGCCGTTCTGTCAGTCCTCGTTCGGCCGGGTCCCCTTCCTCCTCGGTCGAGTTCATGCAGATAGACCGCCTCAAGTTTGCCGAGTTGCGAAAGCAAGAGAGGCGGGCACAAGGTCTGTGCCTTTATTGCGGAGGTTCATCACACTATATCCGCACCTGTCCTAAGAGACAGGGAAACTCGTCCGCCTAGGTCAGGTAAGAGAGGCCTCCCTAGGTGATGATGATCCCTCTTAACCTCTTACTATATCTGTTCTTTTGCTTTCAGGGGAGAGACGTGGGTCCGAGGTGGCCTACGTGGATTCGGGCTCGGCAGGTAACTTCATTCGGCCTGAAGAAGTGGACAAATACCAAATTTCCGTGGTTGCTCTATCTAACCCTCTCCAGATTGCCGCGGTGGATGGCAAACCGCTACAGGTGAGGCTACTTTTACACTAGCGTTGCGCGACGCAATGCGTTGTTTTGGAGAAAAAACGCATCCTGAAAAGTTGCCCGCAGGATGCGTTTTTCTCCATAGACTTGTGTTAGCGACGCATTGCGACATATGGGCACACGTCGCATCCGTCGTGCGACGGATGCGTCATGTTTTGGCGTCCGCGACGCACACAAAAACGTTACATGTAACTTTTTTTGTGCGTCGTGTCCGCCATTTTCGAGCGCGCATGCGCGGCCGAAACTCCGCCCCCTCCTCCCTGGACATTACAATGGGGCAGCGGATGCATTGAAAAACTGCATCCGCTGCCCCCGTTGTGCTAAACTTTCACAACATGCGATGCTACGTCACCCCGACGCAGGGCGACGTGCTTCGCATGACGCTAGTGTGAGAGCCTGACCGTCACCTTGGTCACTGAAGAAGTGGAGTTGCAAGTCGGTGCCTTTCATCGAGAGAAGATAGCCTTTTACGTTTTGCCTAAGCTCTCCCACACCATTCTACTCAGTCTCCCATGGTTTAGCACTCATCAGCCTGTTCTCGACTGGTCTTCTGGGGAGATACTCCGCTGGGGGCACCCGTGCCAAGCTCGCTGTCTGACTCCTGTCCGCCTGGCGGCCGCTCCTCGGCCATCCCCAAACCTTCCGGGTTTCCCTCCAGCCTACAGTTCCTACGCCGATGTCTTTGATAAGAAGGAAGCGGAGGTCCTTCCTCCACACCGGCCTTTTGACTGCCCAATTGAACTTGTTCCCGGTTCAACTCCCCCAAGGGGCAGAATCTACCCCCTGTCTCCCGCTGAGGATTTAAATATGGAACACATGAGGAAAAGGTGGCCCCTTATGCTGACGACATGTTGTTGTTCTTGGGGGATGCGGAGGACTCCTTGAGGGCAGTGATGGCGGTCCTTGATGAGTACGCTGGTATATCTGGGATTTGTATTAATTGGGACAAATCTGTATTGTTGCTGCTGGATCATGGGACTCTTGTTGAGGGGGACCGGCCAATTCAGGTTCAGGCGGTGGAGGAGTTCACCTACCTGGGCTTCAGGGTGTCAAAGAATATTGAAGATTATGAAAGGCTTAATTTGAACACATTGTTGGGCAAATTTAAACAAAAAATCACGACATGGAGGAAACTAAACTTAACAATGGCTGGGCCTGCAAATTTAATAAAGATGATACTTATGCCTCAGCTCCTGTACGTGTTGCACAATGCGCCTGTTTGGTTTCCTCAGAATAGTTTTACAGGATTAATGCCATCTTTCGTGACTTGATATGTAAAGGGGGCCGAGCGCATATTAAGCTAGAGATGTTGCAACAGCCTAAGGATGGTGGGGGCCTGGCTGTTCCCAACCCATGGTGGTATTACATTGGGTCTCAATGCCAACACTTGGTGGGATGGGGGGATTACAATTTCACTAGTTCAGTGGGGAAGGTTATTTCTCCTGTGGTGGGGAGGGGCCCGTTGTTGGCTGCCTTGGAGGCGGGTAGATTTCGGTTGAGTCCTGGGAGATTTCCAACACTTGCGTTGCTTGAGAAATTGTGGAAAATAATTAAGCAGTGGAGGGGAATAGGGGACTACATGAGATACACATCCATTTGGCATGACCCACGGTTTACCAAATTGTTAAATCTACAGAATTTTATGCGAGATGCTGCTAACATAAACCTTCTAATCCATCGGTTGTCGGATAACGTCTGGTCAAAATATGAGCTAAGGGCCGCTACCTGGACTTTGAGGGTGCTAGGCCTAAGACTCTTCTCTAATCCTTCCTGCAGAAAATCCTGGATCCGTGCCAAGTTTGGTTGGTGCGGGTCAGGCTGTTCGGATGCACTCCATGAGATAAAGGTTCATACCTTCTGATATATAGAGTTTGTTACTGCCTTTTTGCTTTTCTGTAGTGTCGTAGTGACCCTTTCTGACAATCCTCGGGTCTTCAGGATTGATAACTCGGAAGCCAGGCTCTCAGGAGTAACCTCTTGGTATCCAGATGGAAGATTGGCTCCTGGTGGAGGAGGCTTCTGACCGGAGGTAGTCCTACTAGTCCCTCTATACTTAGGTTGGAAAGGGTACCGAACCAGCTTCTTTTGGGCCAGAATGGTGCCACCAAGATTATCTTGATCTTTTCCAATCTTATTTTCTGTAGGACCCTTGGTAGGATTGGTAATGGAGGGAAGGCATAACCCAGTCTGAATCTCCATGGATGGGCTAACGCATCAACCCCTAAGCAAGGATGTGCTGGATCTGGTGAAAAATATTGGTCCATTTTTGCATTCTTCCCCCCTTGCAAAGAGACCTCTGTCTGGATGGCCCCACCTTCTGGTCAGTATCTGAAAGACCTTGGAGTCTAGACTCCATTCCCCTGGATGGATTTCTGTTCTGCTCAGAAAATCGGCCTGTATGTTTACAGCACCCTTTTGTGCAGAGCGGACAGGGAGAGGTGTTCTTCTGGCCAAGAGAATATTCTGGCTGATATTTTCTTTAGGTCCTCGTGCCTTGTACTATATGATGAAGGTGGGCAACTGTTATGTTGTCTGAGTATATCTTGACTTGGGTGTCCTGGACCCAGGGCTACTGCGGTCTTGAGTACCTCATCTACTGCCTTCAGTTTCCTGAAGTTTAGGATCGTTGACTTATCTTTTCTAACCAGCATCACTGGAATACGTGTTGGGAGACCATGGCTCCCCATCCTTTCCCGCTGGCATCTACTTTTATAGTGATCACTGGGTCTTGCATCCAGGGGACTCCTCTGCTCAAATTATTTGTTTGTAGCCACCATGTCAACAAAATCTTTATGTGAGGCGGCATCCGGATCTTCTTGTCTAATGATTCCTGGGATCCATCTCAGTTTGCCACGATGTGCGTCTGAAGCATTCTGGTGTGGGCTTGTGCCCATGCTACCATCTGGAAGCAGGATGTCATGGATCCGAAAACCGACATGGCCGATCTTAATGACATCACCTTTTTGCTCTGTAGTATCTTTATTTTTGATTTTAACAAGATCTCTTTTCGTTAGGGCAAGAAAGATGTTTGGCTGTGTGAGTCTAGTAGGACTCCCAAGAATGTCTTTGTTGTTGTGGGAACCATATCTGATTTCTTGAGGTTCACTATCCAGCCTAGAGATGATAAGTTCTGGGTCGTCATCTGTAGATGTTCCTGTAGCATGGGTACTGAAGAAGCCACCAACAAAAATCTTCGAGGTATGGAACTATTCATACATGCTGACCTCTGATGAATGCCATGACTTCTGACATGATCTTTGTGAAGTTATGTGTTGCTGAAGATAGACTGAATGGGAGGACATTGAACTGACAATGGACTGTGTGCTCTTCCTGGGCTATTGCAAATCTTAAGAATTTCCGATAAGTTGGATGGATCAGGATGTGGTAATATGTATCCTGTAGATCTATTGTCGCCATGACAAAATCCTGCCCAATCAAAAGTATTGTTGACCTAGCAGATTCCATCTTGAATCTTCTGTATGTTATGTATCGATTTTAGGGGTTTTAAATTGATTATAACTTGATGGTATCTATTTGGCTTTTTTTATGAGGAACAGATTTGAATAATGTCCCTTGTTTCTTTCCCTTTCCAGGACTATGGAGACTACCCTTGTAGATAATAGACCCTTCACTCCCGCTATCAAGGTGGACTGTAGCTCTGGAGAGGAGAGTCGCGTTGTCTTTATTGTTCTTGGAGGATATGAGGCAAACTATCTCTTTACTCCTTCCCTGACTGATGTTAAGGTACTGTCACACTAAGCGATATCGCTAGCAATATCGCTATAACTTGTGACATTATAGCGATATCGCTATGTCTGATACTTACCTACAAACCCGCTCCTTATCGCGCGAGAACATCCAGGACTGTTTCTCGTCGTCAGCTTCCTGTGGAGAGACGAGCGACGAGCGTGGAGCCGGGCGGGAGGACGCAGTATCGCCTAGTGTGACAGGTAAGTAGCGACCCCCGTCGCCAGCGATGTCTCTGGTGAGATCTGCCTGTGTGGCAGCTCACTAGCGACCACTTAGCGATGTACCAGCGATCCTGACCGTCATATCGCTGGTCGGGATCGCTGGTACAACGCTAAGTGTGACAGTACCTTTAGAGTCCATTGGTCTGAACAGATCTTGTGCCACAGTAGAAGGAAGTCTGAGATGCGACCTCCTACTGTCTTGGCGTCATGGCTTATTTCGTCTCTGGGAGTGGGGAAGAAAAATATTCCTGTCTTTTCCTCCTTGTGAGCAGCTCCGGCGACCTAATTTGCCCTTCTCCTTGTACTGAGGTGTATGCTCTTGCGGGGGCAAAAGAGTCTTTTTCTAGGTTCAGATAAGTTCTTTTTGTCCGATGCCTTCTCTAGCAGCTCGTCAAGGGCAATACCAAACATGTATTTCCCTTTGAAGGAGATAGAACACAACTTCATTTTTTAAGTCATGTCCCTGCCCCAGGATCTTAGCCAGAGTGCTCATCTCACAGAGTTTGATAACCCTGATGATCTTGTTGCTATTTTTACTGATTCTGCAGAGGCATCTACTAAGAACACTGTTTCTTTCTGGAGAGGTAGTAAGGCTAGCATGTCCTCTCTAGGAGTTCCCGTGGACAGGTGTTCCTCCAGCTGCCCTAGCCAATGGTACATTGATCAGGCCACATGGGTAGATATGGCGTTGGTATTTAATAAAGATACCAAGGTCTCCCATGATTTCCTCAGTAGTCCATCCATGTTGCATTCCAGAGGGTCCTTCAGCTGTGAGGCACCCTCAAATTATAGTGTAATTTTTTAACTACCCATGCAATCTGGACGTCGACCTTTGGAATCTTTGATGCAAGATGCTGTTTCGTCATCCACAGGGAACCTGTCCATCTCCGCTGGAATGGCTAGCCTCTTTTATGGGGATTCCCACTTCTCTAGCACCAGGTCTCAGATGTATTTACCGTGTTTCCCCGAAAGTAGGACCCCCCCGAAAGTAAGACAGGGTGGGGGTTACGGGGGGGTCCTTCAATGTAAGGCCTCCCCCGAATGTAAGGCAGGGTTGGGGGCCGCTGTGAAATGTAAGGCCCTTACCTTTGGGCCGCCGCTGTCCCCCATTGGGTCCCCAGGCTCCAGAGGTGTCCTCAGGTGCAGCTGGGCGGGTCCAGCGCTCATGGGGTTAACTCGCCGTGTTAACCCCGCAATCCGCCCAGCTCAACAGCTCATTGGCCGCCCCTGTTCCCCACGTCACCGCCGGCCCCCGGCTCGAGCACTGATTGGTCCAGCAGCTCGGGCTGTAATTGGCCGCCCCAGCCCCATGTCACCGCTGTTTCCCTGCTGATTGGCACAGCATTCCCTGCAGCACAGGCCTTCCGCACCCACAGCCGCACCGCAGAGGAAAACGTCCAGCATTTAAAAACCAAGTAGGGAAACGTACTGTATAGGGTATGGGGCTGTGTGCAGTGGGATACGGCACTGTTATGGGGTGTGGGGCTGTGTGCAGTGGGATACGGCACTGTTATGGGGTGTGGGGCTGTGTGCAGTGGGATACGGCACTGTTATGGGGTGTGGGGCTGTGTGCAGTGGGATACGGCACTGTTATGGGGTGTGGGGCTGTGTGCAGTGGGATACGGCACTGTTATGGGGTATAACAGCATGTTAATAAATGTTAATTTATTGGTTAAAAAGAAATTGTCATTTTTTTTCGGCTAATGTAAGACCTCCCCCGAAAGTAAGACAGGGTGGGACTTTTTGGGGTAAAATTAATGTAAGACAGGGTCTTACTTTCGGGGAAACACGGTATGAATGGGAAACTCCTGCTTCTTCCTAGAACAGAGACCCCTGAACATTTCCTCCTGTACTGTCTGGGCAGTCTTCTCCTCCTCAATCTCCATTGTCCTCCGTACAGCCATGAAGAGTTCTTCTACATTCACTGAGGAGAAATAATATCTCTTCTGTTGGGGAGACCTCTGGGTCCAGGATTAATTCTCCTTCTTCCAGAGGTTCATCTGGGATTGACGTTTCCTCCTGAGAGCCCTCATTCTCTTCTTCCACTAGACTAAGCTTCCACCTTTTCGCTTCTGGAGAGACACTGGGAGAGGGCGCAGGCTGTTTAAGAGCGGCCAGGGAGCTTTATATCTTTAATTTCTTCCATCAAGGATGGTTGCTCTACCCTGATGACTTTCTCAGTGCACTCTTTACATAATGTCTTCTCATGTGAAGAGGCAAGCTTTTTTGCACAGACTGCACATCTCTGTGAAGTCTTGGACTTGCTTTCTGATGCAGGTTCCTTGTCCACCTACTAGAAAGGGGAGAAGGTATGTGGTTTTCTAATGTTATTGTATGTGATGTTTAGTGCTGTAATATAATGCATTCTTTAGCTTAGGGATAGAGTACTTAGGGTTAAAAAGTTGGGAGAAGGTAAAAGGGGGACAGTATAAAGCATCAGGGACTTAGGGAAGGGACTTCCTGCTCTTAGAGCAGAGCCTGGGCAGGCTTTCCCAGGGTGAGACCTGTGCCATAGTGAGGACAAAGGATCCCCCATTCATGGGGATAAAAGCTGCCAAAGGCTGACGGGCAGCGTGGACGGACACGATCTCTGAGGGATCAACCCCAGAAGAAATACAGGGTTCGGGACCTGGATCTGAGCTGATAGCATACAACATACAGAGGCTGCAGGGAAAGTACAGGAAGCATTGTCTTGTTTGCACTGTATTCAGTAAAGTTTTACCATTGGAACATAACTTTGGCTTGTGGTGTTTCCTGAGACCTCGTCCCCCTGCAACCGAAGTGAATGTGTGCTGAAGGTAACTGACTGTACCGCAGGACTGGGACTTCACCTGTCTTTTCATGTGCAAGGTGCCGGGGTGCTCACTGACTGTGGCTTAGTAATCTCACCCACGACTACCACCCTGTGCCACTTTGTTACACTCTGATTAGAGGACCTCCTCCCCCCAATGTCCAGGTGGGGGGGCACCAACACCATCAGCGCTGTAATGTGATGCCTTCCAGCAAGAACACAAGAATCCTGCCTCAAGAATGCTGAAGCCGGCCTGCATGTGACGTCACTTCCTGTCGCCAGCTCCAAACCCGGAAGTTCTCGCGTGCATGCCCAGAGCGACACGCTGCCTGGATCTGCAACGCCAGAGGAGGAGAGGAGGCTGGAGAGCTCTGAGAGGCCTCCACCCGAAGAATCCCCCCCCAGACCTTACCCGAAGGTGCAGACTGGAGGGGGTCCCTAGTCCTGAACGAAGAGAGAAGCAGCACAGTCTCTGTTCCAGTGGTGACTTCACTCGCGGTCCCGGGGCTGTGATGCGGTGGAATACCACGTGCTGCTCGGCACCCAATCAGCGCTGGCGTCGTTATCTCCACCTTCGGACAAACTGAATATGAAGAGGAAGTCCGGGCTGCAGCTGATTTCTGGCTTCCGCTTCGTGTTCAGTTTGTCCAAAGACGGAGACAATGACTCCAGCACTGATTTGGTCGCCGGCGTCACATGTCACAACAACGCATCACAGCTCTGGGGAGAGCAAATGCCGACACCATGGGGGGTGATTACAGGCTTTATTATTTTATCAGGCCGAACATTTAGTTTAAGAAGGGATTGTCCTAGCAGTGGACAAGCCCTTCAATAAATCATACAAATAATACACTGCTCAAAAAGAAAGGAACACTTAAAGAACAGAATATAACTTTAAGTAAATCAAATTTCTGTGAAATCAAACTGTCCACTTAGTAAGCAACACTGACAATTTCACATGCTGTTGTGCAAATGGAATAGACAACGGATGGAAATTATTGGCAATTATCAAGACACACTCAGTAAAAGAGTGGTTCTGCAGGTGGGGACCACAGACCACATCTCAGTACCAATGGTTTCTGGCTGATGTTTTGGTCACTTTTGAATGTTGGTTGTGCTTTTACACTCGTGGTAGCATGAGACGGACTCTGCAACCCACACAAGTGGCTCAGGTAGAGCAGCTCATCCAGTATGGCACATCAATGCGAGCGGTGGCAAGTTTTTGTTAGGGCTGGCGGAATGCACCAAATAATAAAGATGGGAATAAGGTGCGTTCACAGCCCGGGGTCCACCGTGCAGGGGTGTTAAACTGCTGCTCAGTAATGACGGACGCTATATAGCGGTATAATAAAGGAACACATGCGGGTTAACGTCACCCCGTGTGTACAGGGGCGGACTCATGCTTCAGAGAGCTGCCCTACCACTGAACATACATGCCGGAGCCTGTTAAAGCTCACAGAGCTCGGCAAGGTAAACGCTCAGTGTCAGGTCCTAGAACTCAGCCCCAAGGACACAGGGTCAGAGTCCCTCTAGACCTACTAAGCGTGCCACGTCGCAACTGCGGATGCCACTAAGTGACGCTGGCGACCGTGGAGTGTCAACCAAGTGAACCGTGGCGTACAGACCAAGCCACCACTTGGCGTTGATGCCAGTCTCTGACTCTGCCTCCTACTTGCTCCTCAGCCTGGGCGCTAACAGGCTAGGCTACACAACACATGCGTACTAAGGGTAGGGGTTTCCAATGAGTCATTCACCAGAGACATTCATACATGCATACAGCTCTCACTCCACATGGTCTAAATCTTTTATATTAGCGCATGGCCAAGCGTCCATGCGAACCTTTTATAGCCACGTCCTTCCGGTACCTTCCTGATGGTCCAATCCGAGTTGGAGAAGGACCTGAGCATGTGACCTCCAATCTCCAATGAGAGATCGTCCCACAGGCATGCTCAGTGGACCGAAAGGAGGACTTAGTCCCTGGAGTAGCTCACTGCTGATCAGCATGCATTGCTATAGCTGGACCAGAGGTGGCAGCAGCAACCAAACCTACAGAGCTGGTCTGAGCAGAGCTCGTCCTTCTGGGGGTGAGGAAGAGACTGAGCAGGAGGAATTGACCCTTAAACAGGCATCTGAGCAATTGATGCAGGCTATCTCCCTAACCACGACATCCCTGACTGAGAAAATTGAGTATGTTTAAACGGAGGTGGGGAGACTTCGTCAAGATATGCAGACCATGAGGGGACGCATTACGGAGGTAGAGACGAGGGTGTCCCAGGTAGAGGATACCATTACACCTATGGAGGCCAAATTAACGAAAGTGGCGGGCTCTATGAATGCTTGGAAACAGAAGGCAGATGACTTGGAGAACAGAATGCGTCGGAATAATATCCGCATCATTGGTCTGCCTGAGCGCTCGGAAGGTCAGCATCCTGAGCAGTTTCTGGAAGACTAGCTTAAGGCCTCCCTGGGGAATGAATCCTCTTCAGTGTTCGCAATTAAAAGCGCACATAGGGTCCCTACTAAACCCCCGCCTCGGCCGTTCCTGGCACGCCTCCTCAATTGTAAAGACAGAGATACCATTCTGCGTCTTGCACGACAAAAAGTCCCATCAAGTTCAACAATGCTGCGATCTCCATTTTCCCGGACTTTTCCAAGGAACTGCAGAAGCAGCGGGCAGAATTTATCGAAGTCAAGAAACGGCTCAGGGAAAGGAACATTGTGTACTCAATGATATATCCGGCCCGGCTCCGGGTTGTCCACGGAGGTACCTCCGTGTTCTTCATGGATCCAATGGAGGCGACTGAATGGCTGCGGTCCCATAGGGAATCCCCTGCAAAGGAATCCTAATGTGACGGCTGTTAATCTGGATCCTTTCAGTCAAAGGTCTAATTGGAGCTCTCTCGGCGAGTATCCAGTTTCCAACAATACCGGACACTGTACTCAGTGATGGTATCCCCTTGCTTATTTTTTGATGGGGGCGTGAGACTGTGCTCCTATATTATTAGGTTCTTGTTCTGTTCTTTCTTTTTCAAAGGTTTCAGTTTTTATAGTTATTTAGGTAAATGCCGCAGCCGATACCAACTTTGTTATCTAGGTGATATCTCTGCATTCTGCTCGGGCACCACTATGCGACATATTTGGATAGGCGGGAATGGGTACTGAGTTGATATGTATGACCTGGAATCTAAGAGGCATAAAAACCCCCGGAAAGAAAATAAAGGTGTTCTCACAAATTAGACAATATCGCCCTCACATTGTGGCTCTGGTTGAGACGCACCTGACCAGAGATACAGTTCGGTGTGTGCAAAAACCGTGGGTACAATAGTTTATACATACTTTTCACACCAGCTATTCAAGGGGGGTTTCACTGTTAATACATAAAGATGTCCGGTGGGAAACCAGGGAGGCCCGGAAAGATCCTGAGGGACAGTTTATGTTTATACATGCACTGATCAACTCTAAGAAATATGTTATTCTGTGTATCTATAACACCCCCCCCCGGCCAACATGTCAATTATTCAGAAAGCATTGAGTTTCGCCCTAAATTATCCAGATGCGCACGTCATTTGTATGGGAGATTTTAATTTGGTCATGAATAATCATCTTATTATTATATTGTTATTGTTATCATCTTATTATTATATATTATATTATTATTATATTGAACATGGCAGTAGGGGGATTTCAGACCACAGTCCGGTTATTCTTAAACTTAAATACGGACCATTGAATAATAGGATGACATGGAAGTTGAACCCTTTTTGGTTGAAGTTGATAAAACCGCCTGATAGAACGATAGATCAGTTACGTTGCTTCGTCTCGTCCCACCCTGAACCCCGAAATATTAATTTATTTTGGGACACTCTTAAAGCTTATCTGAGAGGTTGTTTATCCTCTACGATCTCTTACATTAAACGAGTGACATCGGGGGGGATGGCGAGATGGAGCAACGTCTGAAAGATTCGGAGGCCGCCTACATATCTGACCAAACTAATAGTAATAGGGTGGAATGGTTGACTGCTCAAAGGTTATATACTTGGCATGTTGACTCTAAAACTAAAAGTAAATTATTTTTTGGCCGACAATCTTACTTCGAGATGGGGAATCAGGCAAGCAAATTTTTGGCTTACTTAGTGCATCAACATAATACAACTAACACAATCTTACAGATTCGCAGTTCGGATGGTACTCTGGCTTCCTCAACTGAGGAAATACTGAAATGCTTTTATGATTATTATAGCTCATTGTACAATTCAAAGACTGATGTTGATAGCCCGAGGTGTCTAAATTATCTGTCAGATATAGAGTCCTTCCCAGCGGGCTTTTATGGATGCTGAGTTTACTCTGGAGGAGGTAGAGGATGCCATGAAGGATATGGCCTCTGGGAAAGCCCCTGGACCAGATGGATTTCCTGTCGAATTGTATAGGAAATACCAGGAGATACTGGCGTCCCTTTTGTTGACGGTGTTTCGTGGGATTTGGGAGGGGGGATGCATGCCGGAATCCTTCTATGAGGCTAATATAATAGTTCTAAAAAAGGAGGGGAAGGACACATTAGATTGTGGATCTTATCGGCCTATATCATTAGTAAATGTGGATCATAAGAACTTTACGAAAATTTTGGCCAACAGATTGAACTCAGTTATATTAGACCTCATACACTCTTACCAAACTGGCTTTATGCCTGGTAAGAGCACCTCCATCAATATTAGACGAGTCCAGTCAGTGGTCCAGTATAGCTCTCTGGTGCCGGACAATGAATGGGCATTGGCATCGCTTGATGCGGCCAGGGCCTTTGACTCTCTTGAATGGCCTTTTCTCCACACATGTTTGCAGAGGTATGGATTCGGTGATAGATTCTAAAAGTGGGTCAGTATATTATACATGAAGCCTAAGGCCCGGGTCATCTTAAATAGTTCCATATCTGAGCCCTTTTCATTGCATAGGGGAACTCGTCAGGGGTGTCCCCTTTCCCCGGCCCTTTTTGCTCTTGCTATCGAGGCACTGCCAATTTGTATAAGATCTTCCCCTAATATTGCTGGTATAGAAATAGCGGGCCGGACAGACACCATAGGCCTATATGCTAATGATATGGTGATATTTATGGACAAAGCGGGGGGGAAACCCTGACAAGAGTGATCACTACTATAAATAAATTTGGTAAATACTCTGGCCTATATATAAATTGGGAGAAGTCTGCTTTGATGCCTCTCTCCCATGCTCCAATGCCACGACTTGACTCTCTCCTCACTACCCATTGTAACCAGTTTCAAATATCTGGGTGTCCATATTTCTCAAGGCAGTAAGTTTGATCTGCAACTTAACATACATCCACTGATGGAGATGGTTAAAGCCAAATTCGCAATCTGGGGTAAACTTCCACTGTCTGTGGCCGGACATATTAATTTAATTAAAATGATATTACTCCCCAAGCTTAGTATTCTCTCCATCATAGTGCTGTAGTGGTGCCCAGATCCTTTTTTGCTAATCTGAATTCCCAGATCACATCTTTTATATGGGGGAAAACCAGTCCCAAATTTAAACTATCCACTTTGCAGAGACCCAAAAAGGGAGGGGGGGCAGCGGTACCCGATTTCTTTCTGTATTATCTGGCCGAACAGGACAAAGCCATAAGTACATGGATGCCCGGTGGTCGTCTTCCTAATTCTGAAGGTCATCTGCTTCATGCCGCACAAGTTAGTTGCCCGCTAGGATTTTTTGGAAATGAGGAAAATAAATGTCCAGCGGCTGTTGCCCCTGCTTCGTCTAGCACGATCAGTATGGAAGCAGATAAAAAGGGTGGTTGGATTTGAGAATATTATAGCTGAAATGCCCAAATTCACCGCAATGTCCCGAGATCCCAGTTCTTTCGTTATCTATAACTAAGGTCAGCTTTTCAATCACATATGAGATGTATAGGTAATGCTATTTTGTCTCTACCCTTGTTAGGGATCCTTAAATCACAAGGCCCCCAAGGTCTCATCTCCTCTCTGTACACATATATGCTGTCAGTAGGGGCAGAATCTACCATAGACTCTGTTAAGAAGAAATGGGAAAGGCTCATCCCAGACACACAGGGAGAGGAGTGGGAAGAAATCCTGGAGTCCTCAATCAGGGTATCTCCGTCTGTTAATAACAGGATGATACAATTATATATTATAAATCAATCATATTTGACTCCCACTCGACTCTTTAAGATGGGTCGATACCAATCATCGGAATGTTTGAGATGCCATTCAACAGATGCAGACTTTATTCATATGATCTGGTACTGTCCTATCGTTGCACAATATTGGAAGGAGGTGACATCAGTATTAACATCTCTGGTACAAATTCCTATTCTCCTTGAACCTTGAACCACTGGTCTGTCTGTTTGGAGTATGGGACGAGGAGACATGGGGTCAATATGTTGGGATCTTCCTACGGGAGACGCTGTTTATGGCACGAAAGGTACTGGCATTGCGGTGGATGGAAGGTTCATCTCCCTCTCTCGGGTCCTGGATCAACTTAGTGAATTCGATTATCCCATATGAATGCACGTTATATCAAAACAGAGGGTGCCCGGGTAAATTTGAAAAGATTTGGGAGAGGTGGAATTCCTCTCACCTCACCTTGTAGAGTGGAGATGTCACATAATAAATAGTTAATTGTGTGGAAGTAGGCTGCGGAATAGTTTGTTTATGTTCTTGTAGATGTAGGTACAGTTTAGAGGTTAGGCAGATCTCATCACTCAAGTAATAACACAAGACCATTATGATTTAATTGATATTGTATTTTGCTTTATTCTGTATGCAACTGGTATGCACATTTTGCCTTATATTTAAATGTCGTATGAAACATATGTACACTTTGTATTGTGTTTAACATTATATACCAGTATGTATATTGTACACCTATTTATGGTTTAATAAATGAATTTAAAAAAATATATATAAATTTTTGTGGAAAAAAATGATTTTTTTATGGCTCTACGTTATAAACTTCTGTGAAGCACTTGGGGGTTCAAAGTGCTCACAACACATCTAGATAAGTTCCTTGAGGTGTCTAGTTTCCAAAATTGGGTCACTTGGGGTTTCCACAGATTAGGCACACCAGGGGCTCTCCAAAGGCAACATGACACCCGCAGACCATTCCATCAAAGTCTGCATTCCAAAACCTCACTACTTCCCTTCCGAGCCCCGACGTGTGCCCATACAGTAGTTTTCTCCCACATATGGGATATCAGCGTGAGGACAAATTGGACAACTTTTGGGGTCCAATTTCTCTTCTTACCCTTGGGAAAATAAAAAAATTGGGGACTAAAAGATTATGTTTGTGGAAAAAATGATTTTTTTATGTTCACGCCCGGGCGTTATAAACTTCTGTGAAGCACTTGGGCGTTCAAAGTGCTCATCACACATCTAGATAAGTTCCTTGGGGTGTCTAGTTTCCAAAATGGGTTCACTTGTGGGGGGTTTCCACTGTTAGGCACATCAGGGGCATTCCAAACGTGGCATGGCGTCCAATCTCAATTACAGCCAAAAAAGTCAAATGGCGCTGCTTTCCTTCCAAGCTCTACCATGCGCCAAAATAGTGGTTTTCCCCCACATGTGGGGTATCAGTGTACTCAGGACAAATTGCACAATAACTTTTGTGGTCCTGTTACCCTTGGGAAAATAAAAATTGGGGGTGAAAAGAATTTTGGTGGAAAAAATATGATTTTTTAATTGTACGACTGTACGTTATAAATTTCTGTGAAGCCCTTGGGGGTTTGAAGTTCTCACCACCTATCTAGATAAGTTCCTTGGGGGATCTAGTTTCAAAAATGGGGTCACTTGTGGGGGGTTTCCACTGTTTAGGCACATCAGGGGCTCTCGAAACATGACATGGCGTCCTATCTGAATTCCAGCCAATTTTGCGTTGAAAAAGTCAAACGGCATTCCTTCCCTTCTGAGCTCTGCCATGCGCCGAAACAGCAGTTCCCCCCACATATCAGGTATCGGCGTACTCAGGACAAATTGAACAATAGCTTTTGCAGTCCAAATTCTCCTGTTACCCTTGGTAAAAAAAAAATTGGACCTGAAGTAATTTTTTTGTGAAAAAAAGTTTTTTTTAAATATTCAAAAAATTCCTGTGAAGCACCTGAAGGGTTAATAAACTTTTTGAATGTGGTTTTGAGCATCTTGAGTGGTGCAGTTTTTAGAATAGTGTCACTTTTGGGCATTTTCTATCATATAGACCCCTCAAAGTGACTTCAAATGTAATGTGGTCCCTAAAAATAAAATGGTGTTGTAAAAATGAGAAATCGCTGGTCAACTTTTAACCTCTATAACTTCCCTAGCAAAAAAAAATTTTGGTTCCAAAATTGTGCTGATGTAAAGTAGACATGTGGGAAATGTTATTTATTAATTTTTTTTGTGTGCCATATCTCTGTGATTTAAGGGCATGAAAATTCAAAGCTGGAAAATTGCGAAATTTTCAAAGTTTTCGCCAAATTTCCGTTTTTTTTCCACAAATAAACGCAAGTTATATCAATTAAATTTTACCACTAACATGAAGTATAATATGTCATGAGAAAACAGTATCAGAATCACTGGGATCCATTGAAGCATTCTAGTTATTACCTCATAAAGGGACAGTGGTCAGAATTGTAAAAATTGGCCCGGTCATTAACATTCAAACCACCCTTGGGGGTAAAGGGGTTTAACTACACTTAGCACTGTATCTAATCCCAGCTTGTGTTACTCTAAGTGATCTAATTGCAACACGTGATACACTCCACATATGTAATTCCAGCTTATGATACAGCAAGCAGCATCAACTACAAGAATCAGTGCTGTCATCCATCCACAGTGACTGTCATGATCCAGACCGGGTTTTGAGACCTGTTTTCCCTTTTTCCCAGTCTGTTCATGTCAAGAGTTAACCTTTCCCAGCCTCAGTCTGGGATCAGGTTTGCTATTTATCGCCGCTGCTTCCTGCAGGTGATGTCAGTTATAGTTTTTTGCCTAGGGCCGCTGTAGCTGACTCCGATTGCTCTGATTTGTCCTGCTGCGGTTGCTGTCTGAACCCATGTCTGTTTTCCCCTATTCTCGTCTTGACTCAGTGTTTCCCTTTAGAGTGCCGATTCCCTGGTTTTGACTTGGCTTATATCCTGATCTGGTTCTGACTTTTGTCTTATCCACTCCTGACCATTACTGATCCCCTGGCTTGTCTCTGACCGTGAGTTTGCTTATTCCTTTGGTACTTCGCTACAGTCTAGGATCTGACCCGGCTTGTTTGACTATTCTGCTGCACTGTAGGCCAGCTCTGTTTAAGGGCAGTCCTGCTTCCACTCTACTGCCACTAGTGGAGCCTGCACCTACCTGCATTGCAGCAGCGTGACAGTGACACTGTCTACTTGTCAGTATCATTGGCAGTCACAAACAAAATGACTCCTCCCTGTGATCCTAAACTTCGTCATTTTTTATCCTTTTGAAAACACCCAGAAGGAAAGGCGAGGAGTACCATCACACACGTGAGTAGTCTCCACCCACATTTACTGCAGTTGTAATGTGAGCTAGTTGTACATTAGGGTTGAATGGCAAATTTCAGAAGCTGCTCCCCCTATTTTTTAAAAGTGGAAACACCAAACTTTTACAATCTATTTTTCATGTTTTACCTAATTAACAACAAATTATGATGTTTATTAAAAAAAAACATTAATACTTTACATTTATTTCATTTGTTAAAAAAGTTTTTTCATGGTACCTTCCCTTTAAAGGCAAATGTTTAATAATGACTGGTAACAAGTTTTAGACCTTCTCTAATATCCTTTTCTTCAATCTGATCTGTCAGCAGACATGAGATTTGAACTGTGGCAGAAGCAACCATCTGATTCGCAGCAGGTCTCATTTAATAGTGAGGCATCGGATAAAAGCGAGGCAGCGGATGGTGCTTCCGCAAGCATTCAGATTAAGTATAGCAGCATCTCTCCATGATATTTTCCCTTCGGCACCAGAGAACCACTTTAAGATGTGGTAATACAGTATATATAAATGTGAAATATTGTTTACATATGACTGATATTTATGCTTATTATTTTTATTCTATTTCCGTTTTGGTAACAGATGTTTATTGAGATTTTTTGCTTACTGGTACTTTGACAGTAACTGTTGTATTTTTATCCTTTAATTTGTCCAGAAAATTATAAAAAAAAAAGACTGGCTACTTTGCTATGTGACTTCTCTCATGCACAACAAGATTTGATTTCTGGTTAAAACATTTCCCACATTCTGAACATGAATATGGCTTTTGCCCTGTGTGAATTCTCTCATGTGCAACAAGATTTGATTTTTTTATGAAATATTTCCCACATTCTGGACAAGAAAATGGCTTCTGTCCGTTGTGAGTTCTCTGATGTATAACTAAATCTGATTTCTGCCTAAAACATTTCTCACATTCTGAGCATGCAAATGGCTTCTCACCTGTGTGAGTTCTCTGATGTCTAACAAGATATGATTTCACTTTAAAATATTTACCACATTCCAAGCATGAAAATGTCTTTTCCTCTCTGTGAATTCTCTGATGTGTAACAAGATTTGATTTCTCTGTAAAACATTTCCCACACAACGAACACGAATATGGCTTCTCCCCTGTGTGAGTTCTCAGGTGTGCAACAAGTTCTGATGTCTGGTTAAAACATTTCCCACATTCTGAACATGGAAATGGCTTTTCCCCTGTGTGAATTCTTTGATGCTTAGCAAGATCAGCTTTCTGAGAAAAACATTTTCCACATTCAGAACATGAATATGGCTTTTCCCCTGTATGAATTCTTTGGTGTGTGACAAGTTTTGATTTCACGCTAAATGATTTCCCACATTCTGAACATAAAAATAGTTTCTCACCTGTATGAATTTTGTGATGTCTAAATAAGCCGGATTTATAGGTAAAACATTTCCCACATTCTGAACATGAAAATGGCTTCTCCCCTGTGTGAACTCTCTGATGTTTATCAAAATAGCATTTAGATGTAAAACATTTTCCACATTCTGAACATGAAAATCGCTTCTCCGTTGTGTGAGCTGTTTGATATTCGTTGTCCCTTCTGTTACCTTCATTTTGCATAAGTGTCTGTGAGTCATCATTAGATAGCAATTGTTGAAAAGGATCAAGTGATAGAGGTTTACTGTGAAGGGCTGGAGTTATGCCGGAAATGGTGGTATAAACTTCACATGTATCTGGTGTGAGGTTATGATCATCTACTTTGATAACTGATAGCAGAAGTCCTTCAGCGCTCCAGGTACAGTCATCTGCCAAGAATAAACTTGATTTTATTACTTTCAATAACTTTGCCCTGAAATTATAATTAGTGTTTTAGCAAACGTATCATATTTCAAATCGTAGTAAAATTCAAATATCAAGTGAGAAAAAGAATGATGGTAACAGCAGACGTCAAAGCAAGTAATAGATTATGTGAAGCCATGAGGTTGTGTTAAAAAAAAATTTCACTTCACTCTTTTGACAGGAAGGTTTTCTAGTGAAAATTTTCAGTGAATCATAAAGTGGCCAAATAGTCAGTGTTATTAGGTTGTGTCACATCCCATACTTTTGACTACTAAGTGCACTCTAGCACCAAGCAGGGCAAAGACAAGAAGCAGTAAGGTCATGTACAAATCATGGCTTTAAACTGGTGTATATATAAAGTGTGTGTATATATATATATATATATATATATATATATATATATATATATATATATATATATATACAGTTGTGGCCAAAAGTATTGACACCCCTGCAATTCTGTCAGATAATACTCAGTTTCTTCCTGAAAATGATTGCAAACACAAATTCTTTGGTATTATTATCTTCATTTAATTTGTCTTAAATGAAAAAAAACAGAAAAGAGAATGAAGCAAAAAGCAAAACATTGATCATTTCACACAAAACTCCAAAAGTGGGCCAGACAAAAGTATTGGCACCCTCAGCCTAATACTTGGTTGCACAACCTTTAGCCAAAATAACTGCGACCAACCGCTTCCGGTAACCATCAATGAGTTTCTTACAATGCTCTGCTGGAATTTTAGACCATTCTTCTTTTGCAAACTGCTCCAGGTCCCTGATATTTGAAGGGTGCCTTCTCCAAACTGCCATTTTTAGATCTATCCACAGGTGTTCTATGGGATTCAGGTCTGGACTCATTGCTGGCCACCTTAGAAGTCTCCAGTGCTTTCTCTCAAACCATTTTCTAGTGCTTTTTGAAGTGTGTTTTGGGTCATTGTCCTGCTGGAAGACCCATGACCTCTGAGGGAGACCCAGCTTTCTCACACTGGACCCTACATTATGCTGCAAAATTTGTTGGTAGTCTTCTGACTTCATAATGCCATGCACACGGTCAAGCAGTCCAGTGCCAGAGGCAGCAAAGCAACCCCAAAACATCAGGGAACCTCCTCCATGTTTGACTGTAGGGACCGAGTTCTTTTCTTTGAATGCCTCTTTTTTTCTCCTGTAAACTCTATGTTGATGCCTTTGCCCAAAAAGCTCTACTTTTGTCTCATCTGACCAGAGAACATTCTTCCAAAACGTTTTAGGCTTTTTCAGGTAAGTTTTGGCAAACTCCAGCCTGGCTTTTTTATGTCATGGGGTCTTCCTGGGTCTCCTACCATACAGTCCCTTTTCATTCAGACGCCGACGGATAGTACGGGTTGACACTCTTGTACCCTCGGACTGCAGGGCAGCTTGACCTTGTTTGGATGTTAGTCGAGGTTCTTTATCCAACATCCGCACAATCTTGCTGTCACGCTCGCGCCTTGGCTGAATGGCGTGAGCCGGGGGGTTGTGGCCCCACTGTGCCAGGCTACCCTGGAAGGGGCGTGACTACGACAGCTACCTCGGTCTTCACTGGAGCCTCTGATGGTGAGGTCAGGCTTGTGCGGCAGGTAGCTGTCGGGTGCCACTCCAGGGTGGTGTCTGGCTGTGGCTGCTGATCCCACTCGGGAACAAGTCAATTGGACAGGTGTAACTAACAGGCAGGCTGAGACACTGGGCAAGCAGGCACGGCTTGGTACACTGGCAGGCAGGCACGGCTTGGAGACACTGGGCAAGCGGGCACGGCCTGGAGACACTGGGCAGGCAGGCAGGGCTTGGAGACACTGGGCAAGCGGGCACGGCTTGGAGACACTGGGCAAGCGGGCACGGCTTGGAGACACTGGGCAAATGGGCACGGCTTGGAGACACTGGGCAAACGGGCACGGCTTGGAGACAGAGCAGGTAGGTGACGGCTTGAGACACAGGGCAAGCAGGAGTGGTATATGAGAGAACAGGTTTGGACCTGTTCACACAGGAGGTTCAGGTATGGATATAGGCAGGAAGGAGTGGAATATGAAAGAACAGGATTGGACCTGTTCACACAGGAGGTGCAGGTAGGCGGAGCCGCAGGAGTGCGGAGTAGTCCGGGCTCCAAGGGAGCCGAGCAGGCAGAACGGCTAGGGAGCCGAGCAGGCAGAGCGGCTAGGGAGCCGTGCACAGACAGAGCTGCAAGGGTGCAGATGAACAGATAGAGCTGCAAGGGTGCAGATTCACAGACAGAGCTGCAAGGGTGCAGATGAACAGACAGGGAGGACACAAGGAAAGACACAGCAGGGAAGGAAGCCACGGACAAGGAGAAAGGGAGATTAAGGTAGGACAGAGTACAGACAGGGTACTGGAACTCATTTTTATATATATAGATTACACTATTTTAGATGTGGTGGAGCTGCTGAAGATACCTGGAATCTTGTAATCCCAATGGAAGTGGAGAATGTTTATCTTGTTCGTGGTCATTGGCATCCATCAACAACACACATGCATCATACAGTATCCTTAGGAGCCTGACCATGTACTCAGTTGTGGTGGCAGGTTTGAAGTGACAAAGAAGAATCAACATCTGAACATCATAGCATCATCATTGTTTGACTGGCAAATGTGATATTTCTCAATGAGCAGCTCTTTATTTGCTGTGCGCCAGTTATTATTGAAATCCTGTTTCATATGATATTTTTTTTTTAACTACTTTGGGCAAAAAAGAAACTTGGTAAAGAAATAGCCAAACTTTTCTGTATGGAATATACATTGTATTTATTTTAAGCTAGGTGATCTACCCAAGAACCATGGAATATGACAACATTTTGGAAACTAGACCCCCAAAGAACTTATCTAGATGTGTGGTGAGCACTTTGAACCCCCCAGTGCTTCACAGAAGTTTATAACGCCCGGGCGTGAAAATAAAAAAAATCATATTTTTTCCACAAACATGATCTTTTAGTCCCCAATTTTTTTATTTTCCCAATGGTAACAGGAGAAATTGGACCACAAAAGTTGTTGTCCAATTTGTCCTGAGTACGCTGATACCCCATATGTGGGAGAAAACTAGTGTATGAGCACACGTAGGGGCTCGGAAGGGAAGTAGAGACGTTTTGGAATGCAGACTTTGATGGAATGGTCTGCGGGTGTCATGTTGCCTTTGGAGAGCCCCTGATGTACCTAAACAGTGGAAACCCCCCACAAGTGACCCCATTTTGGAAACTAGACCCCCTAAGGAACTTATCTAGATGTGTGGTGAGCACTTTGAACCCCCCCCAGTGCTTCACAGAAGTTTATAACGCCCGGGCGTGAAAATAAAAAAATCATATTTTTTCCAAGGGTAACAGGAGAAATTGGACCCCAAAAGTTGTTGTCCAATTTGTCCTGAGTACGCTGATACCCTATAAGTTGGAGAAAACTACTGTATGGGCACACGTTGGGGCTCGGAAGGGAAGTAGTCACATTTTGGAATGCAGACTTTGATGGAATGGTCTGCGGGTGTAATGTCGCGTTTGGAGAGCCTCTGATGTGCCTAAACTGTTGAAACTCCCCACCAATGACACCATTTTGGAAACTAGACCCCCCACGGAACTTATTTAGATGTGTGGTGAGCACTTTGAACCCCCAAGTGCTTCACAGAAGTTTATAACGCCCTGGCGTGAAAATAAAAAAATCATATTTTTTTCCGCAAAAATGATATTTTTGCCCCCAATTTTTTATTTTCCTAAGGGTAACAGGAGAAATTGGACCCCAAAAGTTGTTTTGCAATTTGTCCTGAGTAGGCTGATATCCCATATGTGGGGGTAAAACACTGTTTGGGCGCATGGCAGAGCTTGGAAGGGAAGGAGCACCATTTGACTTTTTCAACGCAGAATTGGCTGGAATTGATATCAGATGCCATGTTGCGTTTGGAGAGCCCCTGATGTGCCCAAACAGTGGAAAACCCCCAATTCTAACCCAACCCTAACCCCAACACACCCCTAACACTAATCTCAGCCCTAACCCTAGCCCTAGCCCTAATGGGAAAATGGAAATAAATACATTTTTTTAATTTTATTATTTTTCCCTAACTAAGGCGGTGATAACGGGGGGGTTTGATTTATTGTATATGGCGGGTTTTTATGTTTGGCAGCTGTCACACGCTAAAAGACGCTTTTTATTGTAAAAATAGTTTTTGCATCACCACATTTTGAGAGCTATAATTTTTCTGTATTTTGATCCACTGAGTCATGTGAGGTCTTATTTTTTGCGGGACGAGTTGACGTTTTTATTGGTACCATTTTCGGGCACGTGACATTTTTTGATCGGTTTTTATTCCAATTTTTTTGGACGCAGAATGACCAAAAACCAGCATTTCAAGAATTTCTTTTGGGGGGTGCGTTTACATTGTTCCGCGTGCGGTAAAATTGATAAGGCAGTTTTATTCTTCGGGTCAGTACGGTTACAGCGATACCTCATTTATGTCTTTTTTTATGTTTTGGCGCTTTTATGCAATGAAAACAATTTTATATAAAAAAATAATTATTTTTGCATCGCTTTATTCTGCGAGCTATAACTTTTTTTATTTTTTGCTGATGATGCTGTGTGGCAGCTCGTTTTTTGCGGGACAAGATGACGTTTTCAGCGGTACCATGCATATTTATATCCGTCTTTTTGATCGCGCGTTATTGCACTTTTTGTTCGGCGGTATGATGATAAAGCTTTATTTTTTGCTTCGTTTTTTATTTTTTAAGGGATTCAATAAAGGGGTTAACTAATGGGACAGTTTTATAGGGTGGGTTGTTACGGACGCGGCGATACTAAATATGTGTACTTTTATTGTTGTTTTTTTTTTTATTTCCAAAAAAAATGAATTTATTAGGGAATTTTTTTTTTTTTTTATTTATTTAGCGATTTTTTTATAAATTATTTTTACACTTTTTTTTTACTTTATTACAATGTCCCAGTGGGGACATAACTGTCATGTGATAGATCGCTGATCTGTCACATCACAGGCACTGCAGAAGGCTTCCTCGTGCCTGCGCTCTGCGTGCCTGTGCTTTGCAGGCACTGAGGAAGCCGGCTCCCTGCAGGCCCCCGAAGGTCCCCGTCGCCATTCATCCACTCAATGCCGACTTTTATTTCCAATTGACTTGCACTGGGGTCGGGTTTCGGACGAAACTCTGACTTTTTTTGCCCTAGTCGGACCAGTTTCATCTGAAACAAATTTAGTTTCATTCGGGTTTCACAAAACCCGATCCGACCAAAGTCGCTCAACTCTACTCCTCGGCATTACAGAGTCAACTGGCGATGATAAGTAGTTTGAAGCAGGTACCCGTCATCTGCTACCCAATGTCAATGGAATGCCATGCTGGTACTCCGATGAAGACACGCAACAGGTTATAGCTGACCTGGATTTTAGCTTCTATTACAATATTATGATGGGTTAGATCTCCACAAACAGGAGGTACTCTTCAAGCCCTTGTGGCTAATGTTTGAGATCTGGTTGAAACATTGGGTTAAGGCTATAACAAGAATAAGTTTATACATTAAATTCTGAAACTAGACCAGAAGTCAAATAAGTTTTGTTCATCTTTAAATTGTTTATTTGTATGATTTATCTAAATTTCACTCTGAGTGACATACTTGTATAACTCTTGAAATATGCAATGTATGAAGCCTGATTCATCTTGTAAATGTTTTTGTTACTTGTTAGAATATCCAGAATTAAGTGATTTGAAATGCCATTATGTTATTGTTCTGTGCCTAGATTGGGCTAAAAAATAAAGTAAAAAATAAAATATTTCTAAAAATAAGAAAAAGTAAAGAAATAAAAGCTAAACATATTTGGTATCACGACTTCCGAAAAATCCATGTAAAAATAAAACAAACAAACAAACCCCTTCCCACCCCCAAAAAGACATAACAGTGTAACAAACCCTAAAGCAGGGGTGCACAACTCAAGCCCCCAAGGGACACCAATAATGCATGTTTTCAGTATTTCCCTAGCATTACACAAGGTGTTAGAATCATCACCAGAGCAGTTGATTAAATTATCACCTGTGCAATACAAAGGAAATCCTGAAAACATGAGATGTTGATGTCCCTTGAGGACAGGAGTTGTGCACCTCTGCCCTAAAGGATTCAACACATAATTGTTGCTGCCAAAGAGTGGCTAAAATCTGCGAATTCTCTGCATTTAGTGGTCACTACTCACCAGGGTAATCATATGTAGGAATCTCCTCTTTACACCGCTCATCACCCCTCACATATGTCTCCATAGTATTGATATTGGGCAGATTTTCACCCTGAAATAAATATTGTAGACGTTACAAACAGCATAATGATCAGCATAATGCATAATGATCAGACAGTAATTATAACATAGCTGCAGGTCTCCTGTATAAATCCAACCTGTCGGCTCCTGATTGTAACCAGCAGTCTCCGTAACCAGAAAATTGTGAGGAGATCCAGACAACATCTAATGTCTATGATCAGCTTTTTCCTGTCATCTCCACCATATATATATATAAAACATACATTGAATGGCATACACTCCATCAGCTGTTGAGATTGTTTATTATTATTATTATTATTATTATTATTATTATTATGCATTTATATAGCGCCATTTATTCCATGGCACTTTACATGTGAAAAGGGGAAATATAGACAGGTACAATAAACATGTGTAAAACAAGGGATACACAAGTACATAAGGAGAGGGGACCCTGCCTGCGAGGGCTCAGTCTACAGGGATGGGTGAGGATACAGTAGGAGAGGGTAGAGCAGGTCGTGCGGTGGTTCAGTAGACCGAGGATCATTGCAGGCTGTAGGCTTGTCGGAACAGGTGGGACTTCAAGTTCTTCTTGAAGGTTTCCGTTGATGGTGAGAGTCTGATGTGTTGCGGCAGGGAGTTCCAGAGTATGGGGGAAGCACGGGAGAAGTCTTGTATGCGGTTGTGGGAAGAAGAGATAAGGGGGGAGTAGAGAAGGAGATCTTGAGATGATCAAAGGTTGCGTGCGGCTAGGTACCAAGAGACCATGTCACAGATGTATGGAGGAGACAGGTTGTGGATGGGTTTGTATGTCATAGTTAGGGTTTTGAATTGGAGCCTCTGGGCAATAGGAAGCCAGTGAAGGGCCTGGCATAGGGGGGAGGCTGGGAAATAGCGGGGAGACAGATGGATTAGTCGGGCAGCAGAGTGTAGGATGGACTGGAGCGGAGCCAGAGTGCTAGAGGGGAGGCCAGAGAGTAGGAGGTTGCAGTAGTCGAGGCGGGAGATGATAAGAGCATGCACTAGTGTTTTTGTGGTTTCGTGGTTGAGGAATGAGCGGATCCAGGAAATATTTTTGAGTTTGAGGCGGCAGGAGGAGGCGAGGGCTTGGATATGTGGTTTGAAAGAGAGCGCAGAGTCGAGGATCACCCCAAGTCACCGAGCGTGCGGGACTGGGGAAAGAGAGCAGCCATTAACATTGATGGATAGGTCTGGTGGAGGGGTAGAGTGAGATGGGGGGAAAGATGATGAATTCTGTTTTGTCCATGTTCAGTTTGACAAAGCGAGCAGAGAAGAAGGTTGAGATAGCAGACAGACATTGTGTGATTTCAGTCAGTTAGGAGGCGAGGTTGGGTCCAGATAGGTAGATCTGCGTGTCATCGGCATAGAGGTGATACTGCAAACCGTGGGATTCTATGAGCTGTCCCAAGCCAAAGGTTTAGATGGAGAATAGTAGGGGTCCTAGGACAGAGCCTTGAGGAACACCGACAGACACGGGGCGAGGTGAGGAGGTGGTGTGTGAGAGGGAGACACTAAATGTTCGGTCTGTTTAGGTATGATGAGATCCAGGATAGGGCTAAGTCTGATGCCAAGAGATGAGAGAGTCTGTAGCAGGAGGGAATGGTCTACAGTGTCGAAGGCAGAGGACAGGTCCAGGAGAAGGAGGACAGAGTAGTGTCGATAGTTCTTGGCGGTTAGTAAGTCGTTAGTGACTTTTTAGTTAGGGCAGTTTCAGTTGAGTGATGCGGTCGGAAGCCAGATTGTAACCGGTCAAAGAGGGAACAAGAGGAGAGGTGGGAGGACAGTTCAAGATATACATGCTGTTCCAGTAGTTTTGAGGCATAAGGGACAAGAGATATCAGGCGATAGTTAGACACAAAGGATGGGTCAAGGGAGGGCTTTTTGAGGATGGTTGTGATTGAGGCATGTTTGAAGGATGAGGGAAAGACACCATTTGTAAGTGAAAGGTTGAAGAGGTGTGTTAGAGATGGGATGAAGACTGTGGCCAAGTTAGGGATGAAGTGAGACAGGAGTGGATCGAGCGCACAAGTGGTGAGGTGTGATCTTGACAGAAGGGTGGAGAGCTTATCTTCTGTCATGGTGGAGAAGCTGGCTTTTGCAG
Source organism: Dendrobates tinctorius (assembly GCF_039654945.1). NCBI lineage: Eukaryota > Metazoa > Chordata > Amphibia > Anura > Dendrobatidae > Dendrobates > Dendrobates tinctorius. Next base: position 5,587,156 of record NW_027361822.1, read on the forward strand.
AACAGGGCTGAGCGGATAAGAGGGGCATTGGGGGCTGCGGGCCAAAGTTTTGTCTGATTGTGTCGATCTTCTGCTTAAAGAAGGAGGCAAAGTCTTCAGCAGAAAAGAGAGGAGGGGGAGAAGGTGCTGTGGAACGGAGTAGAGAATTGAAAGTGTTGAAGAGCTGTTTAGGGTTGTGAGACAGGAGGATATGAGAGTTGCGAAGTAAGTTTGTTTTGCAGCAGAGAGCATGGACTTAAAGCTGGCAAGGGACTACTTGTATGTGTTGAAGTGCTCAGTAGAATGGGTTCTCTTCCATCTCTGCTCAGCGGCCCTGGAAACCCGTCTCAGTTCTTTGGTCAGGCTGATCAGCCAGGGCTGCCTGTTGATTGCTCGAGTTTTGCTCTGCGTGAGGGGGGCAGCCGAATCAAGTGTTTCTGTTATTGTGGTGTTATAAAATGTGGCAGCAGCATCTGTGTCATGAAGGGAAGCGATGTCTGTAAGAGGGAGAAGGGACTCAGAGAGTGATTGTAAATTGAGGTGTTTGAGATTCCTGCGAGGGTGAGTGAGTTTATGGAGCGGGGGTTGCGCAGTAGAAGAGGAGAGGGAAGAGAATGTCAGTAGGTTGTGGTCAGACAGGGGGAGGGTTGCGTTACTGAGATTAGTGAGGGAACAGAGACGGGTGAAGATAAGGTCCAGAGTGTGACCATCTTTGAGTGGCCGCAGAGGACCCATTGAGTGAGGCCGAGGGAAGCCGTGAGCGATAGGAGTTTAGAGGCAGCCGGGGTGGAAGTGTCAATGGGGATGTTGAAGTCACCCATGATGATGGTGGGGATGTCAGCAGAAAGGAAATGGAGGAGCCAGGTGGTGAAGTGGTCGAGAAAGGTGGAGATGGCTAGTTCTGGGGGTCGGTAGATGGCAGCCAGTTGAAGGTTGGAGGGGGAATAGATGCGGACGGAGTGCACCTCGAACGAGGGAAGAGTAGCGGAGGGTGGCAGAGGAATTGGGGTAAAGGAGCAGGTATCAGACAGGAGCGTTTTTTGCTGGGGCGAGGGGTGTGAGAGAGATGGAATCTGCCATAAGAAAGCGCAGATGGAGAGGCTGTGTCAGAGGGAGTGAGCCAGGTTTCAGTGATGGCAAGGAAGGAGAGTTTGTTGGTGATAAAGAGGTCAAGGATAAATGATAGCTTGTTGCAGACAGAGCGTGCGTTCCATAGGGCTCCAGGTAAGGGGGTTGGGGGAGTGGGGGCTGGATGAATAGGTATGAGGTTATTATGGTTGTGAAGACGTGTAGAGGATCGTGGCAGGGTGATAGAAGTGAGTGTAGGGATGTGTTGAGGAGGGCCAGGATTTGGGGATACGTCGCCAGCAATGAGGAGTAGTAGACAGAGCGTTAGAAGGTGGGATAAGACATGATGTGGCCGTGTGTGTCTGGAGAAAAAGGATTGTATGTGGAGGAACAGTAGTGACGAAGAGGTGAGATGGCTGGGAAGGATGGAGGGGGAAATGACAAGTTCCTTACTGGGTGGAGGGATTGAAGGAGCTAGGGAGAAATAGAGTAGTACGGGGGTTATAGGAAAAAGATGGCGAAACATATTCTGCAGGAATATTGGCCTTTGTGGACAGGATAGCTTCATGCAATTGCGGCAGATGAGATTGAGGTACTGACAGTGTAAGGATTCCAGATGTTCCATGGAGCCACTTTTGCCCTTGCCCAAGATGGAGTCTAGTACTTTGTACTGCCCTTGAACTTCCTGTCTGTCCTGTTATTTAAGTACGGGTTGGGAAACACTCCTTGCCTGAGCATTTTGTGTGCTGCTCGCTCCAGAGCATCCTCCTGGTTTGCTTCTGTAGTTCCTACTGCTTATTATTACTCTGTGCTTTGCCTCATTCCAACTGCCTTCAGTTATCTGTGCTGCTTCCTGATTCCTGAGGAGTTATACCTTTCTGGAACTTCTGTGTCCGTAAGAACCTTTGACATTCTTATCAGTGTTCTAATTCTTGAACTGTGTCTGTGCGGGCTGCGGTGCTGGACTTTACGGGACTTTTTCCAGCCCTAAAGTAGTACACTGGAAATCCTCCTCATTGCTGAACATCACCTGCATATTTCTGGACTGCCATGAAAGTTTCTGGACATTTTCATTACGTATAAGTGCCGGTTGCACTGTGCTTCATATAAAATAGTCGCTGGACATTTTCGTTACGTATAAGAGCCGGTCACACTCTGCTTTATTTAACGTAGTTGCTGGACATTTTCATTTTGTGCTGTTTGCACTTCACTGTAAATTCGCTGTAAATTCAGGATAATCTCTTGTCAGTTTATGTTGTACACCTTGCTTGTTAATACAGTTTATTTTCTCACAACTTCGGTCTCAGATTCATTCTTATCCTATGCAATCAGATTCCATCTTCATAATTGTTCCAGACATGCTCTAAACAGCCCGTTTTACCTTGTCCCAGGGATGTTCGATAAGATGAAGATCTGGGGAGTGTGAGCGCAGGAAAAGCAAGAAAAACTCACTGTCATGCTTCTGTAAGCAATTTGTGACTATATGACCCTTGCGGAGCAGTGGATTGTCCTTCATCCATAAGGTAAACAGCTGCTAGAAAGGGATCATTGGTGAGCCGCAATGGTTAGGTAAGCCATACTTTAGTGTCCAAATAGCTATCCACAGGTATCAGAGGACCTAGGATGCGCCAAGCAAACATTCCCCACAGCATCACTCCATCTCCACCAGCCTGACAGTAAAAGTTAATGGATTGCTGCAATTTATGTCAAATTTTGACCCTCTCATCCACATGGTGCTTCAGAAACCTGAATTCATTTGATTAGGTTAAGTTTTTACATGCTGAAGTCTTGTTTTACTATTTCACTTAGCCATCACTAGAAAATTAGTCTTGTGCCATTATAACCCATCTGCGCTAATAATGACATATCGTGAGTTCGGACAACTTAATTGGTCACTCACCAGCATTGAAAGGTGAAATTTGCTTAGGGCTACGTCTCCACGATCAGGAAATAGGAGTGTTTTGGACACAACGTATTTTCGCTGGGTAAAAACCACATGTGTTAATTGAAACATATGGATTTACTGCATCTAGTGAATGGCTATGGATGAAACTTGGCAGCAGAGATCAACGTCTCCACTGCAGATAATTAATATGCTGCGGCTTGTAAACCCGCATCGCAGGTAAGTTTACGCAGTATTAAATAGAAGCACAGTGGGCATGGGATTTCTATAAATCGCATCCACTGTGCTTCTAATGTAGAATGTAGTGTTTTGCACGCAGCACATGTGAGAAACAAGCATTTTCAAACAAGATGAGCAGCATTTGAAATACTGGTCCTGGCTACTCTTTCATCAATGACCTCATTTTTTTGATTAATTCCTTGTTGATTTACACTAAAACAGGTCGATGGGAAATGTACTCAAGTGATTTTATGCTGTACTCCATGGTCATAGACCTAAATTCCATAACTTGTAGCTCCAATTATAAAAAGGCTGGTGTTTCTAATAATTAGGCCATTCAATTTCAAATATTAGTGTATAAAACAAGACTGAACACAAAACCTTTTCATCCTTCTACACAAGATTTTGTGACACCTTCTCCATCTACCTGATGATCCTGAGGAACCTTGAGATTTTCTTGTTTATAGTCCTGTGGCAGCAGAGGATGGGGACATCTCTCTGGTGTTGTCCTCTCACTGTATAGAACTGGAGGAAACACATACAGGGACTGAATTCATTCTTTACATACAGATAATTATAGGCCGTGCTTATTTAGTTCTGTCTATTACCTGGTGATGTGAGGGGCTGGGGAACTTCCATCATGACGTCACTGAACAGATCTTTGTGTCCTTCTAAATACTCCCACTCCTTCATGGAGAAAAAGACGGCGACATCCTGACACCTTATAGGAACCTGACGCATACAATGATACCGTCATCCCCCCAATCCCATCATAGCGTTACTGTATAATGTCCCAGCATTCCCAGCATTGTCACCTCTCCAGTCAGCAGCTCAATCATCTTGTAGGTGAGTTCTAGGATCTTCTGGTCATTGATGTTCTCATGTATCAGTGAGTTAGGTGGAGGACCTGTGATTGGGCTCAGGGGTCTTCCCCATCCCTCAGACACAGGGGCCTGACAGCGCTCACTAGAGGTCTTCTTCACTACTGTGTAATCCTGGTTATGGAGAGACACATTAATAAATCTCACTACAGACATTTCCAGAGTCCTCACCTCTCCAGTTCTGTCCATCTGTTATTCCCATAGATAAGAATGATGTAATGTGACGCCACCAGAATCTCTCACCTCTCCAGTAAGCCGGAAGAGGATCTCTAGGGTGAGGTGTAATATCCTCTCCGCCATCTTGTCTTTGTTCCTATCCATTCTTGACAGGTCAACCACAAAAAATCCTCTTATATAGAAGATCTCATCTGAGAGGATCCGATATTGTAGTGACCTGAATGGGGAGAAGATGACCTAATGAAAAATCATAAAGAATTCCAAGTAATAAATTACTGGAGATAAGGGGAAACATGACGTAATGTGTAGAGGTTGTAGTATTTCATAAGGACAATAACTGAGTAGGACACTAATTGGCTGTAGCGATAGCCTGTTCATTTGGACAAAGCAGGAAATACACAGACTAATTGACCTGGAATGGGAGTAGTGGGGATGGTTAAGCTGAGTATTATTATTTATTTTATTTTACAGTATGCTGCAAGTTTATTTTTTTTATCTATATCTACCAAATTTATTTTAGATCACGCACATTAACATGCATGTTCTTCCTCGAAGTTGGTAGCTGAATATGTTGCTCCTAGATTCATTTTCCATAAAGCTCATTCATGTCTCTGTCGCCTAAACAGAATTTGACAACTCTGAACTGGGATCCATTCCCATGTTAAAACAGAATAAAAGATATAAAAGCTGGTTCACAAACACAGCATTGTGAAACTTTTTTTTGTCCAAAAAGCTGCAAACTCATGTTACATTAAACGCTATGGCAGTTACTGATAAAGACACCTACATTACATTTACTCTAGATATGATTTTTTATCTGTCATTTTCCATTAGGCTTCACTATAGGAAAAAAGGGAAAGGAAAATAATCCTTAAAGACTACTACTTGGACAACTTCTTATCATACCCCTTGCTTAGCCCTGATAAAATAATAAAGCCTATACTCACCTCTCGTGCTGGCGCTGTTCCCACGGTGTCAGCACTCGCTCTCCCCAGGGCCCTCGTGCAGTGTTGTGAAACGTGACGCCAGTGCCAAATCAACGCTAATGTCACTGACCTTGCCTTCAGACAGATCGAACACGAAGAAGTCCTAGTCGCAGCTGATCCCTGGCTTCCTCTTCATGTTCGATTGGTCCAAAGGTGGAGACAGTGACATCAGCGCTGATTTGGCACCGGCATCACGTGTCACAATAACACATGGAAGCTCCGGGGAGAGCGAGTGCCGACAAGGCAGGTGAGTATAGGCTTTATTATTTTATCGGGGAAAACATTTTAATCAAGTAGAGGATGTCCTAGTAGTGGACAACCCCTTTAATTTTTCTGAAAGCCTCACTGTACAACTGCAATACTAGAGGCGGAAAATAGGGATGTAATATTGCAATCTCCAGCACAGAGCCTTTTATAGCAGTAGACTGTACATGATCAGGATCCTGTCAGAAACATTCAGTGGAGTGAAAATGTCTTATCTCTATATGTCATATAATAATGTACGTGAAAAGAACTACATCTCCGGTCAACACCTGAGAGTGAGACTGGAAGTGGGCGGGACTATGAGAAAAGAAGGTAAGCTAGATGGATGTCAGTCCTTTCAGAAAGATAAAAGAAAGAAAAGGATTCACTGTAGTAGTCTGACTGAGAATCTTCTGTTTTATCTGAGGAGGAAAGTAAGAACATACTCCATTCTTGATTAAGACTGAGAAAAAGTTTCTTCCATTTTCGTGAGGCAAACAGATATTGTATTCTAACTTATCTAAGGTATACTTAAAGACAGCCTTCCTTATAATTATATCTGAGGTCACTGACAGAGATGGGGCCTCCTCCATTATATCTGAGGTCACTGACAGAGATAGAGCCTCCTCCATTATATCTGAGGTCACTGACAGAGATGGAGCCTCTTCCATTATATCTGAGGTCACTGATAGAGATAGAGCCTCCTCCATTATATCTGAGGTCACTGACAGAGATAGAGCCTCCTCCATTATATCTGAGGTCACTGGCAGAGACAGAGCCTCCTCCATTATATCTGAGGTCACTGACAGGGATAGAGCCTCCTCCATTATATCTGAGGACACTGACAGAGATAGAGCTTCCTCCATTATATCTGAGGTCACTGACAGAGATAGAGCCTCCTCCATTATATCTGAGGTCACTGACAGAGATAGAGCCTCCTCCATTATATCTGAGGTCACTGACAGAGATAGAGCCTCCTCCATTATATCTGAGGTCACTGACAGAGATAGAGCCTCCTCCATTACATCTGAGGTCACTGACTGAGATAGAGCCTCCTCCATTATATCTGAGGTCACTGACAGAGATAGAGCCTCCTCCATTATATCTGAGGTCACTGACAGAGATGGAACCTCCTCCATTATATTTGACGTGACTGACAGAGTTAAGCAATGTGCACACCTTGAGTATTTGGTGAAGCTTTTTTACCTCAGTATTTGTAAGCCGAAGCTAGGTGTGGTTAAAAAATGCAGACATGGTGCACCTGTTTCTATTGTACTATTGCTTTGATTGTTTCACTCCTTGTTTTGGAGTAAAAATACTGAGGTAAAAAGCTCACCAAATACTCAAGATGTGCATGTGGCCTTAGAGTCTCCTCCATCCTGTGTAGAAGACACTGACCGTTGACTTTAGGCAATGAGGAGACTGTGCCATATAGAAGAAGACTGTTGTAATACTGAGGTAACGGGACAGATAGCATGTTTGTGTGGTACATAACATACAATGGACTTATGGATAATGTCCAGGGTTGAGCATTAATATCTGCCCACAGTATCTTCCCACAATCGCATACAAGATTTCTCCCGCGCATCCCCTCTACTCTGGAACTCTCTACCACAACATATCAGACTCTTGCCTACCATGGAAACCTTCAAAAAGAACTTGAAGACCTACCTCTTCCGACAAGCCTACAACTTGCAGTAACCATCGATCCACCAAACCGCTGCATGACCAGCTCTACCCTCGCCTACTGTATCCTCACCCACCCCGTTGTAGATTGTGAGCCCTCGCGGGCAGGGTCCTCTCTCATCCTGTACCAGTCGTGACTTGTATTGTTTAAGATTACTGTACTTGTATGTATTATGTATGTCCCTCCTCACATGTAAAGCGCCATGGAATAAATGGCGCTATAATAATAAATAATAATAATCTGCCCACCAACTAATTATACCTAAGAGGAAACCCTAATTATAACTAAGAGGTGTGAACATTACAATAATCAAACCCTTTTCTGAGTGTAGAGCAGTAGGAGATCTCTATCCACCAGGACTCCTCTCAGCCTCCTTTGATCCCTCCTAGACAGTGAGGCCAAACTCAATACTTCTCACAGTTATCTACTGTAGCAATTACAGTTGTCAATTTGCATATCGTGAATGAGACTTTGTGAGGAGACTGCTAAGATATTAACTGTGTCATTTATGAGGTTTGATTTGTTGTATTGTATCAGGAAGGGTTAAGTTAACGGTTCAATATGACTCTTCCACTGTAATATTTTGAGTTTCAGCTTTGAATAAGTTTTTGAGAAGATAAAATGGTAATACTAGGAAATAGTGCATATTCCTACTTGATTACTTTACCACTACACAGACATTTGTTTACAGGTTCTAGAAAGACCTAGTTTGTCCAGAGATATCAGGGAGTTACAACAGGGGTCTAAAACCTTGGGTTAGAGCTCCTTCAGATGTCAGTCATACTTGTACAAGCCTTTGGATCTATAAAAAATTTGGACAGCAGTCGGATACCAACTGTGTGCTGTTTATCACAAACTGTTTGATATGAGAAGTTGGAGAAATGTCTATCAGTTTTTGTTTTCCACCTGTGAAAAAACTGTTGAAGCTCTGACCAAACTCTGATGGTAAAATTGACCCAAACTCTGATGAAACTCCAATCAAAAACACTGATGAAACTCGGACAGTTTTTTTGTGTACGAGAAAAAAAAAATCACTGACGTCTCAATGAACCCATAGATGACGGAAGGATCAAGTCCAAAGTAAACTGTGAGATTTAAAGACTACTCTCGTGAATCTAGACTTCCCATCTCCAATGTAGACTGATTATAATACACGGGTCCTTCCCCCATGCGCCTTCACATGCCTAAGCCCTGGATCCTGAACTTTAGCCTGGCTAGTAAGATAGGTAGTAAGACACTAGTCTTACTACTACAACACAAGGAATGGGACAGACACAGAAAAACACACAAATAGAACTCCACGGCTTTAATGGAAAAGACAACAGCTTCTACAGGAACAACTCCAGGTAAGTCAAGCACAGGATAAAAACTCTATTGCTGGCATGGGAGGAAGGGCCTTTTTTCCTATCAGACGGTTGGGACATTTTTGTAGGGTTTTTTGCGGATTGCAGCCAGCAATCTTTTCTGTCCTGTCCTATCTAGTTAGTTGGGCCCCATCGTTTGCTCAGCCTGTCTTTCTGTCTGTGTTTGTGTTTTCATCTGTTTTTCACCGACAATACATGTTGGGGGCTGTCTATTGCTTTGGGGTCTGCTCTAGGGCAGTTTAGATTTCCCCTTTCTTTCTTTAGGCTTATTTAGCTCTCCGGCTGTGACGAGGGGTCTAGGGCACCGTAGGAACCCCCCACGGCTACTGTTAGTTGTGGTGAATAGGATCAGGGGTCTGCAATGCGATAGCTACCAACCTCTCTGGTTTTCTGGACTTAGCTTGTATTTTTGTTTTCTCCTCCGGTGACTCATTCATAACAGCCAGCTGTGGACTGCCCTTGTAAGGGCAGGAGCTTTGGGGACCAGGGTCAGTCAAAAATCTAGGGACTGATAGGGAAAAGACTGGACTCCATGCTCTCTTTTTTCCGCTATAGGAGAGAATATTGATATGAAGGATAACCACAACAAATGGTGAGAATGTTCCTTTTTCTCCTTAAATGTGATTACCAGATTTGACTGTTTTTCCCATTTGAGACTAGTCTCTCTTTGAATACGGTGGAGGAGATAGTCTATAGATGTATATGGTGAAATAACTAAAATCTGTATTTTCTCTTGATAATTAATCTTCCCTGACAGGGAGCAATTGCAATTGATATATATTATATCTCCTAAACAGGGAGTAAGGTCATTTGCTATTTTTAATGGAATTTCTTTTGTGTGGGGAATATTTACACATGCCTTTATGGAGGTATTAACCTCTTCTTAAAATTATCTATTAAAGGTTAAGTTTTAAAAAACACTTTTTCTGGCACAATTCTGTCTCTGAGCTCCTTGGCCAGTTCCTTTGACCTCATGATTCTCATTTGGTCTGACATGCACTGGGAGCTGGGAGGTCTTATATAGACAGGTGTGCGCCATTACAAATCAGGTCCCATCAGTTTAATTAAACACAGCTGAACTCCAATGAAGGAGTAGAACCATCTCAAGGAGGATCACAAGGAAATGGACAGCATGTGACTTAAATATGAGTGTCTGAGCAAAGGATCTGAATACGTATGACCATGTGATATTTCAGGGTTTTTTTTTAAATAAATTTGCAAGAAATTCTACATTTCGGGGGGGGGAATTTCAGTCAAGATGGGGTGCAGGGTGTACATTAATGAGAAAAAAATGAACTTTTTTGAAGCTGCACTGATACAAAGAGTGAAAAATTTAAAGGGGTCTGAATACTTTCCATACCCACTGTATATGCCAACGATGTTATATACTTTAATGGTGCTGGCAGAGAAAACATGCGCTCTGACGTTCATTATTTTCGAAAGTGTAAACTATATTTGAGTAAAATAAAGTTAAAACTGCGTATCACCTAAAGATGCATCCATTACAATGTACGGCTCATACCACAAAAAAACAGACCCTCATAATTCTCCTAGCCGTCCTGGCTCCTGCCTAATATTCCCAGGTTGAGGAGGCTGTATCGGGAGGTCAGCAACATGTATCTGCGTCATCTGAAGCTCTGTGCTGTAGAAACAAAACCGGAATTAACCTGTAGATCTGTTGCACTCAGTGCGAAAACCCAGCAATGGGAGTATACAGTATATTAGCCAGTGCACTATTCTGAGTAGCATGGGCTGTAATGATGGGGTCATGAAAGAGGTATCATACTGTGTGTGTAATATGTGTCCCTCTGTCCTGCCTTTCAAAACTGGGAGATGTATCTCTACAGCAAAGGAAATGTCTGGATGAGAAAATAACTGAATAAATAACTGAATAACTCTGTATAAATACACCTTACTTAGCTCTGCACTGGGGACTAAGGGGTAACGTTTCTCCTTATGGAGAGTGACAAGCCAAGCCTGGCATGCCAAGAGTGAGGAGTCTTATAAGCACTGAATGCTCCTCTGGGGTATTAAAGGGAATCTGTCACCCCTTTTTTCGAATATGAGCTGCCGGCACCGATATCAGGGGCTTATCTACAGCATTCTGTAATGCTGTAGATAAGCCCCCGATGTAACCTGAAAGAGAAGAAAAATGAGTTATGTCATACTCACCCAGGGGCGGTCCGGGTCCGGTTTTGGTCCGATGGGTGTTGTGGTCCGGCGCCTCCCATCTTCATACGATGCCGTCCTATTCTTTCCTTCCTGTTGCGTCTCCGGCGCAGGCGCACTGCTCTGCCCTGTTGAGGGCAGAGCAGAGTCCTGCAGTGCGCTGGTGTCGGGAGAGGTCCGGTGCCTGCGCACTGCAGTATTCTGCTTTGCCCTCAACAGGGCAGAGCAGTGCGCCTGCGCCGGAGACGCGACAGGACGGGAGGAGAGGACGTCATCGTATGAAGATGGGAGGCGCCGGACCGGACTGCGACACCCATCGGACCAGACCGGGGTGAGTATAATGTAACTCTTTTTTCTTTCAGGTTACATCGGGGCTTATCTACAGCATTACAGAATGCTGTAGATAAGCCCCTGATGTCGGTGCCAGCAGCTCATATTCGAAAAAAAGGGTGAGATTCCCTTTAAATATGCAAATTGTCTCTTCAGAGAGGAAAACTAGAACTCTAGCGCCACCTATTGAAAGCAGCGAGTCTGACGATATGACTGGATAAAAGCCAAACCAGAATCTCACTTTGCAGACACAGTGTTACAATTTGCATATTTAATTTCCCAGAAGAGCATGCATGGCTTATAAGTCTTCTCACTGACATGACAGACTTGGCTTGTCACTCTCCACACGGAGAAATGTTACCTCTTACCCAAGTCCAGAGCCTATCACCTAGCCATATCACTGATGAGGGGTAATACCCCGAAACACCGTGTTTGCAAATTGAGATTCTGATTTGGCTTTTAGCCGAAGTCATATTGGAAGGCTCCTTAAAGGGTCGATAGTGACTTGCAGGATTGCTACTTCCAACAGGTGGGGCTAGAGTTCTAGACCTCTTCCTCTCTGAAGTGACAATTTGCATATTCAAGTTCTATACTTAAAGGGTTAATGTAACATGAGTCACAGTAATGGGGAATCTCCAGCACCTACCTCCACCTGCAGAGCCGCACACCACATATATGGCTGTTCTGTGCGCACAGGACCTGGGATGAGGTCACAGGAGGGGAGGAGTCAGGGGTCACATGATCAGGGGCCTCAGTGTATGCAGGACTCTGCTGTGCTGGTTGTCATGGTGCTGGATGAGGGGAAGTTTCTGTGTGGGGTCAGGAGGGGTGATGAGCGAGCACTAAAATGCTGGAGTGCTCAGTACTCAAGTCAAGCAGGTCGGACGCGCGGACCGACTTGATTCAAGTAATGAGTATCATAGAAATCAATGGGAAACTCAAGCATTTTTCTGGCAGACCCTAACAAGAGGGCTAGGGGGCAGGAATATCGCTGCAATGGATGGAACCCCTGACTCCCAGGTCACTGTTGGGAACAATGTTGTCAGACTATTACACAACTTTTACGGACTGACAATAAAACATACAAATCCTAAGATTTTACAGGAAAAAATGTTAGGAAACATTCTTTCCTGTATATTGAATTTTATACAAGGTAAAATTAAAAATAGAAAAAAAGCAACGCCTCATCCACCCCTTAGGCTATGTTCACATGTAGCGTTTTTCCACTTTTTCATTAATCGTGTGCATGAGATTTATGAAATTGTTTCCTATTTGTAAGTAGTGGGACTCCTTAACTTGTAAAGCCAATGTACTAAGTGCAAAGGCTGAAAAACAGTTATCCCTGGGGGTATACATATACTATATATACAGTATGTAAGAGAATTGTAGAGATTTTCATCATACTCATCCTGTAAAAATTATGAAGGAGGACAACATACACACCCTGGAAAAAGTAAGAGAGAGGGCCTGATGACCCTCTAAAAATTTGGAACAAGACAGGATGATGGCCCTTTAAAAATCTGGAGTGAGGACTGAATGATGACACTCTAAAAATTTGAAGCAAAGGCCACATTATGACCCTCTAAAAATAAAACTGCACTTGTCGAATGGATGAAAGGCCCAAATGCACCTCTTGTGTTGGATGCCTGAAGATCCTTGTTGTGCCAGTTGAACCGAGTAGTGACCCTCCAAAAATTTGGAGCAAAGGTGGTATGATGACGTCTAAAAATTTGGAACAAGGAAAGCATAAAAATTTGGAGCAAGTACCACATGATCACTCTGGCGAAGTTTGTAGGACCTAGCATTGCCATCGGAAGATATGAGTGATCTGGGGAAGGCACTGGCTACCTTAAAGATGATAACTGTTATGTAGTCTGACACAATTGGTGGGTATCTGTGGGTCAGACATCTTGCCCTCATCTGAGCCCAGGTTGCCCACGGAATCAACTTAAGGAGTGAGCAGTGGCTGCGACATGTGAGCCTCAGATTTGGCTCTAAAGTCCATGGACCATGAAAATAAAACTTCACTAATCAAATAGATGAAAGGCCCAAATGCATCTCTTGTGTTGGACGACTGAAACTCCGTGTTGAGCCAGTTGTATCATGAGTGGTCTCAAATCCAGGACTCATTATTGGCCACAGATGGATGAAGGTTTGGACTTTGAGCCTCGAGAGTGTTCTACTCCCATCGCCATGGATTTTGCCCAACCACCCATGGACTTTGCCCAATCTACCCCTATGGACTTTGACCAATCCTTTTATAGGCTTTGCCCCTCATGGACTGTGTCCTTGACAGAGGACTCTTGTTGAGGGGAGGGGGGATGGAGAGCCAATGTCCCAGCCAGATTGAAGCATTATTTAAAAGAACTGAACTTGGGACTATTTGTTCTGGGGTCCCAATCAGGTGAGACCAGAGTTATGCCAGCCCAAAAGGGAAAAGGACACTATTTGCCCTCGTGAAGAGAGACTGTAAGGCTCTGTGCACACTTTGCGTTTTTGCAGCATTTGTTCTGCACGGAATTGGCTCCAAAATGCTAGGGAATCCTTATGCCAGCAAAGTCAATAAGAATCCTAAAGTGCTTGTGCACATGATCAGTAATCTTCCTTTTCAGATTTGTGCTGCTTTCAAATCCTCCGCATGTCAATTCTTTGGGTGTTTTTGATGCGTTTTTCAACCACTGACTTCAAATGAGTAAGTCAAATACGCAGCAAAAACGCAGGTACAAAAATGTGGATTTGCTGAGTTTCTGCTTGCAGTTTTACAAACTTCCTATGGTGTTTTCCATGCTGTGGGATTATGCTGTCAGATGTCTGTGTGACCCCACAGATGTGTCTGTGACTCTTAAGTAAAAAGCATGCCACAGGTCCTCGGAGCAGGCAGTGGCTGATGGGCATAGTCATCAGCTGGCGCTGTGCTCAAAGTAAAAAAAAAGTAGAAATAAATATTGATATAAAAATAAAAACACAGTATATACTCACCTTACACTTTATCCCTGAAGACCTTTGTCTCCTGTAAAAAAAACAAAACAAAAAAAAAAGCATATATTCATCACCTCATCGCTAAATCTCTGATGCCCATGTCACCTGGAAAAGACAAAAAATAATAAACCACCATATCCCTCACCTATCTGCAGTAATCCATAACGTCCCACGAAGATTCAGATCATTTGTTGAGTGGTCACATCAGCTGATGCGACTGCTCTACCAGGCAACACACTTACAGGAGTATGTAATCACTCCTGTAGTGTGTGCGCTGAGCTGCAGTGAGAAAGTTTGCCAGAGTTCATCAGCTGATGAGCCCGGTGACTTCACTTATGGCACCACTGCGTTGGGGCTGCACGGGACAACTCATCAAACAGACGATAGTATGGGTAAGTGGGTCTTATCATGATTACCATCAAAGCAACCTGGGCTTCCATAACAACTCAGCAGTGCCACAGACTGATCTCCCCCATGCCACGCCACATTTATGCAGTAATTGATGCCAAAGGAGCCCCGACCAAGTTTTAAGTGCATTTACTGAACATAAATTTCAGTAGGCCAACATTTCAGATTTTAAAATCATTTTTTCAAGCTGGTGTTATAAAGTATTCTAATTTACTGAGATAATGACTTTTGGGTTTTCATTGGCTGTAAGTGATAATTATCAACATTAACCGAAATAAACACTTGAAATACATCACTCTGTTTGTAAATACTCTATATAATATATGAGTTCAGTGTCGGCCTGGCGGGGTACCGGGGATTCCCCTGGTGGGCCCTTGGCTGTGGGAAGGAGGATGAGAAGAAAAAAAAGTGCGGTTTTAAGGAGTGCGGGCCCTTTAAAAGCGCAGGCCGCGTATGTGCAGGGGCACGTGCACGCAGCGTTCATTACCTGAACCGCTGCAGCACACATCCCGATTGATACTGGCAAGTGTGCGCCTGTCGTCACGGAGCATGACGTCATTGTCATGCGCCACATACAGGGGAGGGGGAAGCCCTGGATGGATGCACATACAGGGGAGGGGGGAGCCCTGGATGAAAGCACATACAGGGGAGGGGGGAGCCCTGGATGGATGCACATACAAGGGAGGGGGGAGCCCTGGATGGATGCACATACAGGGGAGGGGGGAGCCCTGGATGGATGCACATACAGGGGAGGGGGGAGCCCTGGATGGAAGCACATACAGGGAGGGGGGGAGCCCTGGATGGAAGCACATACAGGGAGGGGGGGAGCCCTAGATTGATGCACATACAGGGGAGGGGGGAGCCCTGGATGGATGCACATACAGGGAAGGGGGGAGCCCTAGATTGATGCACATACAGGGGAGGGGGAAGCCCTGGATGGATGCACATACAGGGGAGGGGGGAGCCCTGGATGGATGCACATACAGGGGAGGGGGGAGCCCTGGATGGATGCACATACAAGGGAGGGGGGAGCCCTGGATGGATGCACATACAGGGGAGGGGGGAGCCCTGGATGGATGCACATACAGGGGAGGGGGGAGCCCTGGATGGATGCACATACAGGGGAGGGGGGAGCCCTGGATGGAAGCACATACAGGGAGGGGGGGAGCCCTGGATGGATGCACATACAGGGGAGGGGGGAGCCCTGGATGGATGCACATACAGGGGAGGGGGGAGCCCTGGATGGATGCACATACAGGGGAGGGGGGAGCCCTGGATGGATGCACATACAGGGGAGGGGGGAGCCCTGGATGGATGCACATACAAGGGAGGGGGGAGCCCTGGATGGATGCACATACAGGGGAGGGGGGAGCCCTGGATGGATGCACATACAAGGGAGGGGGGAGCCCTGGATGGATGCACATACAAGGGAGGGGGGCCCAGGATGGATGCACATACGGGGAGACCAAGATAGATACACGTACGGGGGGCCGGGATGGATTCACATGGGGGCCAGGGACAGGACAAGGGGCCAGGATGGATACACACACGGGAGGGCAGGGGCAAGACTAGAGGCCCGGATGGATACACATTCGGGGGGAAAGGATGGATATATGTGGGGGGCCCAGATAGATACACGGGGCAGGACAAGGGGCCGGATGGATACATATGGGGGGCCAAGCTGGATATATGGGGGCAGGTTAAGAGAAAAGGATGGATATATGAGGGAGGCAGGATGCATATATGTGGGGGGCCAGGATGGATTTATGGGGGGGGGCAGGACAAGGGACGAGAATGCATATATATGGCGGGTCAGGATGCATATATGGAGCGGCTAGGATGGATATATGGGGGAGGAGGCCAGGATGGATATATGGAGGGGGTGCCAGGAAGGATATATGGGGGAGGGGCAGGACAAGGGACCAGGATGCATATATATGGGGGGGCTGGATGCATATATGGGGCGGCCAGGATGGATATATGGGGGGGTGGTCATGATGGATATATGGGGGGGTGGCCAGGATGGATATATGGAGGAGGGGCAGGATGGATATATATGAGGGTGCAAGAATGCATATATTGGAGGCCAGGATGGATATATGGGGGAAGGGCAGGACAAGGGACCCGGAAGTATATATATGGGGGCGCCTGAATGCATATATATGGCGGGTCAGGAAGCATTTATGGGGCGGCCAGGATGGATTTATTGGGGGTGGCCAGGATGAATATATGGAGGGGGGCAGGATGGCTATATATGAGGGGGCAAGAATGCATATATGGGGGGAAGGGCAGGACAAGGGACCAGGATGGATATATGAGGAGCCAGGATGCATATATATGGGGGGCCAAGACAGATTTATGGGGGAGGGGGGCAGGGCAAGGGACTAGGATGCATATATGGAGAGGGGCCAGGATGGATATATAGGGGGGGGCAGGTTGCATATATGTAGGGCCAAGATGGCAATATGGGGGGGAGCCAGGACAAGGGACCAGGAAGGATATATGGGGGTCCAGTAGAGATATATGGTGGGGCAGGACAAGGGACATATGAGGGCCAGTATGTATACCTGAGGAAGCGGGATGGATATCTGGGGCCCAGTCCAGACAAGGGATATTGGGGGCAAGGCTGGGGCATATTACAAAATATAGGGGGTCAGGCTGGGTGAGATTATTAAATAAAGGGGGCCAGGATGAGCAACTTTATTACTGTTTGGGGGCCAGAATGAGGAACATGCTATATTAGTTTATGGTGACAAGTGGGGAACATAATTTCTTTAGGGTCCAATTAGGGACATTATTACTACTGTAATATAATTTACTTTTTAGGTAACGGTTTTCCATGGAGGGAACAAAAGAGGGTCCTGTTACTGTGTAGGGTGGCACTACGTCGCTTTTCTTCTTCATTTGACATAGTGTAGAAGTCAGGGAAAAAGTAAGGAAAATGCTCTGGAAGCGATCAGCTATTGATGGCTGTGTGTTATTTTTTGCAGAGACAAGTCCTGGTTGGAAGAAGTGATGGCGGTCTGTGCTGGTTGAAGAAAAGCAAAGATAAAGGACTTCAACTACAGACGTCACTGGTGAATTAGTGTATTACATGCACACACACAGTATACACTATATACTTGTACAGAGCTCCTGTGCATAATGTCATTAGTGATGCCTGTATTACCTATACCTATATGCTATATACAGAGGTCCTGAGTATAAGGTCACTGGTAATCACTGTATTACCTGTACACTGACACTATATACAGATCTCCTGTGTATAATGTCACTAGTGATCCCTGTATTACCTGTACACCATACACTATAAACAGATCTCCTGTGTATGTCACTGGTGATCCCTGTATTACCTGTACACTGACACTATAAACAGAGCTCCTGTGTATAATGTCACTCGTGATCACTGTATTACCTGTACACTGACACTATATATAGAGCTCCTGTGTATAATGTCACCAGTGATTGCTGCATTACCTGTACACTGAAACTATATACAGAGCTCCTGTGTATAATGTCACTGTATTACCTGTACACTGACACTATATACAGAGCTCCTGTGTATAATGTCACTGTATTACCTTTACACTGACACTATATACAAAGGTCCTGTGAATAATGTCACTGGTGGTAATAAGTGTTGTTAGAATTGTGGTTTGTATTCATAATCAGTATTGTAGTATTCGGTCACTATGTGGTGGTAATTTGTGGTCTGTTCACGGTGTGGCAGTATTTCTCCTTGTATGTGGTATGATTTGGTCCTTATATTTTGGTAATATGTCATATTATTCGATCAATATGTGATAGTAATATGTGGTCTGGTCATGGTGTGGCGGTATTTGTCCCTTTTATGTAGTAATATTCGGTCACTATGTGGTCTTGTTATGGTGTGATGGAATTTCTCCCTTGTATGTGGTATTATTCAGTCACTATGTGGTCTAGTTAAGGTGTGGTGGTATTTGTCCCTTGTATGTAGTATTATTCAATCACTATGTGGTCTTGTCATGGTGTGGTGGTATTTGTCCCTTGTATGTAGTATTATTCGGTCACCATGTGGTCTGGTCATGGTGTTTTGGTATTTCTTCCTGTATGTGTGGTATTGGTCTTGGTATAGTGGATTGGGTTGTGTATGGCGGTCATTTGTTCTCTATGACATTATTTAGGAGAAGATTCTTTATTTCCACTAGAGATTAAATACTTTGTACACAGCGGCAGAGATGCACTTACAGGGGGAGTCCTGTGGAAAAAAGTAATCACCTCTCCACAGGATAAGTGATAATAACGTATTGATTGGTGGGGGTCTGACTA
Source organism: Dendrobates tinctorius (assembly GCF_039654945.1). Taxonomy (NCBI): domain Eukaryota; kingdom Metazoa; phylum Chordata; class Amphibia; order Anura; family Dendrobatidae; genus Dendrobates; species Dendrobates tinctorius. The sequence continues at coordinate 5,605,857 of NW_027361822.1, forward strand.
CTTGGACCCATTCAGCAAAATGTGGCACTTTTCATCCCCATTAGACTGGAGTGGCATGTGTGACTTGACCACTGCTCCATTCTTTACCTCAGTGGCTGCACTTATTTTTTTCTAGACGCTCCAAAGAGGGTGAATGGAGCTGCGGTCAGATATCCCACCTACTGCATTTTAAAATGGGGATGTGTCCTTTCAACGATAAAACTTACCCATTCTTCCGATCGGTGCAGTTTCTAATGGCCGGACCAAAGCGATCACCTGTCCTGTGTAGCCCATGGATCGGTGACAACTTGTTTTAACCAAAGAACCCCATTAATGTAAACCCCATTAATGTAAGCTACTGTAATTATACATCCCAGTTATGGGGGCGCACAGTACATGTGCAGGAGCCGCCTGTGTTTTACAGCCGATGCTCCACTATAATGGTGATATTTGCATATAGCTGTAGGGTGGGCCCCTAGGGTCCATTCCCCTGGTGGGCTCCAGACACCCCAGTCTGACCCTGTATGAGTTTCACTTTTTGTATTGAAGAACTGAAATAAATAAACTTTTTGATGCTATTCTAATTTTGTGAGATGCACCAATATATGCAGTGGATGTTGGTACTCCCCGTTTCATGTGTGCCTTTCCTTCAGGATGGCATGTGGAAGTAGTCTTTGCCAGTCAGAAGGATGAAGAAGATGGGAGCAGACCAGTGTTTTTCTTTAAAGCACTTGGAATTCTGGCATTACAATCTAACTCCTTCACTGTCACCTCTCTGATCTGTCTGATTAATGGTGCATATGGTGATTGGATTTTTTTCTCTTGTCAGTGTTAGAGGGTGTAGAAGAGTGAAATGGAGGTGCGGAAGATTTGATGGATAATTTGGGTAGGAGTCTATTCTCCCTTCTGAGATTACCTGTTCCTTGTAAAACTGTCTGTTTCCGCCCTCAAGAATTTTCTGCACTGCCACTTCAAGTGTCCACAAAAATAACAATGGACAGTGTTCCTTTGTTGTATTTTTAGCTCTATGATCAGTGTAATCTCTGTTCTTTGGTGTTAGGGCTCATACTCACTTGCAAGAGACTCGCACAATTCTCATGCGAGTCTCTCGCATGAAAACCTGGCACTGCCGCCGGCACTGGGACCGGAGCGTGCGGCTGCATAGAAATACATGTAGCCTCACGCTCCGGTCCGAGTGCCGGTGCAGTGCCGGGTTTTCATGCGAGAGACTCGTGCGAGTCTCTTGCAACTGAGTATGAGCCCTTAGTGTGAGACTAGGTTTCAGCTGACTTTCCTGTGTTATTTGTCTGTCTTCAATCTCATGAATTACCACTATTTTAGCCTTGACCTGATTTTTTTCATGGATCTCCTTACTTAGAAAATAAGAACTATAGCTTCTTGCAATGATGTCTGCTCATTAGCCAATTGTACTGAAGAAGGATCTAAGTACATTGTAATTTGCAATGTCTGTCATCATTTTCATTGATAGTGTATTTTAAGATTAAGTTGTGCTGATCTGTCATGTAATTTTTACCGTTGTCGTTAATCTGCCTGTAAACCTTCTTCTGTAACATTTGGATTTTTTCAATGGATGGTCCTCTCTTTTTTATGGTTGGACACACGAATCCTCTCTTGTCTGTAGCTTGTGTCTGATCCTTGTGACTTATAGATATTAATGTGATGGAATTCCTGTAACTTGGACAACGTATGTTTAGCAAAACTCCCCCTTGTGCAAGGAGAATGAAACCATACAAAAAAATAAAAAAATGTTCTTACTTTTCTAAGTAAGAGCACGGTGAGGTTAGAAAGGAAATCAACATTGAATTGTGTGGATAAAACAAATCTTGTTTAATGTTCATTCATAGGTGATTACAAAAATTAAGAAAAATAAGTTCATAGCGCACAAAAATAACTATTGGGTTGTAAAAGAGAAAACAAAGCATTCATTGGTTCTCACATATGGTCTTGAGACTTGATATGGTCCGTGTTGGAGATTCCAGAGAATGAGAGAACTGAACTCCACTGATTTCTAGGTCGGCTTAAATTTTATTTCGACACATAGACTTACATTGGATACTATTTCTCCTGTTTCGTTGCCTGATCTGGTGACTTGCTGCTATCCTTGTAGCTTCTACCATATTAGAAGAGCGCTAGTCACTTGTGGAATATGCATTTTAGTTATTTGCATATGACCTCATTTTGGGACACTTAAAACCTATTACTATTACATTGGAGTATTGTATTTGTTATATCCAAATAGCCATTTTGAGATGAAAGTCCTATAGTTCTGACAAACAGAACAGATGTCTCTGTCAAGATTCTCAGAATATCTTAGACACTTCACTAAAGTCTTTGCCTGCTTGTTAGAGCTAAGCATATTAGATGAAATATAGTGATGGGGCCAATTTTGTTTCTAAATATGGCCATGAACTGCCATGGCAAGCATCAGGCCCACACAATCATGGTTTCATAGTGCCAATGGGGTTAAAGTGGAAGCCCTCACACTCTGCTAAGCAGTTAGATGCTGTATTCACTATTGACAGTACAGTAGCATCTAAGGGGTTAAATGGCCATGGTCGGAACCAACAATGACAGTGGCTTATGCAGCAAGTTGTCAGGTGCAGTGTATAGCTGACAGCTGGTGGATTGTCACCCATCGGGGAATGCTAGTCTCTTATATTGCAGGTCAGTAAAAAGACGTATTGATGGTCATTAATGGGTTAAACTGGCTGTCCAACTCGGGCAACCGTTCTTAATTACTATATTCCCCCATGTAAAATAACAATGGTCTGTTCTCACCTCTGGTGTTGGCACAATTCCAGTGATGTCGGCGCCTGGGCTCACGAGACATAACATTCAGCAACTGCTAAAGGTCCGCTTCAGTCGCACTTCCTTCTGCTGCTCTCTGACTTCCTCTGGATGTCAGTCTCATTCGAAGAACGTTAGAGTGAAACTGATTGGCGGCAGGGCTCATGCGACATAATGTGAATACTATGTTCCAGTGTCCGTGGCTACATGTCTCGTAGACAGCCGCAACACATGCAGGGATTGCCTGTTTGTTAGGCAATCCCTTGCATGTGTTGCAGCTGCTGAACAGCCGCGAGTCACGTAGCCGTGGGGACTAGAACATAGTATTCGAGCACGCCGAAGATACTGTATTAGGACACAAGTGTGCTCGGATAACACCTCTGACCCCTTTAAAGAAATGCAATTCTGCCGTTGTTATCTTGTGAAGGATTTGTTTTTACGGCCTTCAATATGTGGTAATATTTCATGGCAAAACATTCTTCCAGGTCAGATAGACAATATCAAACCTAAATTTAAAAAAAAACAACTATTGTTTGTGTTGCCATTCTCTGAAATCCATTATGTTTTATTAATGCTATTGATCGCTGGCAGTATATACAGTACTTTCAGTTTAAAAAATAGTTGACATGATCCTATGAAGCCCAGCCAAAGGCTAGTCTCTATAGCTGCACCAAGATGGCTGCAGTGGGGCTTTCAACAGGCCCATGGCTACAATGGCAACTCATTGGCACTCAGAGACTGCATCAAAAGCACCAGTAATTGGGCCATTTAAAAGCTTCTGATAGTGATTGCAGAAAATATATGGTTAGACAGAAGCAATCAGAGCTAGCCCTAGTCATTGTTATTTAAGGCATCTGCCAGATGTATGATACAGCCGGCATCTGCCAGGTGTGGTGCAGACTCAACTTCTGAGCCAGGTTTATACATGAAGACCTCACATAGGGTGTACTACTAAAGTGGTGCTCTAGGGAGATACAAATATATTTCAATCTCCATTCTGTCTAAACGTATGAAGACCTGATTTCTGATGTAGCTTCATGTGATTTTACTTCTTCTCACTATGACCTCACGACAGCACTGGTGCTGCTCCTCAGTGCCTCCCCTCCCTTTTTGGATGTTATGGCAGAGCTCAGGGGACATAGCTAGCATCCTACTGCTCGTAAACCATGCCCCCCCAACCCCCCCATCACCATGGCTTATCACAGTCTGTGTTGGTGTGATGCTCATTCTCCCCTTTACTATCTTTCTATACAGCCTGCACTTTCATAGCTTGTATATGACCTGTAAATAAGCATGGAGTGGGAGTTGTAGAAGCAGGGAGAGGTAAATGACAGATCATACACAAGCTATGAAGGTGCAGGCAGTGCACAATGGGAGTGAGGGGTGGACATCAAACCTGCACACAGATTCGAATAAGCATTGGTGAAGGTACATGGGTAATGTGCAGCAGGATGCTAACCATGCCCCCTGATCTGACATAACGTCCTAGAAATGAGAAGAAGCACTTCTTAGGAGCACCAGTTACGTGAGGTCACAGAAAAAGGTAATAAAATCACATGAAGTTACATCTAAGAACAGGCAGAGGGGTATGAGCCCTTATAGTTTTAGGCAGAAAGTACTGTAGATTAGAGAGATGAGTGAATTGCTTCGCGCTACCCCAGTCCATGGTCCAGGTCAGTGGTCTCTGTCCGTGGACAGAAGCTGTGCAAATTTCCTGAGCTTCCGGGCGGAGTTTGATTTGCCAGGGTGGAGAGATGTCACCATAGCGCCACTCTTGTCCAGACAGAAAGCACTGACCGGGACCGTGGACCAGGGTTGCGTAAAGTTTTCTGCTCATCTCTAGGAGATTGAAATACATTTGTATCTCCCCCGACTACGCTTTTCAGCCCTACATCGAGAAGGGATTAAAATAAAAATATAATGGTTACTTAATTTTTCTGACATGCAGCAACATGTAATTTCTCTGTAAATAACTTTTAACATTCTGAAGATTACTATGTCTTTTCCCCTCTGTGACTTCTTTTATGTCTAACAAGATTTGATTTCTGGTTAAAACATTTCCCACATTCTGAACATATAAATGGCTTCTCCCCTGTATGAATTCTCAGATGCGCATCAATATTTGATTTCTTAGAAAAACATTTCCCACATTCTGAACATTTATACGGCTTCTCCCTTGTGTGAGTTCTATAATGCCAATCAAGAGGTAATTTCTGTGTAAAACATTTCCCACATTCTGAACATGAATATGGCTTTTGGACTTTGTGAGCATTGTCTTGAGAAAAAATTACATAACAGACTGAATGTTGAACATCAATCTTTGACGAATCAGAAGATATAACCTGCTGAGAAGGATCAGATGATAACATTTTTCTGTCAAGGACTGGAGGTAGATCTGGTATAATGGCATGTTCTTCATATGTATCTGGTGTGAAACCAAGATCATCTTTTTCAAAATCGGAAGATTTCAGATATCCCTCTGAGCTCCTGGTACAGTCGTCTGCCAAGAATAAAACTTAATTTGTTATTTTCCATAAGACTACCTTGCAATTATGTAATTAATTATAATATTATACTTTGCAACACAGAGGTATATCTAGGTTTTTCCAGCACCGGGGGGCAAGAATTCAGTCAGTTTGGCGCTCTCCCCATCCTAAGCACATATGCAATTGGCACACTTAGTCATGTGCCGACGAGCCGTTCTTCCTAATTATTTCAATGTACAGTGAAAAACTGAGAGAAGAAGGAAGACAAGCTAGCTGTCACGTGACCGTAAGTATGAAAATCGCATATGAGTGAAGTGGCCATGGAATGAAAGCAGGAACCTGCAAGCAGAGCTGAATCCTGACATTGAATATATTAAACGCTGTTAGGACTGGCATGCTATAGGGCTTCATTTTATAACACTCTATGTGATTGCAGATTTCTGAATTATTATAGCGCATGCACTGCACTATGAGAATTATTCCTTGCCGGTGGTCAAAGTGGACGGTCACATAATGGCACAAGTATGCCATTTGTATACTTCTGGCAACATTCCGACTAGATGTGTCCGGCCTCGCTCGATTAATTTTTGAGTGTGGCTACGCATGTCTAGTTGGCACGTGACCACATCTATGCAAATCGCCAGCACCACAGAATCCTGACAGAGTGCAGTGAGCACTGTGAGAATTCAGAAGTCTGCAGTCACATAGTATGACTGCAGACTCATCACAAACTCGGACAACCCCTTTAATGCTTCTAACATAACTAAAAACATGTCCAGACTGCATGATGACTTCACAGTCACACCTCGTCTCTGCAAATTTCCATCTTCTCCTTTCTTCTACAGCACATCCCCACGATACCCTTAAAATTAGCAGCGTTATTATAATGCTCCTGAATAAAACTAACTGCCCTACAATGAGACCATGAATAGTTGATTGCTGCTCACTATATTCCATGTACAAAATATGACCCACATAAATGTGACCCTCTAATGGTACATGCCCTCCACACTGTCCTCTCCTTTCCATACTGTGCCCCCTCTTCATATTGTCATCTCACACTGGGTCCTCCTTATAGGGCCCAGTCTTTATACTGTGCTCTCTCATCACACTCCCCATCCTTGGCTTACTGTCCCCTCCTGGCTATGTCCTTAAACCTTCCCTCCTGCTACCCATCCTCACTACTCAGTCTCTATTCTTTTCCCACTCACACTTTTCTCCCCTCATACTGTCTCATCATGCTTTTCCCCTCTACAGTTTCCTCACGTTTCCTCATACTATCTCCTGTCACTTCCCCCCTGCTAACCATACTGTCTCCTCACATATCTACCCCCTCACTCTCCATACTGCCTCCTCACACATTTCCTGGACTCCCCCATACTGTGTCCATACCCATCCCATCACCCTTGCTCCCCACAAGGAGCACATTCCCCCTCACTTCTCGTTCTGTGTCCGCACCCATCATTTCAATCACCATACTTTGTCTGTACCCATCCCCTATACTGTTTCCTCATACAGTGGGGCTAAAAAGTATTTAGTCAGTCAACAATAGTGCAAGTTCCACCACTTAAAAAGATGAGAGGCGTCTGTAATTTACATCATAGGTAGACCTCAACTATGGGAGACAAACTGAGAAAAAAAAATCCAGAAAATCACATTGTCTGTTTTTTTTTCATTTTATTTGCATATTATGGTGGAAAATAAGTATTTGGTCAGAAACAAGCAATCAAGATTTCTGGCTCTCACAGACCTGTAACTTCTTCTTTAAGAGTCTCCTCTTTCCTCCACTCATTACCTGTAGTAATGGCACCTGTTTAAACTTGTTATCAGTATAAAAAGACACCTGTGCACACCCTCAAACAGTCTGACTCCAAACTCCACTATGGTGAAGACCAAAGAGCTGTCAAAGGACACCAGAAACAAAATTGTAGCCCTGCACCAGGCTGGGAAGACTGAATCTGCAATAGCCAACCAGCTTGGAGTGAAGAAATCAACTGTGGGAGCAATAATTAGAAAATGGAAGACATACAAGACCACTGATAATCTCCCTCGATCTGGTGCTCCACGCAAAATCCCACCCAGTGGGGTCAGAATGATCACAAGAACGGTGAGCAAAAATCCCAGAACCACGCGGGGGGACCTAGTGAATGAACTGCAGAGAGCTGAGACCAATGTATCAAGGCCTACCATAAGTAACACACTACGCCACCATGGACTCAGATCTTGCAGTGCCAGACGTGTCCCACTGCTTAAGCCTGTACATGTCCGGGCCCGTCTGAAGTTTGCTAGAGAGCATTTGGATGATCCAGAGGAGTTTTGGGAGAATGTCCTATGGTCTGATGAAACCAAACTGGAACTGTTTGGTAGAAACACAACTTGTTGTGTTTGGAGGAAAAAGAATACTGAGTTGCATCCATCAAACACCATACCTACTGTAAAGCATGGTGGTGGAAACATCATGCTTTGGGGCTGTTTCTCTGCAAAGGGGCCAGGACGACTGATCCGGGTACATGAAAGAATGAATGGGGCCATGTATCGTGAGATTTTGAGTGCAAACCTCCTTCCATCAGCAAGGGCATTGAAGATGAAACGTGGCTGGGTCTTTCAACATGATAATGATCCAAAGCACACCGCCAGGGCAATGAAGGAGTGGCTTCGTAAGAAGCATTTCAAGGTCCTGGAGTGGCCTAGCCAGTCTCCAGATCTCAACCCTATAGAAAACCTTTGGAGGGAGTTGAAAGTCCGTGTTGCCAAGCGAAAAGCCAAAAACATCACTGCTCTAGAGGAGATCTGCATGGAGGAATGGGCCAACATACCAACAACAGTGTGTGGCAACCTTGTGAAGACTTACAGAAAATGTTTGACCTCTGTCATTGCCAACAAAGGATATATCACAAAGTATTGAGATGAAATTTTGTTTCTGACCAAATACTTATTTTCCACCATAATATGCAAATAAAATGAAAAAAAAACAGACAATGTGATTTTCTGGATTTTTTTTGCTCAGTTTGTCTCCCATAGTTGAGGTCTACCTATGATGTAAATTACAGACGCCTCTCATCTTTTTAAGAGGTGGAACTTGCACTATTGCTGACTGACTAAATTCTTTTTTGCCCCACTGTACATGGCCCTATCTGCCCCCTTGCACCTCATATTTTGACTTCAAATTTCTCCCGTTCCCCATATTGTATCTGCACCTGTCCCTTCCTTGCTCCCCAAACCGTGCCCTCAAATCTGCCTCCCACATATTGTGTCTGCACCTGTCCCTTTCTCCCCAAACTAAGTCTTCAAACCTTCAAGCCCCTGCCCCACTCCCAATGTAATAAATCTTCAGTCTTCAGCTCTACTGGAGCATTTACCACCAATGTTCTTCGCGCCTCTCCAGCAGCAGCGAATGACATCAGCAGAATGATCACATGATCTGATCAAGGTGATGACGTTGCCCTGACCCGGGATTCAGAGCTTCAATTGTATGACTGAAAGACACATGTACAATTGCTTACTGAAAGCCGGCGCGCCGCAACTACTCCGAGATGACTGTCAGCTTGACTGCCAGTCTGGGGGGCGGAAAAATGCAGCTGCCGGACCCTTGTCAGCTACACCCATGGCAGAAGCCCTGCCTGCCCCTCCCTAGATCCGCCTTTATCTCAACTTTGAAATTGCAGCAGCAAGATGGAAAAGTTAAAGAGGTTGTCCACTACTAGGACAAACCCTTTTTAAACTAAATGTTCAGCTCCGATAAAATAATAAAGCATATACTCACCTCTCGCAGGTGGCTCCATTCCCGCAGTGTTGACACTCGCGGTCCCGGGGCTGTGATGCAGTGGAATGAAACGTGATGCCTGATGCCCAATGGCATCACTGGAGTCACTGTCTCTGCCTTCAGACAAACTGAATATGAAGAGGAAGCCAGGAATCAACTGCAGCCTGGACTTCCTCTTCTTCTTCAGATTTTATGAAGGTGTAGATAGTTACCCCAGTGCTGATTGGACATTGATAGGTGAGTAAAAGCTTTATTATATTCTCGACATCAAACATTTAGATTAAGAAGGGGCTGTCCTAGTAGTGGACAACCCTTTTAAGGAATTAAGGAAATACCAGGATAGGTAGTCATGTTAATGGTATGCAAATGATGAAAAAATGGAAAGAGATATTGTAATGTCATCTCGAATTATGCAGTGTAGAGTGTGAGTTCCACGTGCAGAAATACAGACACTTACACGCCTTGGCATGGTATCTGTAAAGTTATCTGAGGAAAGCTGTGTCATGCTGAGTGCACTTGAACAAACAAATCATCAAGATCCACTGCTGGCAACTGCCTTTTCAATTGCCAACTGAAGACGTACCAGATGTGCTTGATGAGAGAATGGAGATGCTGCAGGCCATGGTAGCATGTTTAGGCCATGCAGCCTTCTCACAAAACCACCAGCATGATGCTGGCCGGTGGTCTGGTTTGGAAAACTGGTTCTTGGAACAATTGGGTACATTCAGTTTGGCAGAACATTTCTCAAAAAAAACCATTATCAGTACCCACTTTTATGGAGTAATTTGGCATTTATATTTGCACCTTATTCTCTATACATTTTGTTCCTATTTTTAACATATATTTCTTTTTTATTTTTCCTCCACAACTTTGCTCATCCAGATATCTAAGACAGATTCATGAAATACGCGCCAAAAAAAGACATTTGGTAAAAGGGACAATTCACTCTAATTCCTGCCTGGAGTAAGATTTCTGGTGGAGTTTTCGATCTGGCGCATTTTTGCAATTCTTTCAAGGTCTTGCAGCTTTTCTTGCTATAAAAAAGTCACATGAACTGGATAATGACTAAATCGAAAATACATTTTTTTCTATTTTGTGCCAAATACATGAACAGGGTGCGTAATGTGAGAATATAGTGCAAAAAAACATCAGAAAATACAAGACACTAAAAAATAGAAAAGTGAGGTCAATAAATCGCAAATGTTGAATTGGGCTGCTGGTCTCAACTGACTCCACGATTTTTAGGTCACTGTGGCAGATCAATCTGGTGAGCTACAAGCATCTTTTCGGATTACCAATTCTTTTCATGTTTCTCTTCTTAAAGGGATTGTCAGCACAGAATGACTGTTGAAACCAAGTACAGGAGCTCAGTGCTTCATGGTGAGGCCTATCATTTAAATACACCTTACCACCTGCTTGGTTTTGATCTGTCTCCACCATTCCCTGGCTCTAGGAAGCCAGAGCTGTCAATGACCGAAAAGGGTGGTGGATATTGTGGGAAACCAAGCAAGTGGGAAGGTGTATTTAAATGATTGGCCCGGCCGTGAGGCACCGAGCAGCGAGACTTGGTTTGAACAGTGATTTTGTGGTGACAAAGTCCCTTTAAAGCGCCTAATTTTAAATCCTTTCTCTAGAAGTCACTTACTTACCACATAACATTTTTCTGGTCATTATACTGAATTAGAGGTAATAATAATAATAATAATTTTTATTTATATAGCACCAACATATTCCGCAGCACTTTACAATTAAGCGGGGACATGTACAGACAATAAATTCAATACAAGTTAAGACAAACAGTGACATTAGGAGTGAGGTCCCTGCTCGCAAGCTTACAATCTACAAGGAAATGGGGGGAACACAGTAGGTGAAAAGTGCTTGTTATTTCAGGTCTGGCAATTATAATAAATAGGGATTTTCATATAAAGCTGCATGATCCTGTCATCAGCCCGTGTGTTTAAGTGCAATAGTCAAGTATCTAGTGCAGTTATCATGTGCATGGAAGGTGTGGAGACAGATGAATAGTAGGGTGCAGATTCAGAATAATATTTGGAAGGAGGGAACAGGGCAAAGTTAGTTTAATGAGTAGTTGATGTGGTAGGCTTGTTTGAAGAGATGGGTTTTCAAAGTGCGCTTGAATAGGTCGGGGCTAGGTATCAGTCTGATCGTCTGGAGAAGTGCATTCCAGAGAGCTGGCGCAGCACGAGAGAAGTCTTGGAAACGGAGATGCAAGGTTCGGATTCCGGGGGATGTTAGTCTTAGGTCATCTGTAGAACGGAGGAGGGCACGTGTAGGGCGATAAACAAAAATGAGAGAGGAGATACAAGGCGCTGCAGAATTGTGGAGAGCTTTGTGGGTGAGAGAGATGAGTTTATATTAGACCCTGTAGCGATTAGGTAGCCAGTGTAATGACTGGCACAAGATGGAAGCATCATTGAAGCGGCTGGACAGAACTATGACCCTGGCTGCCGCATTCAAGATGGATTGCAGAGGAGAAAGTTTGGTAAGAGGGAGACTGATCAGAAGAGAGTTGCAGTAGTCCAGACGAGAATGAACAAGAGTGACAGTAAGAGTCTTAGCAGTTTCAAAGGTGAGAAAAGGTCGGATTCTGGAGATGTTTTTAAGATGCTGGTGACAAGAGCGAGTGAGTGATCGGACATAGGGAGTAAAGGAAAGTTCAGTATCGAATATGACCCCAAGACAGCGGGCATGCTGCTTGAGAGTTATGGTTATTTCGATGTTAGGTAGAGTTAGGTTAGTAGAGGGCAGAAACACAAGAGGTTCAGTTTTGGAGAGATTTAGTTTCAGATAGAGGGAGGACATGATGTTAGAGACAGCAGACAGACAATCCTTGGTATTTTGAATTAGGGTAGGGGTGATGTCAGGGGAAGAAGTGTATAATTGGGTGTCATCAGCATAGAGATGATACTGGAACCCATATCTACTGATTGTTTGTCCAATAGGGGCAGTGTATAGAGACAAGAAGAGGGGGCCTAGGACCGAGCCCTGAGGGACCCCGATAGTAAGGGGATGAGGAGAGGAAGAGAAGCCGGCAAAAGATACAGTGCAGGAGCGGTCAGAGAGGTAGGAGGAGAACCAGGAGAGGGCTGTGTCCTTGAGGCCTATAGAGCGGAGCATAGTGAGGAGGAGCTGGTGATCCACAGTGTCAAATGCGGCAGAGAGATCCAGGAGAATCATCAGGGAGCAATGACCTTTCGATTTAGCTGTTATTAGATCATTAGAGACTTTAGTGAGGGCAGTTTCAGTGGAGTGTAAATAGCGGAAACCAGATTGTAAGGGGTCGAGAAGAGAGTTATCCGAGAGATTGCAGATTAGACGGGAGTGGACCAAGCGTTCCAGGAGTTTGGAGATGAAGGAAAGGTTAGAGACAGGTCTGTAGTTAGCAGTGCAGTTCTGGTCCAGGGAAGGCTTTTTAAGTAAAGGGGTTATGATGGCATGTTTAAATGAGGAAAATATACTTGAAGAAAGGGAGAGGTTAAATATTTTAGTCAGGTGAGTGGTGACCACTGGTGAGAGAGACTGCAGGAGATGTGAAGGAATGGGTTCACTGTTGCAGGTTGTAGGCCGAACAGAAGCGAGGAGCTTGGAAACTTCTTCTTCTGAAACAGGCTCAAAGATGTCTAGTGAGCTTGAGGTGCGGCAGGGAAGGGGATCCAGGCACTGAGGAGATTGGGCTGAGATATCCTGATGGATGTGGTTGATTTTTTTCTAGGAAGTAAGTGGCCAGATCCTCACCGCTGAGGTTGGTGATGGGGGGGCCTGTTCTTTAAGGTTCAGGAGGGAGTTTAAGGTTTCAAAAAGTCGTTTTGGGCTGTTGGATAGTGAGGTGATGAGGGTGGTGAAATAAGATTGTTTGGCCAGATGAAGGGCAGAGTTATAGGTTTTGAGCATGAACTTATAGTGGATGAAGTCTTCTGCTAAGAGAGATTTTCTCCACTGCCGCTCTGCACACCTTAAACAGCGCTGAAGAAAGCATGTTTTCTTATGATGAGTCACCGAAGGAGGAAAAAACAATACCAGCTAAGTCCAGAAAAACCAGAGAGGTTGGCAGCTATCGGATTGCAGACCCCTGGACCTATCCACAACAACTAGCAGTAGCCGTGGGGGGTTCCTACGGTGCCCTAGACCCCTCGATCACAGCCGGAGAACTAGATAGCCTAAAGACAGAAAGGGGAAAAACTAAACTGCCGCAGAGCAGACCCCAAAGCAATAGGCAGCCCCCAACATATAATGCCGGTGAAGCAAGATGAAAACACTAACACAGATAGAAAGATAGGTTGAGAAAATGATGGGGCCCAAGCTAACTACATAGGACAGGATAGGAAAGCTGCTGTCTGCCATCCACAAAAACCCTATCAAAATGAGCCAATCGACTGATAGGAAAAACAGGCCCTAAAGTCGCTAGGCTTCAAAAGACTATATCAGCACTCAGGTATATTCTGAAGACAGAGCAAAAGATCAACAGATCAGAGACAAAAATGGAATTCAGCTCACCCCCAGCCGGGGATGGCAGAACTCCCAAAAAACAAGGCAAAACAAAAAACAAAACAGAAGAGTACAAAGCAGAGCAGAAAAACTTAGCTTTGAGAAGCAGGAATCAGACTGGTCTCCAAGAATCCAGCAGGAAAATCACCAGCCAGGAAGAAGGGCGTCGGCAGCCTTATATCCAGTCCTCAATTCCAGCCACCCAGTCATCATCTAGCTGCCCAGGTGTTTGATAATCAGCCTCACTACCTTCCTTCACCAGAGGAGGGAGTTCATCAGACCTCAATGGTGAAGGAAAAATGAACTCACAACAATGTTTGCATTGTGTACCAGGGTTGCCGTCTGTGTCGGGTCTTTCTGCATGTAGAAGGTGCTGCTTCATCTAGGGCATTCTTCAGTGTATTATTGAAGTGTGACAATGCTAAGTCTGGACAGGAGAGGGAGGAGATGGGGGCTAAAGATGTGTGGAGATTGTCCATAAGCTGCTGGGTATTAATGGTACGTGTATTCCGATAACTGTGGTAAGTGGGGGTGTACCGGGTGAGGAGACAATTCTTGACAGAGAAGGAAAGAAGGTTGTGGTCCAAGAGCAGGAGAGGGGAGTTAGTAAAGTCGTGCAGCGATCCGGGATGGGAGAAAACCAGGTCCAGAGTATACCAGTCCTCATGTGTAGGAGAATTAGTAAACTGTGAGAGGCCGAATGAAGAAGTTAGAGAAAGAAGAGGAGAGGCAGATTGAGAGAGGGGATCATTTATGGGGATGTTAAAGTCTCCCATGATGATGGTGGGGATGTCACAGGATAGAAAGTGAGTAAGCCAGGTGGCAAAGTGGTCTAGAAACTGGCAGGAGGAGCCTGGAGGGCGATAAACAACCACCACTCGTAAGGAGAAGGGCTTAAAGCGTCTGAGGGCATGGACTTCAAAGGAAGGAAATGTAAGTGAGGGAACCAGGGGGATGACCTGGAAAGCACATTGTGATGAAAGGAGCAAACCAACACCTCCACCATGTCTGTTCTCAGGTCTAGCGGTATGTGAAAATTTCAGCCAACCAAACGAGAGAGCGGCAGCAGCGGTGGTGTCTGAATGCTGGATCCAGGTTTCTGTAATAGCCAGAAGGTTAAGGGAATTAGAGAGGAAAAAATCGTGAATGTAAGTTAGTTTGTTACACACAGACCGTGCATTCCAGAGAGCACATTGGAAAGCGATAGGAGAAAGCATGCACTGAATGTTAATAAGATTAGCAGGGTTTCTATATGCAGCTGGAGGAGAGTAATGTATGCTGGTGGAGGGAGGTCCAGGGTTGGGGGGGATGTCACCTGCAACTAGTAAAAGGAGAAAAAACAGAAAGAGGAGGTAGTGGGATGATTTGTATGAACATTTTGAGTGCTGCATGGAGGTATTGGATGGGTTGGAGTGGGTAAGAAATGTCAGTGGAGCCTCAGAGTTATACATGGGAGAGGGGAGAAGGGAGGGGTGGATATGGAGAGAGTGCACAGAATGTGTTAAAGGGCGGGCGAGTTGTGAGAAAGCAGAAGTAAAAACAAATAAGCAGCAGATTGATATGATCAATGCATAATGTAGTACGACTGACCAAGAAGCATGTTTGTATGAAAAACTTATGCACCTTACCTGTCTCCTGCTCAACTGCCATTGTCTAAGGCTACTCTCACACATCAGTTTTTTGCTGTCAGGCGCGATCCGGCTATTTTTTTAAAAACCGGAATCGGCGCAATGTAACACCAGATCCGTTTTTTTTCACATTGACTTGAATTAGCGCCTGATCGCGCCGCATGGCCTTGCGTTTCGTCCGTTTTTTGCTGGATCCAGCAAAACTTTGCATTCCGGCGTCTGGAAAAAACGACAACAGTAACGTTTTTTGTCTCTGGCGAAAAAGCCGGAAACGCCGGATCCGGCGATTCCGGCTTTTTCAAACAATGGAAGTCTATGGATGCCGCAATGCGCTGGATACGGAAAAAGCTGGATCCGGTTTTTACGTCTGAGCATGCTCAGAACTTGGCCAACCCCCAGGAAACCTAAACCATGCCAGTGGGGCCCTCAGCCATTACCATGCAGCCTGCCAAGCAGAGAGGAGCAGCAAGGCCATCAAGGCCTCAGCCTTCAGCTAACCAGCAGCAGGAAAACGGCCACAGAACTTCTATAGGTAATGCTCTGGTAATCATGCAAGGTGGAGGACCACACAAGCTTTGATCACCTCGTCCACAGTTTCATTCTTGAGGATGATCGCGGTCAATAGAACACGCCATTTGGCTGTAAGAATACCAAAAGCGCACTCCACCATTCTTCGTGCTCGTGTGAGGCGGTAATTAAAAATTCTTTTTGCAGTTGTCAATGCACTGCTGGAGTACGATTTCAAAAGGTGTTCTGAGAGCTGGAAGCCTTCATCCCCTACACAAACAAAAGGCATTGGTGGGCCTGATGTTTCAGGCAGCGGTCTAGGGGGCGCCCCATTGCTGACAATTTGAATACTTGGGAATCACTGGACCGGCCATAGGCCCCAATATCAACCTCTATAAATTTGTATTCGGCATCAACAATGACCATGAGCACAATGGAAAATTATTTCTTGTAATTAAAATATTTGGAGCCAGATCCAGCAGGTTTGACGATGTGGATATGTTTCCCGTCCACTGCACCCAAGCAATTAGGAAACTGACATATTTTTTGGAACTTGTCAGCAATTTCAAGCCAACTCTCCGTTGTGGGCTGTAGCATAAATTCGTCAACTAAAGAGTCCCACAATGCACGGCATGTGTATTTCACAATTCCAGATATGGTGGAAATCCCAAGTCTGTACTGGAAATGGAGTGACGAAAGGGATTCTCAAGTTGCAAGAAATCTGTGAATAAAAAACAAGGTGAGAAATGAGTTCAAAATCACAGCAATAACATCACAGTTATAAGAAACAGTTGGAGATACCATAAAAATTTTTCCAAACTACCAGCAACAACATTCCAGAGCAAGTGTGCTCTCAAGCGAGCAGATCCAATAAATATGACTTACCGAAGAGTTACCATCAGATGCTCCGGTGGTGAAATAGAGAAGCGGCAATATGTCACTTCTTCTGATGAGGTGTCCAATTCGTTCCACCAATAAATCAAAGTTCTCCATTTTCATCCTAACATATGAGAAAAATTTCTCAGGGTTTCCTCTTAGCTCCATGTAGAGTGTAGAATAGACCCCTCGCGTCATTCTCTGGGCTGTGATGGGGTGGATCCACAAACGTCGTCGGCGCTGACGCATGAAGTGCTGCTGTCTCTCTCTCTCCTTCTCCAGAACAATCGCTTTCAAACGATTCGCCTCAACAGTGAAATCCACCAAATTTTTCAGAATGTTTCCTATCACAACATCCATCTTCACCAGCAACACCCTTGATCTTCTCTCCAACCTGCACTTGCTCCTCAACAACCTGTCAAAGATGGGCTGTAGGAACACTGTAAATATACGTTTTCAGTAGCCAATCATGTTTTGGAGCACCCCATGGGCGTTTTCAAAAACCGGATCCGTCGTAAACCGTCGAAAAACGGACAAAAAAATGGACGAAACGGATTAAACGGATCCGGTTTTCTGCAAGATTAGTCTAGCGGATCCGGCAGAAAACCGGATCGGTTTCATCCTTTTCTACATAATTTGAGCCAGATCTGGCGCGTCGGCGACACGCCGGATTGCGCCTGATGGCTAAAAACTGATGTGTGAAAGTACCCTAACTGCCAAGCACTTTATCCTGTTGCACTTAATATCTGTTGCACGCGTGACCCCGCACGCGTGCTATCCCAGCCAGAGCTAAATATATATGAAATGAAATGTCTGCTAGCATCAGGCACCAAATGGTCACAATCAGTAATTAACCAATTAGCACAAGGCCAGAGCAGGCAATACTATGCAGGATAAACAACCAATGCTGAACAAGGCCATAAAACAGTGAAAGAAAGGAAAAAAATTGCTTTGAACACTTTAAAGCAGAAAAAAAAAAAAAAAAAGAACGAACTAACACAGGAGTGGATTAGATATCATGAAAAAATCTTGCTACATATAATTCAGTTCACAAAATTGTAGGTAAAGATTGTTTAGATGTTATGAGATCTAAAAAGCTATTTTAAATTGGGATTCAAAATACTACGGTTCAGATTTTGGAATCCTGTGGAGAACATTGAAGGAGTTGCCCACAACAATTGTTTTTCAAAAACCATCCACAAAGTTTTCTATTAAGAGTATATGACAAAAAGGCTTTTTGAAGAATTTTTGGAGAACAAACTGGGTGGAAACCCTCAAAATCCTATTCAAAAACTGAAAACTCCTCAAAACCTTATGAGTTTCCAATTTTTTGGTTTATAATATGCACATTTTCCTCCAAATTTGGGAGGAAAATGGGGTTGCGTTTAATAATCCAAAGGTAGCTTATCAGGGGGAAGGTGGCGACGGTTGAGTGGGGTCACAGGATGCAGAGTCGGTGTTTCAGGTGGCTGATGGCAGCAGGAGTAGGGCAAAGCTGGGGGCCCTGGACTGGGAGGAGGGTGTCCCGGCAGTGCAAATCTGTGGGCCCCAGGCTGTCCTACGATGTCGGCGCTGAGCGAGTCCCTTCCCCAATGATATCCTTGTGGTGGACTTCGGGAAAATGGTCGCTGCACATTAAGATCGTGCTCCTGAGATTTTGTTTCCAAAGATCTCAATCTGCGCATCCGGCGGCCATTTTCCTGAAGCTCACAGCAGTGAAATGAATGCAGTCTGAATGCAATTTGCTCACTGCCAGGACACCCTCTCCTCCTAGCCCAGGGCCTGCAGCATCACCCCACTTCTGCCGACTCCAGCCTCCTGAAACACCAATTCTGCATCCTGTGACCCAGCTCCACTGCCGACGTCCCTACTCCTGCTGCTACCGGCATCCTACAGCACTGACCCTGCTTTCTGTGACCCCGCTCCACCGCCAACATCCCCCAGTAAACTACCTAAACTCAGATTATAAGACGCACCACCATTTTATTTACCGTATTTTTCGGACTATAAGACGCACCGGACCATAAGATGCATCCCAATTTTCCGAAGGAAAATAGGGAAAAAAATAATAATGTGTCAATTGGGGGTCCGTCTTACAGTCCGAATTCAGCTTACCTGGGAAGGGATCCGGCACAGGTGGAGGAGTGGTCACAGGGGTCATTCAGTGGTCCAGGCTCGTGCGGTGGCGGCTCTGTGCTGGGGAAGGTTGGTTGTGCTGGGGCAGCTGCGCTGGGGCAGCTGTGCTGGGGCAGCTGTGCTGGGGCTGGGGCAGCTGGGCTGGGGCAGCTGTGCTGGGGCAGGGGCGGCTCTGTGCTGGGGCAGGTTGGTTGTGCTGGGGCAGCTGCGCTGGGGCAGCTGTGCTGGGGCAGCTGTGCTGGGGCTGGGGCAGCTGGGCTGGGGCAGCTGTGCTGGGGCAGGGGCAACTGTTTGGGTAAGAATACAAGGACAGAACAATGGAAAGGACACCATTGTAGGCATTTACTACAGGCCGCCTGTGCAAGCCGAAGATATAGATGAACTCTTTATGCATCAGATGGCCAAGTTCTCCAAAAAATATGACATAGTTGTCATGGGAGATTTCAACTATCCAGACATTTGTTGGGAATCTCTCTCAGGCAAAACTAACAGGTCAAGGAAATTCTTATCCTCTCTTGCTGACAACTTTATCTTCCAAAAGGTAAGGGAGAAAACAAGGGGAACTGCTACCTTGGATCTAATCCTTATAAACAGGGAGGAAATGGTTGAGGAGGTAAAAGTGGCTGGGACCCTAGGAGGTAGCGACCATGCTATTTTAGAATTTTGGATTACTAGAGGTGGAAGACCTGTGAAGACTCAGACGTCAAGGTTAGATTTCAGAAAGGCAGATTTTAAGGGATTCAGAAAGAGAATTGGAGGGATCCAATGGCTGGATATCCTTAAAGACAAAAATGTCCAGGAAGGATGGGAATTCTTGAAAAATGAAATTCTCAAAGCACAGTTGTTAACAATTCCGAAAAGAGGGAAGAATAGGAAGCATTTAAGGAAACCAGGATGGATGAACACAGAACTTAAGCACATGCTAAAAAGGAAGAAAAAAATGTTTATAAAATGGAAAGAGGGAGGCATATCTAAAGAAGAATATAATGCTGTCTGCAGAACCTGCAGGGCACAAATCAGATTATCTAAAGCTGAAAATGAACTGAGGCTTGCAAGAGATGTCAAAAGCAATAATAAAGGATTTTGGGGATATGTCAAAAGTAAAAGAAAAGTCAAAGATGCTATAGGATTTTTACAGGATGAAAATGATGAAATGGTAAGACAGGATGTTGAGAAGGCTGAACTTTTAAATTCCTATTTTGCATCTGTTTTCTCTCAGAAAGGAAATGCAACATCAACTGTTATTCACTGTCCTATTAAGGGAATAGAAGAATCCAGGATATCTATAAACAGAAAGATAGTGAGGAAACACTTAGCTAACCTAAATGAATTCAAGTCTCCAGGTCCAGATGAATTACACCCCAGAGTACTGAAGGAGATAGCAGAAGAAATTTTTGAACCCCTCTCCATAATCTTTGAAAATTCTTGGAGAACAGGAGAAGTGCCAGAAGACTGGAGAAGAGCAAATGTTGTTCCTATCTTCAAAAAGGGGAAGAAGGTGGACCCAGGCAACTATAGGCCGGTGAGTCTGACTTCTATACCAGGAAAGATCTTTGAACAAATTATTAAACAACATGTATGTCAATACCTGGATAAGAATGAAGTGATTAAACAGAGTCAGCATGGGTTTCTAACTAATAAGTCATGTCAGACTAACTTAATTTCCTTCTATGACGGTATCACTGATTGGGTGGATCAAGGAAATGCTGTAGATATAGTATATCTTGACTTCAGCAAAGCATTTGTCAAAGTCTCTCATACAATCCTTATTGAAAAAATGACTAAGTATGGAATGGACAAGGCAACTGTTAGGTGGATTCATAACTGGCTTAGTGATCGGACCCAAAGAGTGGTTGTAAATGGCTGCACATCCAGTTGGAAGAATGTCTCAAGTGGGGTACCACAGGGCTCTGTCCTGGGCCCTGTATTGTTCAACATCTTTATCAACGATTTAGATGAAGGAATTGAGGGTAAACTGATTAAATTTGCTGATGACACAAAGCTAGGAGGGATAGCTAATACTAGAGAAGAGAGAGAGAGGATTCAAAAAGATTTAAATAAACTGGAGAAGTGGGCAGCAACTAACAGAATGGTTTTTAACAGGGAGAAATGCAAAGTACTACATCTGGGCAATAAAAATGAAAAAAGCATATATAGAATGGGAGGAATAGGGCTAAGTGACAGCACATGTGAAAAAGACTTGGGTATATTAATAGATCACAGACTGAATATGAGTCAACAGTGTGATGCAGCAGCAAAAAAGGCAAATGCAATTCTAGGATGTATTAACAGAAGCATACAGTCTAGATCACGTGACGTCATTATTTCCCTCTACTCCTCTTTGGTCAGACCTCATCTGGAATATTGTGTCCAGTTTTGGGCACCACATTTTAAAAAAGACATCAACAAACTGGAGCAAGTTCAGAAAAGAGCGACCAGAATGGTGACCGGTCTGCAAACCCTGTCTTATGAGGAAAGGTTGCAGGATTTGGGAATGTTTAGTTTGCAAAAGAGAAGACTGAGAGGAGACTTAATAGCTGTCTACAAATATCTAAAGGGCTGTCACATTGTAGAAGGATCAACTTTATTCTCATTTGCACAAGGAAAGACTAGAAGCAATGGGATGAAACTGAATGGGAAGAGATTAGATATTAGAAAAAACTTTTTGACAGTTAGAGTGATCAATGAGTGGAACAGGCTGCCACGAGAAGTGGTGAGTTCTCATTCAATGGAAGTCTTCAAACAGAGGCTGGACAGACATCTGACTGGGATGATTTAGCGAATCCTGCTTTGAGCAGGGGGTTGGACCAGATGGCCCAGGAGGTCCCTTCCAACTCTACGATTCTATGATTCTATGATTCTAGGGCAGCTTTGCTGGGGCAGGTGGCCTGTGCTGAGCTGGGGCAGGTGGGCTCTGCGGGGTGAGGGTGGCGGCGGGCTGTGCTCCGGAGCAGGGGCGGCGGCTCCGCCGGCATTTCCTCGCGGCCCGGAGGCCATCGCACATCCCTTGCTGGCCGCCGCCATGTTGCGGTGGCCTCCAGGAACATGGACGCCGGAAAGATGGCCGCCGGTCAGGGAAAGGCGCATGCGCGGGTTCAGATCTCGTCCCGAAATCTCTGGGGACGAGATCTTGTTGCCGAGATTTGAATCTCGTCCCCCGAGATCTCGGGACGAGATCTGAACCCGCGCATGCGCCATCCCCGGACCGGCAGCCATCTTTCCGGCGTCCATGTTCCCGGAGGCCACCGCAACATGGCGGCGGCCAGCAAGGGATGTGCGGGGGCCTCCGGGCTGAGAGGAAATGCCGGCGGAGCCGCCGCTCATGCACCGGAGCACAGCCCGCCGCCACCCCCGCACAGCAGAGCCCCACCCGCTGCCACCACTGCACCGCAGAGCCCCGCCCACTGCCACCACCGCACCGCAGGTTAGTATATTGCGACCATAAGACACCCCCCCCACTTTCCCCCAAAATTTTTTGGGAAAAAAGTGCGTCTTATGGTCGGAAAAATACGGTACATTTTTTTTTCCCGATTTTCCACCCCAAAATTTGGGATGCTTCTTATAGTCTGCAAAATACCTAGGAAAGTAAAAACAGTAATGCTGTGCATATGTTCCGTCTTTTGTTTCTTCTTTTAACTGCTTCAGGTTTCGGAAACCATGAAGCGGCAAAAGAAGTCACATGTTAATTTTTCAGGGGAAAATAAGTGAAAGTACAGAGAAAAGATGCCAGAGATCACAAATCACTTCAGGAAAATGACTGCCAGTATTTTCCTGAAGCAGCTTTGCTTACTAAAACTTGGCATCTCTTCCGCCATCAAAAGGGCGCTGTGGGTACACACTCTTACAAAATCCTATGTACCTTCCTAATTCACAGCACTGTTTTTCCAATGCTGCCTTGATATGATTCTGGTCTCCATACTTATTTTTCTTGCCAGACACGCATATGACTACTAATCACTAACCAAAGTTGTGACAGGCGCGTTTCTGGAGCAGCCAGAAATTGGCTCAGGGATCAAATGTTCATATTGACAGAATAAATTGCATGTAGATTGGCCCTTTAATTGTTTTGTCGGTGTGAAAAAAAAGTATTATGTCAACTTTGCCATAAACACTGTGTATAAATAAAAAAGAGCGTAGATAACATTAGTTTTTCTTTGTTCCAGTAAAATCCATGACAATAAAGAAAACATAAAACCTACAATACATCACACCAGCCAGTGACTGAATAGAATTTAGTGATTTATACTCACCTGGGTAGTCATATGTAGGAATCTCCTCCTTACACCGCTCATCACCCCTCACATGTGTCTCCATAGTATTAATATGGGGCAGATCTTCACCCTGAAACAGATATTGTAAAAGTCACAGATAAATGAAAATTTAGTATAATAACCAACAATTACATATCAGAAGTAGTAATTTGAGTTAAATCGCTGCAGGTCTCTGGTATAAATCCAACCTGTCAGCTCCTTATGCTAACCAGCAGTCTCCATAACCAGAAAATTGTGAGAAGATCCAGACAACATCTAATGTCTATGATCAGCTTCATCCTGTCACCTCCACCAAGAATAAAACATACACGGAATGGACACATTATCAGAGACAGACATCTAGTAGCGCTTTGGACCTGCTTTAGCCTTCAGAACTTCAAACTGTAGAGTAGTGAGCTTTTATTTTGTTTCTCCTCACGTTTTGGGATACTTTTAGGCTATGTACACACGCTGCACCCGCGGATTTGTATCTGCGGATCCGCAGGTAAATCCGCAGGTAAAATGACCTGCGGATTTGCCTGCGGTTTTCCCCTGCGGTTTGACACCTGGACAATGGAATAGATGACAAACCGCAGTAGAATCCGCAGAAAGAATTGACATGTCAATTCTTTCTGCGGATTCAAAACCGCAGCTTTTCCGCAGTTGAAAATCCGCAGAATGTGCACAGCAGAATGTAAATCCCATAGACTTACATTGTACTGTACACTGTCTGCAGAACTGCTGCGGATCCGCAGAGGCCAAATCCGCAGCGGATCCGCAGCGTGTGCTCTCCCCTTTAGGGTCTGGAGCATAAGGAACATTTTAATTACATAAAAAATAGATGCGAATCGAATTTCCTGACTAAATTCCAGGAACTGTCAAAGTCAAATTTTGCCAGCTCAAGGGTAGAATAATGGAGAAAGAGTACGGCATGCACAGTGAAGAAGTAAGAAAGAGGGCAGAGGGAGCTGTGCAGAGAATCGGACAAGGGGCTATGGCACCAGGACAGGTGAGCAATCAGGTGAGCATATAATTTTCACCCGTTTCTCAGCCCTCTATATATTAGTCTGCTGCCATTTTACTGAACACACTTGAAGTAACAAAACATTCAAAAGAATACAAATTTTTTGTGAAATTTGAGGTGAGTTCAATTTACCTCAAACCAATTTGGTTATCTAAAGAAAACAAGACTGAAAACAAGACCTTCACAACCGTCTACACATCATAGGGGAGATCTCATAATAACGTCTCTCCACCTACCTGTTAATAATAATAATAATATAATTTTTATTTCTATAGCGCCAACATATTCCGCAGCACTTTACATTTCGGAGGGGATTTGTACAGACAATAGACATTACAGCATAACAGTAATAACATAGATTATAACAAATACCTAGAGGAATGAGAGCCCTGCTCGCAAGCTTACAGTCTATGAGGAAAAAAAGGGAGACACGAAAGGTGGGTGGTAACAGTTGCCCTGATTGTATGGACCAGCCATAATGTTAAGTGTGTGACAGTACAGACACAGAGGGCTAATGGATGCATAAAGCATGTGGGAACATGATGCAGGGAACCTGGTTATGGTAAAACTTTTGGCTGTGCCACACAGGGATAGATTAGGTTAATATGTTGAGGCGATAGGCCAGTCTGAATAAATGCGTTTTCAGGGCACGCTTAAAATTGTGGGGATTGAGGACTAATCGTATTGACCTGGGAAGTGCATTCCAAAGAATTGGCGCAGCACGTGTAAAGTCTTGGAGACGGGAGTGGGAGGTTCTGATTATTGAGGATGCTAACCTCAAGTCATCAGCAAAACGGAGGGCGCGGGTTGGGTGGTATACTGAAACAAGGGAGGAGATGTAGGGTGGTGCTGAGCCATGGAGGGCTTTGTGGGTGAGGGTAATAAGTTTATTCTGAATTCTGGAGTGGATGGGTAGCCAGTGTAATGACTGGCACAAGGTAGAGGCATCGGTGTAACGATTGGTGAGGAATATGATCCTGGCTGCAGCATTCAAGACAGATTGGAGAGGGGAGAGTTTGGTAAGAGGGAGACCGATTAGAAGACAGTTACAATAGTCCAGAAGAGAATGAATAAGAGAAACAGTAAGAGTTTTTGCAGACTCAAAAGTAAGAAAAGGTCGAATTCTAGAAATGTTTTGAGGTGCAGATGACAAGAGCGAGCCAGTGATCGAATGTGGGGGGATAAGAAAAGCTCGGAATCAAGTATGACCCCAAGACAGCGGGCATGTTGCTGGGGAGTAATAGTGGAGCCACACACAGAAATGGCAATGTCGGGTACATTAGTAGAGGCAGGAAACACAAGGAGTTCAGTCTTTGACAGGTTCAGTTTCAGATATAGTGAGGACATGATGTTAGACACAGCGTTTAGACAATCACCGGCGTTTTCTAGAAAGGCTGGCATGATGTCAGGAGAAGAAGCGTATAATTGGGTGTCATCAGCATAGAGATGGTACTGGAAACCAAATCTACTGATTGTTTGACCAATAGGGGCAGTGTACAAGGAGAAGAGGAGGGGGCCTAGCATTGATCCTTGTGGAACCCCAACAGTTTGGGGATTGTGAGAGGAGGAGGAACCGGCAAAAGATACAGTAAAGGAGCGGTCAGATAGGAGGAGAATCAGGAGAGAACGGTGTCCTTGAGGCCAATGGAACGGAGCATAGTGAGGAGGAGCTGATGATCCACAGTGTCGAATGCTGCAGAGAGATCCAAGAGAATTAGCATGGAGTAATGACCATTAGATTTAGCTGTTAGCAGATCATTAGAGACTTTAGTGAGGGCAGTTTCAGTAGAGTGTAAGGAGCGGAAGCCGGATTGGAGAGGGTCGATGTAATGATCAACGTGTGACTGGACACAGCGACTCCAGCAGGGCGAATTTATGATACACGTGACCCTGTATACAGCGCCTCCAGCGGGTCGAATTTAAATAATACCGGAACATGCAGCCGGATACACCGCCTCCAGCTGGCGAATTTAAAAAGTACACGTAAAACTGGATACCCCGCCTCCAGCTGGTGAATTTAAATAATAAGGGGAAACACAGGAACAATTACAGTGGTGGGCCCTGTAATAGGAAATAGGGACGTGGAGACCTCCTAAGCTCCCCTGAGGAAGCGTCCCTGCACTCCTTACGTTCCCTATACAGGCTCCGCACCTGTCGCCGCACGCGAACCTTATGCCCTGACTCGCCCTGAACCTAGTCCCTCGCTAGGGCATTGGCCGGTGCGGAAACTAATCCCACCACTGCACTAGATCACACATAAGGAAAGTCACAAACAGGGGAAATAGAAAACTTAGCTCTCTCTGCGCAAATGCTCCAGCACAGAGTCCAGCAACCGACTGCAGCCTTCCTCCTGAAAAGCTGCCACCAAGTTCAGTAAGCGCTGCAAAGAACTCCCTTCGGTGACTCCTTCCACATCAGAACTCAGATTGAGCTGAGGAATCTCTCAAGCTCCTTCCACCACCAAGGTTGGTTGCAAATGAACAACTATCACCAACAATGATTGAATACCCTGAGACTCATTTATAGAGCCTCACACCTGATTTATAATTACAATTAAACCTACCACTAAGGTGCGATACCACTCCCCACCACCGGGCAACTTAGAATGAAAGACACCACGTGTGATAATTCCAATGGCCACCGGGGGCAATCACGTCACACATTGCACTTGACAAAGTAAAAAAAATTCACTTTGTCCAATTTAAAACTGTCAGATCATGACAGTACCCCCTCCTTAATGAGGGGCCTCTGGACCCTCAAGACCACCCCTCATTAGGGAAACGCCTACAGCGGGGACGGCCAGACCCTGAGTTCACCCCACCATAACCTGAATTTAAATTTATGACAAACACACAGCTGGTATTGGCAATAAAGTTTATTTTGGAGGAATCACTCATCTCCATAGCGCCAACCTGGGGAACGAGTTTATGTATGAGTATCTTTGTTATGAGCTGATTAGGCTCCACAACACTCTTCCACCAGATGTTTTTTTTTTTTTGGTGGCCACCCATACATGCTCGTTCACACACAGGTCCGGACCTGAACGTTTATTGCACACATTCGTTATGTCATAAAATTGGCGAACTCATTCTGGACCTGATAACAGAGGTGTCCCCCTGTGTCCACACTCACACCCCCGAACTACACCATAGGGTACACCACACTCCAACCCTTTCCACCGCGAGGTCTGCCTCTCACAGGGTTAGCTAGCGGCGAGGGCTGAAACTTGCCCCTACTCTCCCGCCGCACCATCGCTGCTCTCACTGGAGAGGAAGGGGTCCCCTGAAGAGAGACGGCAGAGACAGTAGTCCCAAGGCAGCAGCCCTCACACGACTGCCCCCAGCTGACTACTTCCCTTGCTCGCCAATCTATCCCCGGGTTGTGTTTTTTCAGCCAGGGGAAGCCTAAAACGATAGGTACTGGCATTCCCTCCAAGACGTAGCATGACAGGGACTCTTCATGATGTCCTATACGCAGACGGATGTTTTCTACGACTTGGGTAAGGCTCCCCTGGCTCAGTGGAACAGAGTTAATGGCCTGGACGCTTATAGGTTGGGCCAGCGTCCTACACTTCAGGCCATGAGTCTGGACAAAACGAGCATCCACCAGACTAACCCCTGCTCCACTGTCCACAAGCACCGGTACCACCTCCGGTACCCCGCCAGCAAACACTTCTGCTGACGTAATACCTTGGGAGGGCAAAATGGAGGAAATGTACACTCCCTGGTTGCCTTCCTCCGAACGACCAGGGGTCTGCGGCTTCTGAGATGACACAGATATTTTGGCACGTAATGGGCACGCCTTAAGGAAATGACCAGTCTGCCCACAGAAAAAACATGCCGACACCACTCCCTGAACCGTAGGCAGGCCTGAACACAACCTAACACCTCCTACTTGCATAGGTTCGTCCGGAGACTTGGCACGCCCTGGGCAGGCTCCCATGAAATGGCCCGGCTTCCCACAGGAAAAGCATACCCCCCCACCACGGCGAACCCCAGGCAACCCCCTATTTGTACCAACAACACCGGGCTGCCTGGGTTCCACCAACCGTACCGGGGGGTCCTCCCCCCCGGAGAGGACTACAGGGGGCACATTTTGTGTATGTCTTTCCCTAAGGCGTCTATCCACCCGGATGGCGAGGGACATGGCGGCCTCCAGCAACCTGGGGGCGGCGTACTACACCAGAGTGTCCTGCAATTTTGGAGACAGACCCTGCACAAATTGACTCCTAAGTGCAGGGTCATTCCACTGAGTGTTAGTGGCCCATCTCCTAAACTCGGAGCAGTACTCCTCAGCAACCCGGGCTCCCTGTTTACACCTAAGGAGTCGGGATTCCGCCAGAGAGATGCCATCAGGATCCCCATACACAAGCGCCAAAGCCGCAAAAAACTCGTCCACGGACTCTAAAGATGGTGAATCGTCCGGTAGGGAGAAGGCCCAGGACTGGGGATCCCCCTTCAAAAGGGACATAATGATCCCCACCCGTTGCTCTTCGCTCCCTGAAGAACGAGGGCGCAGCCTGATATATAATTTACAGGCTTGCTGAAATACCAAGAATTGATCTCTCCCTCCAGAAAACCGGTCTGGGAGAGATATCTTGGGTTCTGGCTGAGCCTGTGCCTGAATCAAACCTCCAAAGCCCACCAACAGCTGCAGTTGCTGCACCATCTCACCGCGCAGCCCCCTGATCTCTTCAGTAAAGGTCTGCAGTACCTGGGTAAAGGTTTGCATTAGGTCCATGGCTCAGCAGAAAAAATTTTTTTATGGTTGGTGATAATGTAATGATCAACGTGTGACTGGACACAGCGCCTCCAGCAGGCCGAATTTATGATACACGTGACCCTGGATACAGCGCCTCCAGCGGGGCGAATTTAAATAATACCGGAAGGTGCAGCCGGATACACCGCCTCCAGCTGGCGAATTTAAAAAGTACACGTAAAACTGGATACCCCGCCTCCAGCTGGCGAATTTAAATAATAAGGGGAAACACAGGAACAATTACAGTGGTGGGCCCTGTAATAGGAAATAGGGACGTGGAGACCTCCTAAGCTCCCCTGAGGAAGCGTCCCTGCACTCCTTACGTTCCCTATACAGGCTCCGCACCTGTCGCCGCACGCGAACCTTATGCCCTGACTCGCCCTGAACCTAGTCCCTCACTAGGGCATTGGCCGGTGCGGAAACTAATCCCACCACTGCACTAGATCACACATAACGAAAGTCACAAACGGGAAATAGAAAACTTAGCTCTCTCTGCGCAAATGCTCCAGCACAGAGTCCAGCAACCGACTGCAGCCTTCCTCCTGAAAAGCTGCCACCAAGTTCAGTAAGCGCTGCAAAGAACTCCCTTCGGTGACTCCTTCCACATCAGAACTCAGATTGAGCTGAGGAATCTCTCAAGCTCCTTCCACCACCAAGGTTGGTTGCTAATGAACAACTATCACCAACAATGATTGAATACCCTGAGACTCATTTATAGAGCCTCACACCTGATTTATAATTACAATTAAACCTACCACTAAGGTGCGATACCACTCCCCACCACCGGGCAACTTAGAATGAAAGACACCACGTGTGATAATTCCAATGGCCACCGGGGGCAATCACGTCACACATTGCACTTGACAAAGTAAAAAAAATTCACTTTGTCCAATTTAAAACTGTCAGATCATGACAGTCGAGAAGAGAGTTATCAGAGAGATAGCGGATAAGACGAGAGTGGACCAGGCGTTCCAGGAGTTTAGAGATGAAGGGAAGATTAGAGACAGGTCTATAGTTAGCGGCACAGTTTTGGACGAGGGATGGTTTTTTAAGCAGTAGATGTATGATGGGATGCTTAAATGAGGAGGGAAAGATACCAGAAGAGAGAGAGAGGTTAAATATTTTAGTTAGGTGAGTGGTGACAGCAGGGGAAAAGGACTGGAGGAGATGTGACGGAAATGGGTCACTGATGCAAGTGGTTGGGCGAGAAGATGCAAGGAGCCTGCTTACTTCTTCTTCTGTGACTGGTTTAAAATCAGAGAGTGGGCTAGATGCAGTGGGGGAGGGAGGACAGTGCATGGTATGAGGTGATTGGGAGATAATTTCCTGTCGGATCTGGTCAATTTTTTCTTTGAAGTAATCGGCCAGATCATCAGCTCGGAGCTCCGTGGTTGGGGCCTGTACTCTTGGGTTGAGTAGAGAATGAAAAGTGTCAAAGAAACGTTTCGGGTCATTGGACAGTGAGGTGATGAGGGTGTTGAAATAGGTTTGTTTGGAGAGGTGAAGGGCAGTGTTGTATGTTTGAAGCATAAACTTATAATGGATGAAATCTTCGTGTAGATTGGATTTTCTCCACAGACGTTCGGCGCACCTGGACCACCGCTGCAGGAAACGTGTTTGCAGGGTGTGCCAGGGTTGTCATCGTCTGTGTTGTGGTGTTCTATTTATAGCGGGTGCAAATTCATCCAGGGCACTTTGAAGTGTTTCATTGTAATGCTTCAGTGCAGAATCAGGACATGAGAGGGAGGAGATAGGGGCCAATGAAGACTGCAAGTTCTTCGTAAGTTTCTGGGTGTTAATGGCCTGTATGTTTCTATAAGTATGGACAGTGGGGGTGACCTGAGCAGCCTGGCAGTTCTTGATAGTGAATGAAAGAAGATTGTGGTCAGAGAGCGGGAGAGGGGAGTTTGCAAAATCATCCACTGCACAAAGCCGAGAGAAGACCAAGTCGAGGGAGTTTCCGTCTTCATGCGTTGGAGAATTAGTAAGCTGCAAAAGGCCAAACGAGGAGGTTAGAGATAAAAGGTGAGTAGCAGATGGGCAGAGGGGAAGAGCAATGGGGATGTTGAAATCTCCCATGATGAGGGTAGGGATGTCACAGGAGAGAAAATGTGGAAGCCAAGTGGCAAAATGATCCAGGAACTGATGGGAGGGGCCGAGAGGACCACAGCCACTCGCATGGAGAGGGGGGTGTAGAGTCTGACAGCATGGACCTCAAAAGAAGGGAAGACTAGTGATGGTAGTTGAGGGATAACCCGAAAGGTACATTTTGGTGATAGAAGCAGACCAACGCCAAGCACCTGATGATCTTGAGGAACATCGGGATTTTCCTGTTTACAGTCCTGTGGAAGAAGAGGACGGGGACATCTCTCAGGTGCTGTCCTGGTACTGGCTAGAAGTAGAAGAAACACATACTGGACTGAATTCATTCTTTACATACAGATAATTATAAGCCGTGTGTATTTGGTCCTATCTATTACCTGGTGATGTGAGAGGCTGGGGAACCTCCATCATGATGTCCTTGTACAGATCTTTGTGTCCTTCTAAATACTCCCACTCCTCCATTGAGAAATGGATGGTGATGTCCTGACACCTTATAGGAACCTGACACATACAATGATACGTCACCCCCCGATCCCTTCATAGCGTTACTGTATAATGTCCCATCATTCCCAGCAGTGTCACCTCTCCAGTCAGCAGTTCAATCATCTTGTAGGTGAGCTCTAGGATCTTCTGGTCATTGATGTCCTCATGTATCAGGGGGTAAGGCTGAGGCACCGTGATTGGGCTCAGGGGTATTTCCCATCCCTCAGACCCAGGGTCCTGACAGCGCTCACTCGAAGTCTTCTTCACTACTTTGTAATCCTGGTTATGGAGAGACACATTAATAAATCTCACTACAGACATTTTCAGAGTCCTCACCTCTCCAGTTCTGTCCATCTGTTATTCCCTTAGATAAGAATGATGTAACATGACGTCATCAGAATCTCTCACCTCTCCAGTAAGCCGGAAGAGGATCTCTAGGGTGAGGTGTAATATCCTCTCCACCACTTTGTCCTTGTCCCTGTCCATCCTTGATGGGTCAATCAGAAAAATTATCTTATAGAAGATCTCCACTGAGAGGATCTGATATTGTAGGGACCTGAATGGGGAGAAGATGAGGATGTGACATCATAAAGATCCCGTATGTATAAAGAAAGAGAGGGTGCACCACTAATCAAGTATTCCTGTAGGGTGCTTAATCATGTGAATAAACTAGTAATAATAGAATCTAGAAAAAAACACATATCGATAGCACACCTAGATATAAATAAAATATAAAAAAGTTTACTGAGAATCATGGACAACATAAAAAACCAAGTAATAACCTATAGCAACCCCTTAGGCAATAACACCACACACACACTCTATATGCTGTACGCACCACACACACACTCACATTCACACCCTCAGACACACTCACACTCTCACTCATATACTCACACACTCACATTCACACACTCACATTCACTCTCACGCAGCCTCTTGCACGGTACCACCAGCGGAACACAGTCACACTGCGCCTCTGCGAATTCCGCACAGGCGCAGTGAATCATTCAGCTGATCCCGGCGGCAGATGAGCGACGTGTCTACAGGCAGAGGAAGCATACGGAGCATACCACATCTCCTGGGCAGGGGAGGAAGCAAAAGACAATACTGACATTACAGCAGGGGATCACAGAGGATTCATTTTGTGAGGTTAAATATTTCACTGACTGTTTTTAAACAATATTTTACCTCACTAAATGTATCCTCTGCGATCTCCTGCTGTAATGTCAGTATTGCCTTTTGCTTCCTCCCCTGCCCAGGAGCTGTGGTATGTTCTGTACACGGTCAGATACAGGGGTGAGAGAGACAGAGCACAGAGGCGAGAAAGCTCAAACAGGACAGCACATGAGGGGACAACACAGCACAGGAAGGAGACAGCAGACAAGGGGGAAAGCACATGGGGTAGATGGGTCAAAGAAGAGAGCACAGACGGGAGAAGTCAGCACATGGGGAAAGAGAGAGTGGATAGGTGGGTGAGCACATGGGGGGAGAGATTCTCAATGCTGCAAAGCCTGCCCCCATCGTGACATTACCGCCCTCCCGATGCAATAGCATCAGGCTTCTATCTAGTATAATATATAACAGTCTAATCCAATTGGAGTAAAATATAGACTTAGAAAACATAACTTTTAACATTTAATTTTAAAATTGAATATAGATTCAAGTGCTTCTTACAAAATTAGAATATCATCAAAAAATTAATTTATTTTAGTTCAATTCAAAAAGTGAAACTCGTATATTATATAGAGTGATTATAAACAGAGTGATCTATTTCAAGTGTTTATTTCTGTTTCTGTTGATGATTATGGCTTACAGCCAAAAGCCATTATCTCAGTAAATTAGAATAATTAACAAAAAACACCTGCAAAGGCTTCCTAAGCGTTAAACCCCTTCATCCCGAAGCCTGTTTTCACCTTCCTGACCAGGCCAATTTTTACAATTCTAATCACTGTCACTTTATGAGGTCATAACTTTGGAACGATTTAACGGATCCCGCTGATTCTGAGACTGTTTTCTCATGACATATTGTTCTTCATGGTAGTGGTAAAATTTATTTGATATGAATTGCTTTTATTTGTGAAACAAAAACCCTGAAATTTGGCGAAAATGTTGAAAATGTCACAATTTTCAAACTTTTAATTTTTATGCCTTTAAATTAGAGAGTCATATCGCACAAACTAGTTAATAAATAACATTTCCCACATCTTCTTTACATCAGCACAATTTTAGAAACAATTTTTTTTTGTTAGGACGTTATAAGGGTTAAAAGTTGACCAGCGATTTCTCATTTTTTAGTTTCAACGGTTTTATTGAAAAAGAAACATCATGTAATACATTCATATTAGAGTACAAGGATCCCCTCGCAGGGGGAACTATACAAGAAAAGGACACAATATGTCATACGTTATCCTTGACTTCGTAATCTAAATTTTTAGAAATTTGTAGAAGAACAATTATAACACGACTAATCTAGTCTTAATGAGGTGGGGAGGGAGGGAGGGGAGTATATAATGAGTGTCAATAGTATAGAGTAAATAGACTTGAGGTACTAGAGAGTTTGTTTTAGAGACTATAACTGTAAGAGACAACTACCATGTCAGCCCGCTATGTGGATAAAGATATCATCATGGACAGGTCATCACCCCCATGGGCCTGAATCCAGGGGTCCCAGATATTTCGAAAAGCGTCGAGAGAATCAGATCTGACGGCGACAGAAGCAATTTCTTACCCAATATATTGTCAATTAGTTTTACCACATCTTTCCAGAGAGACTTTACTATCAGGCATGTCCACCATATGTGGAGGGTATCCCCACTATCCGTACACCCTCTAAAACAACCGCCAGGGACTGAGTGGTAGATATTGTGCAGGAAGCTAGGTACGTAGTGAACCCTATGGAACAGTTTAAGGGATTTTTCGGTGAGTGAAACTTGATTGCTACCCCTCATTATATTCTCGTAACACCTGTACCACCTTTGAGGTGTGAGGGAGATTTGTAGGTCTGCTTCCCACTGCTCCATAGATTTCAATTTAAAGCCGTCTCTAGGTTGATTAAATGTAGAATAGAGTTGGGATATAAGGCCATTACCCAGGGGGTCATATAAACATTTTAACTCATACGTTGTAGGTTTTATGTTTGGTGAGCCTACTGTTTTGCAGAAAGTGGAAAATTTGTTCCAGTCTGAAAGCCTCAGACCTCGGGACTTGATATTTCGCGACAAACTCTTGTTTTGACATTAGTTTAAAGTGAGTCGATAAATTCTGCAGCCTAATTAATTTATTCTGCTGCCATCATGTGTGATTCCGAGAAGTAAATCCTGGCGGAAACATGGGGTTATTAAACAGATTTAAGAGTGGGGAGGGGTGAGACTGTAGAGCGAATTGGAATCTGTTCGCCCTCCAGAGACGCAGGGAGCGAAAAGTATACGGTGAATGTAAAGCCAGATCCTTCGGTAAGGGTCCTGTGGCCCAGATTAGGCTCTCCAAGGAATAAGGTCCTATCTGTGAGTTTTCTATTTGTGGCCAGATGGGGGCGTGTTGTTCTGCGTTGACCCCTGCCAGCTAGGCAATGTGGGCCGCCCTGTAATAAAGAGTAAAGTTTGGCAGAGAGACTCCTCCCTGTCTTTTATGTCTGAACAAAATTTGCTGAGAGATACGGGGCTTTTTATTATTCCAGATAAAATGTGTTATGTGCGAGTTTATCATTTTAAAAGTCATCAGAGGCACTGGAATGGGCAGAGATGAAACAAATATAGGAATTGAGACAAAGTGACCATTTTAATCGAATGGACTCTTCCTAAAAAAGAGAGAGACGGGGAGGACCATTTTGATAAAGATTACGTTAGTTTTTGGAGAAGAAGGGTGTAGTTATACTTAAATAATGTGGATTTGGATAGTGTAAGGTTGATTCCTAGGTAGGTGATATAGCGCTTCGCATGGCGGAAATGGAAGTTCTCTAATATTGAGGTTTGTTCAGTAGGGAAGGTATTAAGGAACATGATTTCTGATTTATCAACATTAACCTTCAAACCAGAAATTTCCTCAAAGTGTTTAAGTGTATTTATAAGATTAGGCAGGGACACATGTGGGTTCGTCAGAGTCAAAAGAAGATCGTCGGCAAACACTGACCTTGTATTCATGTTTACCTATAGTTTGGCCTGTGATATCAGGGTGTAGGCGGATCTTTTGTGCCAATGGTTCCATTACCATAGCAAATAGAGCTGGAGACAAGGGGCAACCCTGCCTAGTTCCCCTACGAATTGGTTCTGGAGAAGTTGAGGGTAGTTTACTGGGTTATTGTAGAGGAGCTTGAGTGAGTTGATTAATTGTTGCGATATCCCCAATTTGATCATTATATGAAACACATATGACCATGTGACGGTATCAAAAGCTTTTTCTATATCTAAAGCAAGTATAGTTAAGGGGGTTTTACGTTTGTTGGTGCTATGAATAAGATTTAGGTTTTTACGTATATTTTCTGGGGCCTCCTTTTTTTGAATGAATCCACCCTGATCCCTGTGATTAAGGCTAGGTAGGCATTTATTAATCCTGTTGGCTATTATGGAGGAAAAGATCTTGAGGTCCACATTCAAGAGGGATATTGGCCTATAGTTTTTCGTGAGTAACGGGTCTCTCCCTTGTTTTGGGATAACAGTGATATGTGCTGTGTAAAATTCCGGCAGCATTGTTTGGCTTTGAATATGTTTAAGCAAGATGTTTGAGAATTTTTTATAGTATAGTGCGGTCAATCCATCAGGCCCCGGAGCCTTCCCAACTTTTAGGTGGCTTATTGTGGAAGTGATTTCCTCTTCGGAGATAGGAGAGTGTAATGTGGCAGCGTAAGTCGGGGTTAGGGAAGGTAGTGGCACATTAGATAAAAAGTCCTCCAGTTTGGGCAATGAGAAATTTGCACTATCAGTGTATAATTTTTGGTAGTAATTTTGAAATGTTTTATAGATTTTATTAGGATTAAAGGTAGTTTGGGACTGTTCGTCTTTTATAGAAAAAAATAGTTTATTTGCTCTGTTTCAATTTTCGAGCAAGCATTCGGTCCATTTTATTAGAGAATCGATAAAATGTCGCTTGCGTACACCTAATTGCTCTTTCTGTGCGGGTCGTTAGCAAAGTGTTTAGCTTTAGTTTTAAATCATAAATTTGCTTAGTTAAGTATAATGAAGGGTGTAACTGGTTGGCGGTTTCTAATTTATAGAGTTCGTTCTCGAGAATCAGTTGCTCCTGAAGACGGTTTTTCTTTTTTTGGGATGCTATCCTAATGAGTAAACCAGTGATATATTTTTTATGGACCATCAACACACTACCCATAGAGGTATCAGGGGTAATATTAGAGAGGAAAAAGGCATTAAGCTCCTGTTCAACCAGTAGTCGAGTCTGAGGATCGGACAATAAGGATTCATTCAATCTCCATGTGTACAGACATGTATTCGCTACGCCCAGTTTAATACAGAGAGTACACTATCATGGTCAGACCATGAAGAGGGGACATGTCTGGAATACATCAGTGAGGGTATATTTTTCGAGTTGGTGAGAACCCAGTCTATCCTGGAGTATGAATGAAAAACCCAAGAAAAATATGTGTAACCTCTTGACTGTCTATGGGATTCTCTCCATGTATCAACCAAGTGATGGGCTTGGAGGATATTTTCAAGTATAACTTTATCCTTCCTTGACATGTCGGACCTCTTATTATTGGCGCTATCAAGGGTTTGGTTTAAGATCAAGTTAAAATCACTCCCCCCATATGACAGTATCATAGGAGATGGACCTTAGGGATTTTGCAATAGATTTAATTGTTTTCATTTGTAATGTCAGAGGTGCATAGCAATTAACAAGACAGAGTCGCTTCTCCTCTACCGTGCCCCAAAGGATTATGTATCTAACCTCTGTGTCCACAGTCATACCTTCCTGCAAAAATGGGAAAGAATTATGGAGCAGTATGGCGACTCCTCTCGTTTTTTTATCATGAGAGGCAAGAAAAAATCTCAAGTAAAGCTTATGGAAAAATTTGGGGGATGAGTTATTGGAAAAATGAGTTTCCTGTAGGAATAGCACATCAGGGGAATGTTTCAGGTAGTCAATAAAGGTGCTTTTTCTTTTTATCGGAGAATTGAACCCCCTAACATTGTGTGAAAGTGTCTTAAGCATTTGGTTTAATTAAATAGGTCTAAATAAATCTCTAGCATAATAACATCCAGGGTGGATAGCTTCACGTCGGTTATCAATCTAGGAACATGTTTATAAGACATCAGCACTCTTTTAGTGGGAGGGAGGGAAGGTAACAAAAAATATAATAACAAACGAAATGGTCACAATCAATGACCGGTATGTGGGCTAGAGTGTGCCGGCCTATTATTAGTAGGGCCAGAAGCAGCAACAGCCCAAAATGGAGTGGCATACTTATTCCAGGGGCACAACGCTCAACAACAAGAAAACAATATTATATGTAAATTGTCATAAATCACATCAAATAGTAATACTTATCAGAACAATGTCCCAGCATTTCGATTGCTCTTTGAATCTGTTCCAGCACATTCGCCGGTAGCAGTCTCAAGAAGTAGACTGTTTGTTGTGCTGTGTTTTATTGGGTCTGGTACGGCGAACTTCTATCCATTCTCTGCGAGGCTTCTGTCTCTGTGGTAGGGCTCCTGAGTCTGGGATCGGGATGCCTGCTTTTTCCAGTGTTTTTCTACCTTCTTCACAATTTCTTGGAGAATTGGTAGAATTATTATGTGAGAAGATTAGAGCATGTGGGAATCCCCACCTGTATTTGATATTTGCTTTAATTAAGGCCATTGTTACATCTTTCATGGCCTTTCTCCTCATTAGAGTCGCCGGACAGATGTCAGGGAACAAGGAAACAGTGTTTGGAACGCCTGGTAGTTTATTCAGTCTACAAGCAGCAGATAGAATCAGGTCTCTGGATTCCTCATGGTGCATTTTGAGGACAACATCTCTTGGGGAGGCATCAGATTTGGGACCTCCCAGGGCCCTTTAAAGAACTCGGGTCTGCCTGCGGTAAAAGGGTGCGAAAGAGGTTCGAGGCAATTTCCATTAAGTTGGAGCTACTTTCTGAGAGTCCTTTAATTCTAATGTTACCTCGGCATGAGCGATTCTCCAAATCTTCACACTTAAGCTCCAGAAATTCGAGTCTAGCATCTTGTTCTTGAAGTAGCTCACTATTATGCTCAGTGGCGTCAGCGGCATCATCCATTCTTCTCTCCAAATCGTTGTTTTTTTGGGCAATGTCTTGAATTTGTTGTGTGAAATTATCCACAGCAGAAGATAACTCAGCTCTGATCATTTTCTGAATGGTGGCCAGAAGATCCTCCATTGTCACTGGGATCATTTTTGTTAAGGTGGCCGAGTCAGTTAGCTGATACCTTTGAGAGGAGCCCTTGGAGCTCAGTGAGGATGATTTTGATGCCGACATAGTGTGGCTTGCTGGTTTTGTATGTTGAGACAATAGTTGTGTGATTGATCGGGTGTTGATTTCAGATGAGGCAGGTTTTTTGGGGCGCATTGCTCACAGACCTCCTGTGTTCTGAAAGTCAGCGCATTACAACTACCTATAAAAGTGAGCGCATCTTTGTGCCTGTGGCGACAGACCTAGTGTTTCATTATCATAGTCCACCAGGAATGTCTATGCCCTCCGTGTTGGATTTTAGCAGGATATGGGGTAAACTTTGTAGGACATAGTATGTCTCTAGTGTAGCTCTGTTGTAGTACCCCTTTAATAATTCAGAAATGTAGGGGCGGGTGAGCCAGTAGGTCTGTGGGTCACCCTCCCTGGGCTGTGGGGTACTCGGCACCGGGCCGGTATCAGCAGGATGTGTCACAGCAGCGGGGACCCGGTCCGTGGCCCTGGGCGCCCAAGTAATGGGGGAGTGTAATGGTTTGAATGAATAGTTCGTGATGCCACCTGTGGTGTTCGGCAAGTGAGATGTTAGGCCGACGCTGCATGCAGATCCTCTGGGGCTGGTGGTGTGTTGCAGCCAAGATGGTGAATCTCCCCACAGGTGGAGCTGTAGCCCCAGGGCAGTGTAGATGTGGGGGAAGAGGAGAGGCACAAGCGGTGTAGAAGCTAGTACCCAGATGCAGCGGGGTTGGATGCACCGGCGCAAGAATGAATGGAGGACACCAGGGCTTGCAGTTCCAAAGCTTTACTCACATTCTGTAGTACACACAGAGGCCTGCCTCCGCGCCATGTCCTCCGGGTCAGGGACTCAGTCAACCTCCAGGCAAGATGGAATGCTCCCTTCCAACGCTCCGCCAACATGTGCCTTTCTGAACGTCTCCTCTATAGCGCCTTTAAGTGTGAAGTACTCCCAGTACTGAGTTACACTGGAGTGCCTCCTAACAGATGTTCCCAAAAACTCCACTTGTTCGGCAGACAGCTGTAGCCTGCTTCGGGGACTCTCTACTCCTGAGTCCCGGCTCACTATCCAAGTTGCTGTTGTGCCCCCAAGTCTTAGATGGGAGTAGTGCATTTACAGCCCACTACTCCACCGGTGTCTGCTGCAGAACCATTAGTGTCCATACAACCTCGGGGACCGGGCCCCGGCCTTGCGTTTAGAAGTTCTAGGCAGGGTTCTTCCTCTAACCCACGTCATCTCTGTTCCCTTTTACTCCTTCGTTCCGTTCTAATCTCTCTCTCTTATGGAAGATCAGGTTTCAGTTCAATGTCTTTCTCCTTTCCTTTCCCGTGCCAGCAGACCCAGGTCACTGAGATCTGCTGCAGCACCTCCTTCCTCCATCCCTCTTCCAGGGATCTTCTTTCCTCACTCCTCTCTGAGTGGCTTCCTCTCTCAGACTGACCTGTAATTCTAAACCTTCCCGCTCTTTTATATATTCTCAACTCCACCCGCCTCCCAGCACGTTTCGTGTTCCAAGCAGGGAACCACCAAAGGTGCTCTGCTACACTCCAAGCAGGGAGCTGCAATGTGGCTTTACTGAACTACTCTGTTGTGTGGGGTGCGAGTGTTGGAGCGTGGTCAGGAGCCTCCAACTTACCTGGATGGTGGGGCACCACACCTCAGGAGGAGGTGCAGTACCTCTATGGCGACTGAGCCTCAAGGGCGCCACATCTGAGCAACAGAGAATATTGCCAGTCCGAAAAGGAGGTGAAAAAAGAAAAAAAAAAAAAAAGATTTTTCAATGTGGGCAATATTGCCAAACGACCAGCAGATGGAGTCCTAGATCTTCAAATATAAAGTGAGGCAGCTATGGAGATTATATTAGATTTTACAGTCTCATGGCTTCTCCTCCAGCTGGAGACTGAGCAACACATACAACCCTCTAATGTGCAAGGTCAGGAAACAGAAAGGTACCTGCAGTCCTTTCAGGGGCTCCACGGGCTGGGGAGGGTTCTCACAAGCAATTATAATATGGCTCCCGCTGCCCTCCTGCACTCCAGAGGGGCCCCATTGAATGGTGGATTTAAAAGCAAAAAGTGAAATCCTCCAAGGAGGAAGGGTCGCGCTATTAATTAAATTAAATTTTCCCCTATTTGTTAATGTTAAGTACCTGTTTGCTGGAGGGTCCAGTGTTTTGTGCCTGAGGCAATTTTCCTGTTGTGGCCTGGTGGGGCCTCCAGTGAAGCAGATGGTTGTCCCTGTTGTTTGTCAATCCAGAGTGGTGTCTCTTAGGTCTCACGCCGTTCCTGTGGTGCCGGAAAAGCTTTAGTTCCGGGTACTATGGCAATGCCTAAGTAATTATAGCACAAATGTATGAGTTCTGTATATAATCCATTAGCTGGCAGGGCCTAGATGAGGCCTGTAGCAGTGAGAAGAGGCCTAGGCCTCACTCCTGAAGTCTCTCTCCAGTTCCAAGTTAAAAATCTCTGCTTGTAAATATCCGAAACAGTCCAAATCGGGCTCAAAATGTTCTGTATCAAATCCTTAGCAGGATCCAAAAGAAAAATTGAGTTTTGAGTGATTTTTGGTCGGGATGTGAGTAGATTCAGAGGTTATCCCTCAGGAGCTCTGCCTTTCTGTGGCTCACATGTGCTGTGTCCTAGGCCACACCCCCGATTTCTCATTTTTTACAACAAAATTTACAAAACCATTTTTTTTTAGGGACCACATCACATTTGAAGTGACTTTGAGGGGCCAATACCCAAAAGTGACATTCTAAAAACGGTACCCCTCAAGGTACTCAAAACCACATTCTAGAAGTTTATTAACCCTTCAGGTGCTTCACAGGATTTTTTGGAATGTGGAAGAAAAAAATAAACAATTACTTAAACTTTTTATTTAGACCTATTTTTTCTTACTTTCGCAAGGGTAACAGTGCAATTTCTCCAGAACTTCCCGATACTCTATATGTGGGGGAAATTTACTGTTTGGGCACACGGCAGGGCTCAGAAGGGAAGGAGCCCCATTTCACTTTTTGAATGTAAAATTTGCGGTCATAATTAGCAGACGCCACGTAGTGTTTGGAGAGCCCCTGATGTGTCTAAACAGTGGAAACTCTAAACAAGTGACACTATTTTGGAAACTAGACCCCTTAGGGAACTTATCTAGCTGTGTATTGAGCACCTTGAGCCCACAGGTGCTTCACAGAAGTTTATAATGTTAAACCGTGAAAATTAAAAAAAAAAATCAAAAAAAAAAAATCACATTTTTCCCAGATAAATCTTTTTTAGCTCCGAATTTTGGATTTTCATGAAGGTAACAAGAGAACTTGCTTCATACAATTTGTTGTGCAATTTCTCCTGAGTGCGTAGATATCCAATAAGTAGAGGAAAACAAGTGTTTGGGTGCACAGCAGGGTTTGGAAGGAAAGTAGCGCCATTTGACTTTTAGAATGTGAAATAAGCTGGAATAATTACCGGATGCTATGTCACATTTGGAGAGCCCCTGATATGCCTAAACAGTGGAAACCCCCCACAAGTGACACCATTTTGAAAACAAAACACCTTAGGGAACTTGAATGCACAAGTGCTTCACAGAAGTTTATAACGCAGAGCCGTGGAAATAAAGAAAAAAAAAATCACATTTTTCCCCCAAAAAATCTTTTTTAAGTCCCATATTTTGCATTTTCGTAAGGGTAACAGGAAAAATTGCTCCATGTATTTTGTTGTGCAATTTCTCCTGAGTAAACCGATATTGCACATGTGGGGGAATACTACTATTTGGGTGCACGGCAGGGCTTGGAAGAGAAGGAGCGCCATTTGATTTTTGAATGCAGAATTTGATGGAATAATTAGCGGACGCCGTGTCACATTTGAAGAGCCCCTGTTATGCCTAAACAGTGGTAATCCCCCAAAAGTTACACCATTTTGGAAACTAGACCCCTTTGAGACCTCATCTACATGTGTATTGAGCATCTTGAACTCCCAGGTGCTTCACAGAAGCTTATAATCTTAAGCTGTGAAAATAAAAAAATCTCATTTTTCCTACAAAAATCTTTTTTAGCAACAAATTTAGTATTTTCACAAGGGAACAGCAAAAAGCAGAGAGGTTTACCCGTCCAGGTCTCCAGACAAATGCACTATCAGGATGCAGTGGACCCATATAATTAAGATGGCAACACAGATGCAAGAATACCGATGAAACAACCGCTCACAGCCTACCAATATATGGAGGGGGCGGTTGCCTGGTATGTTAATGCACAATAAAAAACTTGTATGCGGCGCTGTTCACATGGCCATGCACAGCATCCAGGCCAGCCTAGTAGTGACACCCTTCTATTAGCTCAGGCGGGCTGCCCAGCGCTATCAAAATGCATGCCATGTGAACAGACACCGCAGTTTACAAGACCAAATTGGCCCAACTGCACCCTGAATAAAAAGTTCAAAAAAACACATTAAAAAAAAAAGTGAGGTATTAGCTGATATTTCGGCCAAAATACGTGAGCCCGTAACCTGCGCCAAAGGTCCCCACGTTTACGGGTCCCTAATAATAAATCCTAATACTGAAATAGCACAAAACGAGGACTTAAAAATCCTCCAATAATACAAGAAAACAGCAAAAAAGCAGAGAGGTTTAACCATCCAGACAAATGCACACCCTTCTATGTGACACCCTTCTATTAGATCAGGCGGGCTGCCCAGCGCTATCAAAATGCATGCCATGTGAACAGACACCGCAGTTGGGCCCGTTTGGTCTTGTAAACTGCGGTGTCTGTTCATATGGCATGCATTTTGATATCGCTGGGCAGCCCGCCTGATCTAATGGAAGGGTGTCACTACTAGGCTGTTAACCTGGATGCTGTGCATGGCCATAGTGTGAACAGCGTCGCATACAAGTTTTTTTGTGCATTAATATACCAGGCAACCGCCCCCTCCATTGGGATTGGTAGGCTGTGAGCGGTTGTTTCATCGGTATTCTTGCACCTGTGTTGCCGCCATCTTAATTATATGGGTCGACTGCATCCTGATCTCTCTGCTTTTTTTCTGTTTTCTTCTATTATTGGAGGATTTTTAAGTCCTCTTTTTGTGCTATTTCAGTATTTTCACAAGGGCAAAAGGAGAAAATGTACCCCAAAGTTTGTTGTGCAATTTCTCCTGTGTTCACCGATATCCCACATGTGGTTGAAAACTACTTTTCAGGCACAGAAGGGAAGTAGTGCAATATTACAGTGCAGATTTTGATGCACTTGTTTGAGGGTGCCATGTTACATTGGCAGAGCCCCTGAGGTGCCAGAACAGCAGAACCACCCATAAGTGACCCCATTTTGCCAATTAAACCTCTCAATGAATTCATCTAGGGGTGCAGTGATCATATTGACACCACAGGTGTTTCACAGACTTTTATACCATTGAGCAGTGAAGAAAAAATAATTTACATTTTTACCATCAAGATTGTATGTTAGTTTCAAGTTTTACATTTTCATACTGGTAAATGGGTAAAATTGGCACCAGAATTTGTCCCACAATTTCTACTGAATGTAGAAATACCTCATGTGTGGCTGTACAGTTTCACTTTGCCATACAGTGTGACTCGGGAGGGACTGAGCGCTATTTGCCTCCTGGAGCACAGATTTTCCTTGACTAGTTTGCGGATTACATATAAAGAGCCCCTAAATGCTAGGAAAGCAGAATCCACCCTCAAGTGACCACACTTTGGAAATTATAACCCGTTGGGAATTTATCTACAGGTGTAGTAACGATTTTGACTCCATGGGAGTTTTCCAGAAACAGGCAGCAGTGGATGTTGCGGAATGAAAATTGCAAACTGCCACTGGAGACACGCACTTGTAAATTAGGCGGACTCTCATCACTACAGAAATGCCAAACATTTGGGCGATAAATGTGGTTGGATTTGGGAGTGGAGTACTTGCTGAATTTCTTGTGGGGGCTAAGGAGTCATTTAGCTGTTCCAGAGCCTTTGAAGCTTTTATTGGGAACATTTTACATAACGATTGGGATCACATTTATCCCGCGCTCTACGCTGAGCACTTACTTTGGGGTTTCTATCTAAATCTCCAAGTGACAAGATTCAGATGAAACCCCCGAGGAAGCCATTCATTATAATGAGGCAGCAGAGTTACCCTGGACTCCATCTGGCCTCTGTTCATCCGTGTCCTTTTCAGAAGTGCACAAAACTGTGGTCGAAGGCACTTTTATGCAATCCTAATAAGA
Source organism: Dendrobates tinctorius (assembly GCF_039654945.1). NCBI lineage: Eukaryota > Metazoa > Chordata > Amphibia > Anura > Dendrobatidae > Dendrobates > Dendrobates tinctorius. The sequence continues at coordinate 5,650,767 of NW_027361822.1, forward strand.
CGGACACCGCCGATCACAGGTCCTATGGCATCCACAGTGCCTCCGTCTGCCTTATTATAGGGAATTTTCCATTTTCCACCAAGGGTTCTGCCAGAATCACGTATTTAACTCCTTTACGTCCAAGGGTGGTATGCACGTTAATGAACGGGCCAATTTGTACAATTCTGACCACTGTCCCTTTATGAGGTAATAACTCTGGAACGCTTCCATGGATCCCGGTGATTCTGACATTGTTTTCTCGTGACATATTGTACTTCATGTTAGTGGTAAAATTTCATTGATATAACTTGTGTTTATTTGTGAAAAAAAAAGGAAATTTGGCGAAAATTTCCCAAATTTTAATTTTTATGCCCTTAAATCAAAGAGATATAGCACCCAAAAAACCTAATAAGTAACATTTCCCACATGTTTACTTTACATCAGCAGAATTTTGAAACCAAATTTTTTTTTCGTTAGGAAGTTATAAGGGTTAAAAGTTGACCAGCGATTTCTCATTTTTACAACATCATTTTTTTTTTAGGGACCACATCTCATTTGAAGTCACTTTGAGGGGTATATATGATAGAAAATACCCAAAAGTGAATCCATTCTAAAAACTGCACCCCTGATGATACTCAAAACCACATTCAAGAAGTTTATTAACCCTTCAGGTGTTTCACAGGAATTTTTTGAATGTTAAAAAAAATGAACTTAACTTTTTTTCACAAAAAATTACTTCAGATCCAATTTTTTTTATTTTACCAAGAGTAACCGGAGAAATTGGACTGCAAAGGTTATTGTGCAATTTGTCCTGAGTATGCTGATACCTGATATGTGGGGGGAACCACTGTTTCAGCGCATGCCTTAGCTCAAAAGGGAAGGAGCGCCGTTTGACTTTTTCAACGCAAAATTTGCTGTAATTGATATTGGATACCATGTCAAGTTTAGAGAGCCCCTGATGTGCCTAAACATTGGAAACCCCCCACAAGTGACCCCATTTTGGAAACTAGACCCCCCAAGGAACTTACCTAGATATGTGGTGAGAACTTTGAACTCTCAAGGGCTTTACAGAAGTTTATAATGTACAGAGGTACAATTAAATCATATTTTTTCCACAAAAATGATCTTTTCACCCCCAATTTTTATTTTCCCAAGGCAAAAAGGAACCCAAAAGTTATTGTGCAATTTGTCCTGAGTACGCCGATACCCCACATGTGGGGGTAAACCACTGTTTGGGTGCATGGCAGACCTCGGAATGGAAGGAGCGCCGTTTGATGCAAAATTGGCTGGAATTGGGATCGGGCGCCAAGTCATGTTTGTAGAGCCCCTTATGTGCCTAAACTGTGGAAACCCCCCACAAGTGACCCCATTTTGGAAACTAGACTCCCCAAGGAACTTATCTAGATGTGTGGTGAGCACTTTGAACGCACAAGTACTTCACAGAAGTTTATAACGCCCGGGCATGAAAATAAAAAAATCATATTTTTTCCATAAATATGATCATTTAGTCCTAAATTTTTAAATTTTCCAAAGGGTAACAGAAGAAATTGGACCCCAAAAGTTGTTGTCCAATTTGTCCTGAGTACGCTGACACCCCATATGTGGGAGAAAACTACAGTATGGGCACACGTCGGGGCTCGGAATGGAAGTAGTGACGTTTTGGAATGCAGACTTTGATGGAATGGTCTGCGGGTGTCATGTCGCGTTTGGAGAACCCCTGATGTGCCTAAACTGTGGAAACCCCTCACAAGTGACCCCATTTTGGAAACTAGACCTCCAGGGAACTTATCTAGATGTGTGGTGAGCACTTTGAACCCCCAAGTGCTTCACAGAAGTTTATAACGTAGAGCCATAAAAATAAAAAAATCAAATTTTTTTTCCACAAAAATGATATTTTTGCCCCTAATTTTTTATTTTCCCAAGGGTAACAGGAGAAATTGGACCCCAAAAGTTGTTTTGCATTTTGTCCTGAGTAGGCAGATACCCCATATGTGGGGGTAAACCACTGTTTGGGCGCATGGCAGAGCTTGGAAGGGAAGGAGCACCGTTTGACTTTTTCAACGCAGAATTGGCTGGAATTGAGATCAGACGCCATGTTGCGTTTGGAGAGCACCTGATGTGCCTAAGCAGTGGAAACTAAGGGGGTGATAATGGGGGGTTTGATTTACTATTTGTGGCGGGTTTTTATGTTTGGCAGCTGTCACACGCTAAAAGATGCATTTTATTGTAAAAATAATTTTTGCATCACCACATTTTGAGAGCTTTATTTTTCCATATTTTGACCCACAGAGTAATGTGAGGTCTTATTTTTTGCGGGATGAGCTAACGTTTTTATTGGTACCATTTTTGGGCACGTGACATTTTTTGGTCTCTTTTTTTTTCGATTTTTGGGACGCAGAATGAACAAAAACCAGCATTTCATGAATTTCTTTTTTGGGGAGGTGTTTACACCGTTCCGCGTGTGGTAAAATTGATGAAACGGTTTTATTCTTTGGGTCAGTATGATTACAGCGATACCTCATTTATATCATTTTTTATGTTTTGGCGCTTTTATACAATAAAAACAATTTTATATAAGAAATAATTATTTTTTCTTCGCTTTATTCTGCGAGCTATAACTTTTTTATTTTTTCGCTGATGATGCTATATGGCGGCTCGTTTTTTGCGGGACAAGATGACGTTTTCGGCGGTACCATGTTTATTTAGATTCGTTTTTATGATCGCGTGTTATTGCACTTTCTGTTCGGCGGTATGATGATAAAGCATTGCTTTTTGCCTTGGTTTTTTTTTTCTTTTGAAGGGGTTCACTAAAGGGGTTAACTAGCGGGACAGTTTTATAATGCTTGAAAAAGACCCTTATGGGTCGAAACGTTGCATTTGGCAGAATAAAGATGTCATAAAATACTTTATCTTCACCCGGATGGAATGCTGTTCGTTTTTTCTTATGATAGTTTTATAGGGCGGGTCATTACGGACGTGGTGATACTAAATATGTATACTTTTATTGTTTTTTTTTTTGTTTGTTTGTTTTTTACAAATAAAAGAATTTATTAGGGAATTTTTTTTTTATTTATTTAGCAATTTTTTAATTATTTTTACACATGATTTTTTTTAACTTTATTATATTGTCACAGGGAGGGACATTACAATAAAGTGATCCCAGCAAAGAGCAAACAGATGAACGGCAAACTAGGGCACACAAATCACCACATTAACAGACGGAGCTATTTATCTGAAGTATTGCGGTATATATTTCAGTCAAAAAACGGAGGTGCTTGCATGAAAAACATGAATATTTCAATGTGAAGCGAAAAAGGAAGAAATCTGCAGCACTCACCAATATAGCTGAAAAACTGTGCGTCTTCATTTCACATGAATTCCATCAATAGATGTGTGGACATGCAGGACGTTAGAGGAATGCTAGGGGAGGGAGGTGCCGGACAATGGCCGTTTCGCAATTACTCGCTTCTACGGGTCCAGGTAGAAGCGAGTAATTGTGAAACGGCCGTTGTCCAGCACCTCCCTCCCCTAGCATTCCTCTAACGTCCTGCATGTCCACATATCTATTGATGGAATTCATGTGAAATGAAGACGCCCAGTTTTTCAGCTATATTGGTGATTGCTGCATATTTCTTCCTTTTTCGCTTCACATTGAATTACAATAAAGTGTCAGATCAGCGATCTGACACTTTGATCAGACCTGTGTCAGTTCAGCGATCTGACAGGCGCTGCAGAGGCTTTTTCAGTGCCTGCTCTCAGCCCCGAAAGCCCCCGCGGCCATATTGGATCCGGGAGCCTGCAGGGAGGAGACCCTCGGAGCAGCGCAGCACATCGCGCTGTTCCGAGGGTCTCAGTGTCACGGGGCAGTAGTGGGACAACAGGGGAAGAGGAATCTGGGCCCCTGAACTGCCCCTCAGGCTAAGGGGGGTGCCCTGACTCTCCTTAACTTGGGGGTACACTTGATGGTAGTGAGGCCCAAGTCCCCGACCTGTCCCTGTCTCCTGTTTAGCCCTGAACTAAACCCCCAACCCCCTCCCCAGGAGGTGAGACAGGGAATAAAGTGAACTGCACCAATAACAAAAAAGGAAAAGATAAAACAGACACCGTGGGCTTAAAGCAAATAAAACCCAAAACTTAGCTTTATCTGCTGCCAAAGCTCCAAGCAGCAGAGTAATGCACCCGATCAGCATTCAGCAGCATCTCCACTGCTCCAGATAAGCTGAACCCCCTCTGCACCAGGTAGGTCCAGTATTCACCAAGGTTGGTTAGCAAAAGACCAGTATTACCAACAATGAATTGCAGCACCAGGTAGCCTTATAAAGGGAAGTGGGAGCAGTCACCACCTGCTGACTAACTAAACATGTAGTAACACCAGCGGCCACTGGGGGGGAAACCCAGCAGCCGACCAACTACAGTTGTAGTAACACCAGCGGCCACCGGGGGCAAAAACCCATATTAACCCCCCGAGGGCCAGAAAGGAAAAAGGTTTATATAAGAGAGTCCAGACTCTGACACAGATCAAAAAATGGATCGTGACACTCAGCAAAGCACGCAGGGAGCCCCCTCCCTGCCCAATGCTTTCCTATGCCTCTGGTACACTGCGATCATGTTTGATCACAGTGTGCAGGGGTTTAATGTGCCAGGGGCGGTCCGTGACTGCCCCTGGCCCTTAGTGCCGGGAGTCAGCTGTGATAATCTGCTGACACCCGGCCGTGATCAGCGGCGCTCACCCCATGAGCGCCGCTGTTAGCGCTGGACGTACTATTCCGTTCTTGGGACTTAGGTCCCAGGTCACATGGACAGAATAGTACATCTAATGTAAGGAAGGGGTTAAAAGATTTACATGGAAACCCCGGTGTAAGCACTCAGCACAGCGTGCAGGATAAATGTGAGCCAAGCCTTACTGCGATCTTTTGGAGGCAGAATGAAAAAGTCAACAGCAGGTGAAGAATTGGTTTTATTCATTTTCCATGCCGTTCCTCATGCTGTATAAGTGATTAGACAACTTTATTCTTCAGGTCGGTGCGATTACAACGATATCAGATTTATATGAGGTTTTTATGTTTGACTGCTGTCACACACTAAAAGACGCTTTTTAGTGCGAAAACTAGTTTTTGCATCACCATATTTTGAGAGCTATAATTTTTTCACATTTCGACCCACAGAGTCGTGTGAGGTCTTGTTTTTGCGGAACGGGCTGATGCTTTTATTGGTACCATTTTTGGGTACATGACCTTTTTGACCTCTTTCTATTCTGATTTTTGGGAGACAGAATGATCAAAAACCAGCAATTCATGAATTGCTTTTTGTTTTTTATACCATTCTGCATGTGGAAAAATGGGTAAGACCACTTTGTCCTTCGGGTCAGTACGATTACAGCGATACCTCATTTATATATTTTTTTTTTATGTATTGGCACTTTTAAACAATAAAAACTATTTTATAGAAAAAAAATATTTTTGCATCACTTTATTATGAGAGCTATAACTTTTTTACTTTTCTGCTGATGGAGCTGTTTGGCGACTTGTTTTTTGCAAGACAAGATGATGTTTTCAGCAGTACCATTTTTATTTACATCAATCTTGTTTTATTGCACTTTTTGTTTGATGGTATGATGATAAAGCATTAATATTTTTGCCTTGTTTTTTATTTTTTTTTACGGTGTTCACTGAAGGGGTTAACTAGTGGGACAGTTTCATAGAGCAGGCTGTTATGGACGCAGCGATACCAAATATGTATACTTTTATTGTTTTATTTTTTATTTACATAAATGTATTTATTGGAAAATATTTATCTATGTTTTTCTTTATTTCTTTATTTAGGGATTTTAAAAAAATATTTTTACTTTGTAACATTTTTTTTTTTAACTTTTTTACATTGACCCAGGATGGGACATCACTATATAATGTCAGATCGCTCATCTGACACTCTGCACTGCAGAGTATTAGATCAGGATCTGACAGGCAGGGAAGGAGGCTGTCACGGTCACGTGTGTCTGGACGCAGCGAGTACCGCAAGGCGAACCCATGACACGCGTGACCCTGGATACACCGCCTCCAGTGGGGCGAATTTACATAAGAAAACGTGCAGCTGGATACACCGCCTCCAACTGGCGAATTTAGATATTACACGTATATATAAAGTAGTCTGGAAACCCCGCCTCCAGTACGGCGAATTTAAATAATAAAGGGGGAACCTGGGTAACATTAACAATGGTGGGCCCTGCAATAGGGAATAGGGAAGTGGAGACCTCCTGAACTCTCCTGAGCCAGTGTCCCTGCACTCCTAACGTTCCCTATGCCGGTTCCGCACCGGGCGACGCACAGGAACCTAAAAACCCTAGCTCGCCCTGAACCTAAACCCTCACTAGGGAATCACCAACAGTGATTGAACACACCTGACTCTCTTTTATAGAGCCTCACACCTGAATTATAATTACATGCACTAAACCAAAGAAACTAAAGTGCACTACCACTCACCACCACCGGGGCAACTTAGAATGAACGACACCACGTGTAATAATTCTAATGGCCACCGGGGGCAATCACATCACTTTGGCACCTAGCCAAAGGAAAAAAGTTCACTTATCCATTTAAACTGTCAGATCCACGCTGGATCATGACAGAGGAATTCCAGGGCATGCTCTCAGCAGGTGCTCACAAGCCACATGCAGCTAACAACCGAACGCTGAGCGCAATAGCGATCCATGTGTCATACTAGTACTGCTGTTTGCGGGAGCGCAATTCCTGCTGAGCAGAACTAGTACAGCGCATGTCGAAAAGGGGTTAAAATGGTCCCTTAGTCTGTTTCAGTAGGCTCCACAATCATGGGGAAGACTGCTGACTTGACAAATGTCCAGAAGGCAGTCATTGATACACTCCATAAGGAGGGTAAGCCACAAAAGGTCATTGTTAAAGAAGCTGGCTGTTCACAGAGTGCTGTATCCAAGCATATTAATGGAAAGTTGAGTGGAAGGAAAACGTGTGGTAGAAAAAGTTGCACAAACAATGGGATAACCGCAGCCTAGAAAGGATTGTTAAGAAAAGGCCATTCAAAAATTTAGGGCAGATTCCAAGGAGTGGACTGCTGCTGGAGTCATTGCTTCAAGAGCCACCACACACAGAGGTATCCAGGACATGGGCTACAAGTGTCGTATTCCTTGTGTCAAGCCACTCATGACCAATAGTCAGTGCCAGAAGCGTCTTACCTGGGCCAAGGAGAAAAAGAACTGGACTGTTGCTCAGTGGTCCAAGGTGTTGTTTTCAGATGAAAGCAAATTTAGCATTTCATTTGGAAATCAAGGTCCCAGAGTCTGGAGGAAGAGTGGAGAGGCCACAATCCAAGCTGCCTGAGGTCTAGTGTGAAGTTTCCACAATCAGTGATGGTTTGGGGAGCCATGTCATCTGCTGGTGTAGGTCCACTGTGTTTTATCAAGACCAATTTTAGAGCACTTCATGCTTCGCTCTGCCATCAAGCTTCTTGGAGATGGAAATTTTATTCTCCAGCAGGGCTTGGCACCTGTCCACACTGCCAAAAGTACCAATTCCTGGTTTAAAAACAACAGTATCACTGTGCTTGATTGGCCAGCAAACTCGCCTGACCTTAATCCCATAGAGAATCTATAGGAAATTGTCAATAGGAAGATGAGACACCAGACCCAACAATGCAGACGAGCTGAAGGCTGCTATCAAAGCAACCTGGGCTTCCATAACACCTCAGCAGTGCCACAGGCTGATCGCCTTCATGCCACGCCGCATTGATGCAATAATTGATGCAAAAGGAGCAGCATTGTGCATTTACTGAACATACATTTCACTAGGCCAACATTTCGGATTTTAAAATAATTTTTCAAGCTGGTGTTATAAAGTATTCTAATTTACTGAGATAATGACTTTTGGGTTTTCATTGGCTGTAAGCCATAATCATCAACATTAACAGAAATAAACACTTGAAATAGATCACTATGTGTAATGACTCTATAGAATATATGAGTTTCACTTTTTGTATTGAAGAACTGAAATAACTTTTTGATGATATTCTAATTTAGTGAGAAGCACTTGTAAATAAAATATATAAAAAAGTTTATTGAAAATCATGAACAACATATAAAACAATTTAAAATCAAGTAATAATCTATAGCAACGCCTTAGGCAATAATGTGCATAAAAGACAGTTGCAATATACCGTATAATATATAACGGTTTAATCCAAATGGAGCAAAATATAGAATTATAAAACATAACTTTCAATATTTAATTTTAAAATTGAATATAGATATATACACAGTACTATTACAAAAATTCTCCCAGTGCTAGGATAATGGGCACTCGCATTGCTGTCAGGGTACGTGCACACGCTGCGGATTCTGCTGCGGATTGATCCGCACGGATTTTGCAAAATCCGCAGGTAAATCTCCAGGTCAAAAGACCAAAGCCATAATCGATTTTAAAATAAAATATTATAAGTTATGTTTTGTAATTCCATATTTTACTCCAGTTGGATTAGACGGTGAATTAAGAGGGGCATTTATGGAGGTATTTAGTTTACAATTAGTCAGTGAATTTATATAATACCAAATATGCAAACGCCAAAATAGTCTCAGCACTGAGGGGGTTACTGCCCCCTGCGCCCAGTAATGGGGAATCTCCAGCACCTACCTCCACCTGCAGAGCCGCACACCACATATATGCTAGAGGCTGAAATCAAGTGGGTAAAGGACCTTTGGTGACGTAATGCCCATGTGACCATGTGAGGAGGTGATGTCACAGGAAGGGGCGGTGCAAAACTGATACCAGGAAGCAGCATTCTGCTGTGGCTACTGATGAGGCTGTGGACAGATTACACTGAGGGGTCTTGGGGGCTGCATGATGGGGGCTAGACAGGGAACATGGGGAGTTTGTATGTGTGCAGCTCAGGGCTGTGAAGTCAGTAAGCCAAACCACTGACTCCGACTCTTCAATTTCCCTTACTTGTGACTCCACAGCACTGCCTCCTGCTGAGGATGTACATAAAGTGCAGCACAGATTCATCTCATCTGCTACTCCACAGCCCTGGTCACTACTGAGCATGTACATAAAGTGCAGCACAGATTCATCTATCTATGACCCCACAGCACTGGTAACTACTGAGCATGTACATAAAGTGCAGCACAGATTCATCTCATCTATGAACCCACAGCACTGGTCACTACTGAGCATGTGCATAAAGTGCAGCACAGATTCATCTCATCTATGACCCCACAGCACTGGTCACTACTGAGCATGTGCATAAAGTGCAGCACAGATTCATCTCATCTATGACCCCACAGCACTGGTCACTACTGAGCATGTGCATAAAGTGCAGCACAGATTCATCTCATCTATGACCCCACAGCACTGGCCAGTAATGAGCATGTACATAAAGTGCAGCACAGATTCATCTCATCTATGACCCCACAGCCTCACTACTGAGCATGTACATAAAGTGCAGCACAGATTCATCTCATCTATGACCCCACAGCACTGGTCACTACTGAGCATGTGCATAAAGTGCAGCACAGATTCATCTCATCTATGACCCCACAGCACTGACCAGTACTGAGCATGTACATAAAGTACAGCACAGATTCATCTCATCTATGACCCCACAACCTCACTACTGAGCATGTACATAAAGTACAGCACAGATTCATCTCATCTATGACCCCACAGCACTGGTCACTACTGAGCATGTGCATAAAGTGCAGCACAGATTCATCTCATCTATGACCCCACAGCCTCACTACTGAGCATGTACATAAAGTGCAGCACAGATTCATTTCATCTATGACTCCACAGCCTCACTACTGAGCATGTACATAAAGTACAGCACAGATTCATCTCATCTATGACCCCACAGCACTGGTCACTACTGAGCATGTGCATAAAGTGCAGCACAGATTCATCTCATCTATGACCCCACAGCCTCACTACTGAGCATGTACATAAAGTGCAGCACAGATTCATCTTATCTATGACTCCACAGCACTGGTCACTACTGAGCATGTACATAAAGTGCAGCACAGATTCATCTCATCTATGACCCCACAGCCTCACTACTGAGCATGTACATAAAGTGCAGCACAGATTCATCTCATCTATGACCCCACAGCCTCACTACTGAGCATGTACATAAAGTGCAGCACAGATTCATCTCATCTATGACCCCACAGCCTCCTACTGAGCATGTACATAAAGTGCAGCACAGATTCATCTCATCTGCTACTCCACAGCCCTAGTCATTACTGAGCATGTACATAAAGTGCAGCACAGATTCATCTCATCTGCTAATCCACAGCCCTAGTCATTACTGAGCATGTACATAAAGTGCAGCACAGATTCATCTCATCTATGACCCCACAGCCTCACTACTGAGCATGTACATAAAGTGCAGCACAGATTCATCACATCTATGACTCCACAGCCTCACTACTGAGCATGTACATAAAGTGCAGAACAGATTAATCTCATCTATGACCCCACAGCCTCACTACTGAGCATGTACATAAAGTACAGCACAGATTCATCACATCTATGACTCCACAGCCTCACTACTGAGCATGAACATAAAGTGCAGCACAGATTCATCTCATCTATGACCCCACAGCCTCACTACTGAGCATGTACATAAAGTGCAGCACAGATTCATTTCATCTATGACTCCACAGCCTCACTACTGAGCATGTACATAAAGTACAGCACAGATTCATCTCATCTATGACCCCACAGCACTGGTCACTACTGAGCATGTGCATAAAGTGCAGCACAGATTCATCTCATCTATGACCCCACAGCCTCACTACTGAGCATGTACATAAAGTGCAGCACAGATTCATCTTATCTATGACTCCACAGCACTGGTCACTACTGAGCATGTACATAAAGTGCAGCACAGATTCATCTCATCTATGACCCCACAGCCTCACTACTGAGCATGTACATAAAGTGCAGCACAGATTCATCTCATCTATGACCACACAGCCTCACTACTGAGCATGTACATAAAGTGCAGCACAGATTCATCTCATCTATGACCCCACAGCCTCCTACTGAGCATGTACATAAAGTGCAGCACAGATTCATCTCATCTGCTACTCCACAGCCCTAGTCATTACTGAGCATGTACATAAAGTGCAGCACAGATTCATCTCATCTGCTAATCCACAGCCCTAGTCATTACTGAGCATGTACATAAAGTGCAGCACAGATTCATCTCATCTGCTAATCCACAGCCCTAGTCATTACTGAGCATGTACATAAAGTGCAGCACAGATTCATCTCATCTATGACCCCACAGCCTCACTACTGAGCATGTACATAAAGTGCAGCACAGATTCATCACATCTATGACTCCACAGCCTCACTACTGAGCATGAACATAAAGTGCAGCACAGATTCATCTCATCTATGACCCCACAGCCTCACTACTGAGCATGTACATAAAGTGCAGCACAGATTCATTTCATCTATGACTCCACAGCCTCACTACTGAGCATGTACATAAAGTACAGCACAGATTCATCTCATCTATGACCCCACAGCACTGGTCACTACTGAGCATGTGCATAAAGTGCAGCACAGATTCATCTCATCTATGACCCCACAGCCTCACTACTGAGCATGTACATAAAGTGCAGCACAGATTCATCTTATCTATGACTCCACAGCACTGGTCACTACTGAGCATGTACATAAAGTGCAGCACAGATTCATCTCATCTATGACCCCACAGCCTCACTACTGAGCATGTACATAAAGTGCAGCACAGATTCATCTCATCTATGACCCCACAGCCTCACTACTGAGCATGTACATAAAGTGCAGCACAGATTCATCTTATCTATGACTCCACAGCACTGGTCACTACTGAGCATGTACATAAAGTGCAGCACAGATTCATCTCATCTATGACCCCACAGCCTCACTACTGAGCATGTACATAAAGTGCAGCACAGATTCATCTCATCTATGACCCCACAGCCTCACTACTGAGCATGTACATAAAGTGAAGCACAGATTCATCTCATCTATGACCCCACAGCCTCCAACTGAGCATGTACATAAAGTGCAGCACAGATTCATCTCATCTGCTACTCCACAGCCCTAGTCATTACTGAGCATGTACATAAAGTGCAGCACAGATTCATCTCATCTGCTACTCCACAGCCCTAGTCATTACTGAGCATGTACATAAAGTGCAGCACAGATTCATCTCATCTATGACCCCACAGCCTCACTACTGAGCATGTACATAAAGTGCAGCACAGATTCATCACGTCTATGACTCCACAGCCTCACAACTGAGCATGTACATAAAGTGCAGCACAGATTCATCTCATCTATGACCCCACAGCCTCACTACTGAGCATGTACATAAAGTGCAGCACAGATTCATCTTATCTATGACCCCACAGCACTGGTCACTACTGAGCATGTACATAAAGTGCAGCACAGATTCATCTCATCTATGACTCCACAGCACTGGTCACTACTGAGCATGTACATAAAGTGCAGCACAGATTCATCTCATCTATGACCCCACAGCACTGGTCACTACTGAGCATGTGCATAAAGTGCAGCACAGATTCATCTCATCTATGACCCCACAGCCTCACTACTGAGCATGTACATAAAGTGCAGCACAGATTCATCTCATCTATGACCCCACAGCCTCACTACTGAGCATGTACATAAAGTACAGCACAGATTCATCTCATCTATGACCCCACAGCCTCACTACTGAGCATGAGCATAAAGTGCAGCACAGATTCATCTCTTCTATGACCCCACAGCCTCACTACTGAGCATGTGCATAAAGTGCAGCACAGATTCATCTCATCTATGACCCCACTGCCTCACTACTGAGCATGTACATAAAGTGCAGCACAGATTCATCTCATCTATGACCCCACAGCCTCACTACTGAGCATGTACATAAAGTACAGCATAGATTCATCTCATCTATGACCCCACAGCCTCACTACTGAGCATGTACATAAAGTGCAGCACAGATTCATCTCATCTATGACCCCACGGCACTGGTCACTACTGAGCATGTACATAAAGTGCAGCACAGATTCATCTCATCTATGACCCCACAGCCTCACTACTGAGCATGTACATAAAGTGCAGCATAGATTCATCTCATCTATGACCCCACAGCACTGGTCACTACTGAGCATGTACATAAAGTGCAGCACAGATTCATCACATCTATGACTCCACAGCCTCACTACTGAGCATGTACATAAAGTGCAGAACAGATTAATCTCATCTATGACCCCACAGCCTCACTACTGAGCATGTACATAAAGTACAGCACAGATTCATCACATCTATGACTCCACAGCCTCACTACTGAGCATGAACATAAAGTGCAGCACAGATTCATCTCATCTATGACCCCACAGCCTCACTACTGAGCATGTACATAAAGTGCAGCACAGATTCATTTCATCTATGACTCCACAGCCTCACTACTGAGCATGTACATAAAGTACAGCACAGATTCATCTCATCTATGACCCCACAGCACTGGTCACTACTGAGCATGTGCATAAAGTGCAGCACAGATTCATCTCATCTATGACCCCACAGCCTCACTACTGAGCATGTACATAAAGTGCAGCACAGATTCATCTTATCTATGACTCCACAGCACTGGTCACTACTGAGCATGTACATAAAGTGCAGCACAGATTCATCTCATCTATGACCCCACAGCCTCACTACTGAGCATGTACATAAAGTGCAGCACAGATTCATCTCATCTATGACCCCACAGCCTCACTACTGAGCATGTACATAAAGTGCAGCACAGATTCATCTTATCTATGACTCCACAGCACTGGTCACTACTGAGCATGTACATAAAGTGCAGCACAGATTCATCTCATCTATGACCCCACAGCCTCACTACTGAGCATGTACATAAAGTGCAGCACAGATTCATCTCATCTATGACCCCACAGCCTCACTACTGAGCATGTACATAAAGTGAAGCACAGATTCATCTCATCTATGACCCCACAGCCTCCTACTGAGCATGTACATAAAGTGCAGCACAGATTCATCTCATCTGCTACTCCACAGCCCTAGTCATTACTGAGCATGTACATAAAGTGCAGCACAGATTCATCTCATCTGCTACTCCACAGCCCTAGTCATTACTGAGCATGTACATAAAGTGCAGCACAGATTCATCTCATCTATGACCCCACAGCCTCACTACTGAGCATGTACATAAAGTGCAGCACAGATTCATCACATCTATGACTCCACAGCCTCACAACTGAGCATGTACATAAAGTGCAGCACAGATTCATCTCATCTATGACCCCACAGCCTCACTACTGAGCATGTACATAAAGTGCAGCACAGATTCATCTTATCTATGACCCCACAGCACTGGTCACTACTGAGCATGTACATAAAGTGCAGCACAGATTCATCTCATCTATGACTCCACAGCACTGGTCACTACTGAGCATGTACATAAAGTGCAGCACAGATTCATCTCATCTATGACCCCACAGCACTGGTCACTACTGAGCATGTGCATAAAGTGCAGCACAGATTCATCTCATCTATGACCCCACAGCCTCACTACTGAGCATGTACATAAAGTGCAGCACAGATTCATCTCATCTATGACCCCACAGCCTCACTACTGAGCATGTACATAAAGTACAGCACAGATTCATCTCATCTATGACCCCACAGCCTCACTACTGAGCATGAGCATAAAGTGCAGCACAGATTCATCTCTTCTATGACCCCACAGCCTCACTACTGAGCATGTGCATAAAGTGCAGCACAGATTCATCTCATCTATGACCCCACTGCCTCACTACTGAGCATGTACATAAAGTGCAGCACAGATTCATCTCATCTATGACCCCACAGCCTCACTACTGAGCATGTACATAAAGTGCAGCATAGATTCATCTCATCTATGACCCCACGGCACTGGTCACTACTGAGCATGTACATAAAGTGCAGCACAGATTCATCTCATCTATGACCCCACAGCCTCACTACTGAGCATGTACATAAAGTGCAGCATAGATTCATCTCATCTATGACCCCACAGCACTGGTCACTACTGAGCATGTACATAAAGTGCAGCACAAATTCATCTCATCTATGACCCCACAGCCTCACTACTGAGCATGGACATACAGTGCAGCACAGATTCATCTCATCTATGACCCCACAGCCTCACTACTGAGCATGTACATAAAGTGCAGCACAGATTCATCTCCACTATGACTCCACAGCCCTGGTCACTACTGAGCATGTACATAAAGTGCAGCACAGATTCATCTCATCTATGACCCCACAGCCCTGGTCACTACTGAGCATGTACATAAAGTGCAGGACAGATTCATCTCATCTATGACCCCACAGCCTCACTACTGAGCATGTGCATAAAGTGCAGCACAGATTCATCTCATCTATGACCCCACAGCACTGGTTACTACTGAGCATGTACATAAAGTGCAGCACAGATTCATCTCATCTACAACTCCACAGCACTGGTCACTACTGAGCATGTACATAAAGTGCAGCACAGATTCATCTCCACTATGACTCCACAGCCCTGGTCACTACTGAGCATGTACATAAAGTGCAGGACAGATTCATCTCATCTATGACCCCACAGCACCGGTCACTACTGAGCATGTACATAAAGTGCAGCACAGATTCATCTTATCTATGACCCCACAGCACTGGTCACTACTGAGAATGTACATAAAGTGCAGCACAGATGCTCATCTATGACTCCACAGCACTGGTCACTACTGAGCATGTACATAAAGTGCAGCACAGCTTCATCTATCTATGACCCCACAGCACTGGTCACTACTGAGCATGTACATAAAGTGCAGCCCAGATTCATCTCATCTATGACCCCACAGCACTGGTCACTACTGAGCATGTACATAAAGTGCAGTACAGATTCATCTTATCTATGACCCCACAGCACTGGTCACTACTGAGCATGTACATAAAGTGCAGCACAGATTCATCTCATCTATGACCCCACAGCCTCACTACTGAGCATGTACATAAAGTGCAGCACAGATTCATCTCATCTATGACCCCACAGCCTCACTACTGAGCATGTACATAAAGTGCAGCACAGATTCATCTTATCTATGACCCCACAGCACTGGTCACTACTGAGCATGTACATAAAGTGCAGCACAGATTCATCTCATCTATGACCCCACAGCCTCACTACTGAGCATGTACATAAAGTGCAGCACAGATTCATCTCATCTATGACCCCACAGCCTCACTACTGAGCATGTACATAAAGTGCAGCACAGATTCATCTCATCTATGACCCCACAGCCTCACTACTGAGCATGTACATAAAGTACAGCACAGATTCATCTCATCTATAACCCCACAGCCTCACTACTGAGCATGTACATAAAGTGCAGCACAGATTCATCTCATCTATGACCCCAAAGCCTCACTACTGAGCATGTGCATAAAGTGCAGCACAGATTCATCTCATCTATGACCCCACAGCCTCACTACTGAGCATGTGCATAAAGTGCAGCACAGATTCATCTCATCTATGACCCCACTGCCTCACTACTGAGCATGTACATAAGGTGCAGCACAGATTCATCTCATCTATGACCCCACAGCCTCACTACTGAGCATGTACATAAAGTGCAGCAAAGATTCATCTCATCTATGACCCCACAGCCCTGGTCACTACTGAGCATGTACATAAAGTGCAGCACAGATTCATCTCATCTATGACCCCACAGCACTGGTCACTACTGAGCATGTACATAAAGTGCAGCACAGATTCATCTCATCTACAACTCCACAGCACTGGTCACTACTGAGCATGTACATAAAGTGCAGCACAGATTCATCTCCACTATGACTGCACAGCCCTGGTCACTACTGAGCATGTACATAAAGTGCAGGACAGATTCATCACATCTATTACCCCACAGCACCGGTCACTACTGAGCATGTACATAAAGTGCAGCACAGATTCATCTTATCTATGACCCCACAGCACTGGTCACTACTGAGCATGTACATAAAGTGCAGCACAGATGCTCATCTATGACTCCACAGCACTGGTCACTACTGAGCATGTACATAAAGTGCAGCACAGCTTCATCTATCTATGACCCCACAGCACTGGTCACTACTGAGCATGTACATAAAGTGCAGCCCAGATTCATCTCTTCTATGACCCCACAGCACTGGTCACTACTGAGCATGTACATAAAGTGCAGCACAGATTCATCTCATCTATGACCCCACAGCCTCACTACTGAGCATGTGCATAAAGTGAAGCACAGATTCATCTCATCTATGACCCCACAGCACTGATCACTACTGAGCATGTACATAAAGTGCAGCACAGATGCTCATCTATGACTCCACAGCACTGGTCACTATGAGCATGTACATAAAGTGCAGCACAGATTCATCTATCTATGACCCCACAGCACTGGTCACTACTGAGCATGTACATAAAATGCAGCACAGATTCATCTATCTATGACGCCACAGCCTCACTACTGAGCATGTACATAAAGTGCAGCACAGATTCATCTCATCTATGACCCCACAGCCCTGGTCACTACTGAGCATGTACATAAAGTGCAGGACAGATTCATCTCATCTATGACCCCACAGCCTCACTACTGAGCATGTGCATAAAGTGCAGCACAGATTCATCTCATCTATGACCCCACAGCACTGGTCACTACTGAGCATGTACATAAAGTGCAGCACAGATTCATCTCATCTACAAGTCCACAGCACTGGTCACTACTGAGCATGTACATAAAGTGCAGCACAGATTCATCTCCACTATGACTCCACAGCCCTGGTCACTACTGAGCATGTACATAAAGTGCAGGACAGATTCATCTCATCAATGACCCCACAGCACCGGTCACTACTGAGCATGTACATAAAGTGCAGCACAGATTCATCTTATCTATTACCCCACAGCACTGGTCACTACTGAGCATGTACATAAAGTGCAGCACAGATGCTCATCTATGACTCCACAGCACTGGTCACTACTGAGCATGTACGTAAAGTGCAGCACAGATTCATCTATCTATGACCCCACAGCACTGGTCACTACTGAGCATGTACATAAAGTGCAGCACAGATTCATCTCATCTATGACCCCACAGCACTGGTCACTACTGAGCATGTACATAAAGTGCAGCACAGATTCATCTCATCTATGACCCCACAGCCTCACTACTGAGCATGTGCATAAAGTGCAGCACAGATTCATCTCCACTATGACTCCACAGCCCTGGTCACTACTGAGCATGTACATAAAGAACAGCACAGATTCATCTCATCTATGACCCCACAGCCTCAATACTGAGCATGTACATAAAGTGAAGCACAGATTCATCTTATCTATGACCCCACAGCACTGATCACTACTGAACATGTACATAAAGTGCGGCACAGATGCTCATCTATGACTCCACAGCACTGGTCAATACTGAGCATGTACATAAAGTGCAGCACAGATTCATCTATCTATGACCCCACAGCACTGGTCACTACTGAGCATGTACATAAAGTGCAGCACAGATTCATCTATCTATGACCCCACAGCCTCACTACTGAGCATGTACATAAAGTGCAGCAAAGATTCATCTCATCTATGACCCCACAGCCTCACTACTGAGCATGTACATAAAGTGCATCACAGATTCATCTCGTCTATGACCCCACAGCCTCACTACTGAGCATGTGCATAAAGTGCAGCACAGATTCATCTCATCTATGACCCCACTGCCTCACTACTGAGCATGTACATAAAGTGCAGCACAGATTCATCTCATCTATGACCCCACAGTCTCACTACTGAGCATGTACATAAAGTACAGCACAGATTCATCTCATCTATGACCCCACAGCCTCACTACTGAGCATGTGCATAAAGTGCAGCACAGATTCATCTCATCTATGACCCCACAGCCTCACTACTGAGCATGTGCATAAAGTGCAGCACAGATTCATCTCATCTATGACCCCACTGCCTCACTACTGAGCATGTACATAAAGTGCAGCACAGATTCATCTCATCTATGACCCCACAGCCTCACTACTGAGCATGTACATAAAGTGCAGCACAGATTCATCTCATCTATGACCCCACAGCCTCACTACTGAGCATGTACATAAAGTGCAGCACAGATTCATCTCATCTATGACCCCACAGCCTCACTACTGAGCATGTGCATAAAGTGCAGCACAGATTCATCTCATCTATGACCCCACTGCCTCACTACTGAGCATGTACATAAAGTGCAGCACAGATTCATCTCATCTATGACCCCACAGCCTCACTACTGAGCATGTGCATAAAGTGCAGCACAGATTCATCTCATCTATGACCCCACTGCCTCACTACTGAGCATGTACATAAAGTGAAGCACAGATTCATCTCATCTATGACCCCACAGCACTGATCACTACTGAGAATGTACATAAAGTGCGGCACAGATGCTCATCTATGACTCCACAGCACTGGTCACTACTGAGCATGTACATAAAGTGCAGCACAGATTCATCTATCTATGACCCCACAGCACTGGTCACTACTGAGCATGTACATAAAGTGCAGCACAGATTCATCTATCTATGACCCCACAGCCTCACTACTGAGCATGTACATAAAGTGCAGCAAAGATTCATCTCATCTATGACCCCACAGCCTCACTACTGAGCATGTACATAAAGTGCATCACAGATTCATCTCGTCTATGACCCCACAGCCTCACTACTGAGCATGTGCATAAAGTGCAGCAAAGATTCATCTCATCTATGACCCCACTGCCTCACTACTGAGCATGTACCTAAATTGCAGCACAGATTCATCTCATCTATGACCCCACAGCCTCACTACTGAGCATGTACATAAAGTACAGCACAGATTCATCTCATCTATGACCCCACAGCCTCACTACTGAGCATGTACATAAAGTGCAGCACAGATTCATCTCATCTATGACCCCACAGCCTCACTACTGAGCATGTGCATAAAGTGCAGCACAGATTCATCTCCACTATGACTCCACAGCCCTGGTCACTACTGAGCATGTACATAAAGTGCAGCACAGATTCATCTCCACTATGACTCCACAGCCCTGGTCACTACTGAGCATGTACATAAAGTGCAGCACAGATTCATGTCATCTATGACCCCACAGCACTGGTCACTACTGAGCATGTACATAAAGTGCAGCACAGATTCATCTCATCTATGACCCTACAGCCTCACTACTGAGCATGTACATAAAGTGCAGCATAGATTCATCTCATCTATGACCCCACAGCACTGGTAACTACTGAGCATGTACATAAAGTGCAGCACAGATTCATCTCATCTATGACCCCACAGCCTCACTACTGAGCATGTACATAAAGTGCAGCACAGATTCATCTCATCTATGACCCCACAGCCCTGGTCACTACTGAGCATGTACATAAAGTGCAGGACAGATTCATCTCATCTATGACCCCACAGCCTCACTACTGAGCATGTGCATAAAGTGCAGCACAGATTCATCTCATCTATGACCCCACAGCACTGGTCACTACTGAGCATGTGCATAAAGTGCAGCACAGATTCATCTCATCTACAACTCCACAGCACTGGTCACTACTGAGCATGTACATAAAGTGCAGCACAGATTCATCTCCACTATGACTCCAAAGCCCTGGTCACTACTGAGCATGTACATAAAGAGCAGGACAGATTCATCTCATCTATGACCCCACAGCACCGGTCACTACTGAGCATGTACATAAAGTGCAGCACAGATTCATCTTATCTATGACCCCACAGCACTGGTCACTACTGAGCATGTACATACAGTGCAGCACAGATGCTCATCTATGACTCCACAGCACTGGTCACTACTGAGCATGTACGTAAAGTGCAGCACAGATTCATCTATCTATGACCCCACAGCACTGGTCACTACTGAGCAAGTACATAAAGTGCAGCACAGATTCATCTCATCTATGACCCCACAGCACTGGTCACTACTGAGCATGTACATAAAGTTCAGCACAGATTCATCTAATCTATGACCCCACAGCCTCACTACTGAGCATGTGCATAAAGTGCAGCACAGATTCATCTCCACTATGACTCCACAGCCCTGGTCACTACTGAGCATGTACATAAAGAACAGCACAGATTCATCTCATCTATGACCCCACAGCCTCACTACTGAGCATGTACATAAAGTGAAGCACAGATTCATCTCATCTATGACCCCACAGCACTGATCACTACTGAGCATGTACATAAAGTGCGGCACAGATGCTCATCTATGACTCCACGGCACTGGTCACTACTGAGCATGTACATAAAGTGCAGCACAGATTCATCTATCTATGACCCCACAGCACTGGTCACTACTGAGCATGTACATAAAGTGCAGCACAGATTCATCTATCTATGACCCCACAGCCTCACTACTGAGCATGTACATAAAGTGCAGCAAAGATTCATCTCATCTATGACCCCACAGCCTCACTACTGAGCATGTTCATAAAGTGCATCACAGATTCATCTCGTCTATGACCCCACAGCCTCACTACTGAGCATGTGCATAAAGTGCAGCACAGACTCATCTCATCTATGACCCCACTGCCTCACTACTGAGCATGTACATAAAGTGCAGCACAGATTCATCTCATCTATGACCCCAGAGCCTCACTACTGAGCATGTACATAAAGTACAGCACAGATTCATCTCATCTATGACCCCACAGCCTCACTACTGAGCATGTACATAAAGTGCAGCACAGATTCATCTCATCTATGACCCCACAGCCTCACTACTGAGCATGTGCATAAAGTGCAGCACAGATTCATCTCATCTATGACCCCACAGCCTCACTACTGAGCATGTGCATAAAGTGCAGCACAGATTCATCTCATCTATGACCCCACTGCCTCACTACTTAGCATGTACATAAAGTGCAGCACAGATTCATCTCATCTATGACCCCACAGCCTCACTACTGAGCATGTACATAAAGTGCAGCACAGATTCATCTCATCTATGACCCCACAGCCTCACTACTGAGCATGTGCATAAAGTGCAGCACAGATTCATCTCATCTATGACCCCACTGCCTCACTACTGAGCATGTACATAAAGTGCAGCACAGATTTATCTCATCTATGACCCCACAGCCTCACTACTGAGCATGTACATAAAGTACAGCACAGATTCATCTCATCTATGACCCCACAGCCTCACTACTGAGCATGTACATAAAGTGCAGCACAGATTCATCTCATCTATGACCCCACAGCCTCACTACTGAGCATGTACATAAAGTGCAGCACAGATTCATCTCATCTATGACCCCACAGCCTCACTACTGAGCATGTACATAAAGTGCAGCACAGATTCATCTCATCTATGACCCCACAGCCTCACTACTGAGCATGTACATAAAGTACAGCACAGATTCATCTCATCTATGACCCCACAGCCTCACTACTGAGCATGTACATAAAGTGCAGCACAGATTCATCTCATCTATGACCCCACAGCCTCACTACTGAGCATGTACATAAAGTGCAGCATAGATTCATCTCATCTACTACTCCACAGCCTCACTACTGAGCATGTACATACAGTGCAGCACAGATTCATCTCCACTTTGACTCCACAGCCCTGGTCACTACTGAGCATGTACATAAAGTGCAGCACAGATTCATCTCCACTATGACTCCACAGCCCTGGTCACTACTGAGCATGTACATAAAGTGCAGCACAGATTCATCTCATCTATGACCCCACAGCACTGGTCACTACTGAGCATGTACATAAAGTGCAGCACAGATTCATCTCATCTATGACCCCACAGCCTCACTACTGAGCATGTACATAAAGTGCAGCATAGATTCATCTCATCTATGACCCCACAGCACTGGTAACTACTGAGCATGTACATAAAGTGCAGGACAGATTCATCTCATCTATGACCCCACAGCCTCACTACTGAGCATGTGCATAAAGTGCAGCACAGATTCATCTCATCTATGACCCCACAGCACTGGTCACTACTGAGCATGTGCATAAAGTGCAGCACAGATTCATTTCATCTACAACTCCACAGCACTGGTCACTACTGAGCATGTACATAAAGTGCAGCACAGATTCATCTCCACTATGATTCCACAGCCCTGGTCACTACTGAGCATGTACATAAAGTGCAGGACAGATTCATCTCATCTATGACCCCACAGCACCGGTCACTACTGAGCATGTACTTAAAGTGCAGCACAGATTCATCTTATCTATGACCCCACAGCACTGGTCACTACTGAGCATGTACATAAAGTGCAGCACAGATGCTCATCTATGACTCCACAGCACTGGTCACTACTGAGCATGTACGTAAAGTGCAGCACAGATTCATCTATCTATGACTCCACAGCACTGGTCACTACTGAGCAAGTACATAAAGTGCAGCACAGATTCATCTCATCTATGACCCCACATCACTGGTCACTACTGAGCATGTACATAAAGTGCAGCACAGATTCATCTCATCTATGACCCCACAGCCTCACTACTGAGCATGTGCATAAAGTGCAGCACAGATTCATCTCATCTATGACCCCACAGACTCACTACTGAGCATGTACATAAAGTGAAGCACAGATTCATCTCATCTATGACCCCACAGCACTGATCACTACTGAGAATGTACATAAAGTGCGGCACAGATGCTCATCTATGACTCCACAGCACTGGTCACTACTGAGCATGTACATAAAGTGCAGCACAGATTCATCTATCTATGACCCCACAGCACTGGTCACTACTGAGCATGTACATAAAGTGCAGCACAGAATCATCTATCTATGACCCCACAGCCTCACTACTGAGAATGTACATAAAGTGAAGCAAAGATTCATCTCATCTATGACCCCACAGCCTCACTACTGAGCATGTACATAAAGTGCATCACAGATTCATCTCGTCTATGACCCCACAGCCTCACAACTGAGCATGTGCATAAAGTGCAGCACAGATTCATCTCATCTATGACCCCACTGCCTCACTACTGAGCATGTACATAAATTGCAGCACAGATTCATCTCATCTATGACCCCACAGCCTCACTACTGAGCATGTACATAAAGTACAGCACAGATTCATCTCATCTATGACCCCACAGCCTCACTACTGAGCATGTACATAAAGTGCAGCACAGATTCATCTCATCTATGACCCCACAGCCTCACTACTGAGCATGTGCATAAAGTGCAGCACAGATTCATCTCATCTATGACCCCACAGCCTCACTACTGAGCATGTGCATAAAGTGCAGCACAGATTCATCTCCACTATGACTCCACAGCCCTGGTCACTACTGAGCATGTACATAAAGTGCAGCACAGATTCATCTCCACTATGACTCCACAGACCTGGTCACTACTGAGCATGTACATAAAGTGCAGCACAGATTCATCTCATCTATGACCCCACAGCACTGGTCACTACTGAGCATGTACATAAAGTGCAGCACAGATTCATCTCATCTATGACCCTACAGCCTCACTACTGAGCATGTACATAAAGTGCAGCATAGATTCATCTCATCTATGACCCCACAGCACTGGTAACTACTGAGCATGTACATAAAGTGCAGCACAGATTCATCTCATCTATGACCCCAGAGCCTCACTACTGAGCATGTACATAAAGTGCAGCACAGATTCATCTCATCTATGACCCCACAGCCCTGGTCACTACTGAGCATGTACATAAAGTGCAGGACAGATTCATCTCATCTATGACCCCACAGCCTCACTACTGAGCATGTGCATAAAGTGCAGCACAGATTCATCTCATCTATGACCCCACAGCACTGGTCACTACTGAGCATGTGCATAAAGTGCAGCACAGATTCATCTCATCTACAACTCCACAGCACTGGTCACTACTGAGCATGTACATAAAGTGCAGCACAGATTCATCTCCACTATGACTCCACAGCCCTGGTCACTACTGAGCATGTACATAAAGTGCAGGACAGATTCATCTCATCTATGACCCCACAGCACCGGTCACTACTGAGCATGTACATAAAGTGCAGCACAGATTCATCTTATCTATGACCCCACAGCACTGGTCACTACTGAGCATGTACATAAAGTGCAGCACAGATGCTCATATATGACTCCACAGCACTGGTCACTACTGAGCATGTACGTAAAGTGCAGCACAGATTCATCTATCTATGACCCCACAGCACTGGTCACTACTGAGCAAGTACATAAAGTGCAGCACAGATTCATCTCATCTATGACCCCACAGCACTGGTCACTACTGAGCATGTACATAAAGTTCAGCACAGATTCATCTCATCTATGACCCCACAGCCTCACTACTGAGCATGTGCATAAAGTGCAGCACAGATTCATCTCCACTATGACTCCACAGCCCTGGTCACTACTGAGCATGTACATAAAGAACAGCACAGATTCATCTCATCTATGACCCCACAGCCTCACTACTGAGCATGTACATAAAGTGAAGCACAGATTCATCTCATCTATGACCCCACAGCACTGATCACTACTGAGAATGTACATAAAGTGCGGCACAGATGCTCATCTATGACTCCACAGCACTGGTCACTACTGAGCATGTACATAAAGTGCAGCACAGATTCATCTATCTATGACTCCACAGCACTGGTCACTACTGAGCATGTACATAAAGTGCAGCACAGATTCATCTATCTATGACCCCACAGCCTCACTACTGAGCATGTACATAAAGTGCAGCAAAGATTCATCTCATCTATGACCCCACAGCCTCACTACTGAGCATGTTCATAAAGTGCATCACAGATTCATCTCGTCTATGAACCCACAGCCTCACTACTGAGCATGTGCATAAAGTGCAGCACAGATTCATCTCATCTATGACCCCACTGCCTCACTACTGAGCATGTACATAAAGTGCAGCACAGATTCATCTCATCTATGACCCCACAGCCTCACTACTGAGCATGTACATAAAGTACAGCACAGATTCATCTCATCTATGACCCCACAGCCTCACTACTGAGCATGTACATAAAGTGCAGCACAGATTCATGTCATCTATGACCCCACAGCCTCACTAATGAGCATGTGCATAAAGTGCAGCACAGATTCATCTCATCTATGACCCCACAGCCTCACTACTGAGCATGTGCATAAAGTGCAGCACAGATTCATCTCATCTATGACCCCACTGCCTCACTACTGAGCATGTACATAAAGTGCAGCACAGATTCATCTCATCTATGACCCCACAGCCTCACTGCTGAGCATGTACATAAAGTACAGCACAGATTCATCTCATCTATGACCCCACAGCACTGGTCACTACTGAGCATGTACATAAAGTTCAGCACAGATTCATCTCATCTATGACCCCACAGCCTCACTACTGAGCATGTGCATAAAGTGCAGCACAGATTCATCTCCACTATGACTCCACAGCCCTGGTCACTACTGAGCATGTACATAAAGAACAGCACAGATTCATCTCATCTATGACCCCACAGCCTCACTACTGAGCATGTACATAAAGTGAAGCACAGATTCATCTCATCTATGACCCCACAGCACTGATCACTACTGAGCATGTACATAAAGTGCGGCACAGATGCTCATCTATGACTCCACAGCACTGGTCACTACTGAGCATGTACATAAAGTGCAGCACAGATTCATCTTTCTATGACCCCACAGCACTGGTCACTACTGAGCATGTACATAAAGTGCAGCACAGATTCATCTATCTATGACCCCACAGCCTCACTACTGAGCATGTACATAAAGTGCAGCAAAGATTCATCTCATCTATGACCCCACAGCCTCACTACTGAGCATGTTCATAAAGTGCATCACAGAGTCATCTCGTCTATGAACCCACAGCCTCACTACTGAGCATGTGCATAAAGTGGAGCACAGATTCATCTCATCTATGACCCCACTGCCTCACTACTGAGCATGTACATAAAGTGCAGCACAGATTCATCTCATCTATGACCCCACAGTTTCACTACTGAGCATGTACATAAAGTACAGCACAGATTCATCTCATCTATGACCCCACAGCCTCACTACTGAGCATGTACATAAAGTGCAGCACAGATTCATCTCATCTATGACCCCACAGCCTCACTAATGAGCATGTGCATAAAGTGCAGCACAGATTCATCTCATCTATGACCCCACAGCCTCACTACTGAGCATGTGCATAAAGTGCAGCACAGATTCATCTCATCTATGACCCCACTGCCTCACTACTGAGCATGTACATAAAGTGCAGCACAGATTCATCTCATCTATGACCCCACAGCCTCACTACTGAGCATGTGCATAAAGTGCAGCACAGATTCATCTCATCTATGACCCCACTGCCTCACTACTGAGCATGTACATAAAGTGCAGCACAGATTCATCTCATCTATGACCCCACAGCCTCACTGCTGAGCATGTACATAAAGTACAGCACAGATTCATCTCATCTATGACCCCACAGCCTCACTACTGAGCATGTACATAAAGTGCAGCACAGATTCATCTCATCTATGACCCCACAGCCTCACTACTGAGCATGTGCATAAAGTGCAGCACAGATTCATCTCATCTATGACCCCACAGCCTCACTACTGAGCATGGACATACAGTGCAGCACAGATTCATCTCATCTATGACCCTACAGCCTCACTACTGAGCATGTACATAAAGTGCAGCACAGATTCATCTCCACTATGACTCCACAGCCCTGGTCACTACTGAGCATGTACATAAAGTGCAGGACAGATTCATCTCATCTATGACCCCACAGCCTCACTACTGAGCATGTGCATAAAGTGCAGAACAGATTCATCTCATCTATGACCCCACAGCACTGGTCACTACTGAGCATGTACATAAAGTGCAGCACAGATTCTTCTCATCTACAACTCCACAGCACTGGTCACTACTGAGCATGTACATAAAGTGCAGCACAGTTTCATCTCCACTATGACTCCACAGCCCTGGTCACTACTGAGCATGTACATAAAGTGCAGGACAGATTAATCTCATCTATGACCCCACAGCACCGGTCACTACTGAGCATGTACATAAAGTGCAGCACAGATTCATCTTATCTATGACCCCACAGCACTGGTCACTACTGAGCATGTACATAAAGTGCAGCACAGATGCTCATCTATGACTCCACAGCACTGGTCACTACTGAGCATGTACATAAAGTGCAGCACAGATTCATCTATCTATGACCCCACAGCACTGGTCACTACTGAGCATGTACATAAAGTGCATCTCAGATTCATCTATCTATGACCCCACAGCCTCACTACTGAGCATGTACATAAAGTGCAGCAAAGATTCATCTCATCTATGACCCCACAGCCTCACTACTGAGCATGTTCATAAAGTGCATCACAGATTCATCTCGTCTATGAACCCACAGCCTCACTACTGAGCATGTGCATAAAGTGCAGCACAGATTCATCTCATCTATGACCCCACTGCCTCACTACTGAGCATGTACATAAAGTGCAGCACAGATTCATCTCATCTATGACCCCACAGCCTCACTACTGAGCATGTACATAAAGTACAGCACAGATTCATCTCATCTATGACCCCACAGCCTCACTACTGAGCATGTACATAAAGTGCAGCACAGATTCATGTCATCTATGACCCCACAGCCTCACTAATGAGCATGTGCATAAAGTGCAGCACAGATTCATCTCATCTATGACCCCACAGCCTCACTACTGAGCATGTGCATAAAGTGCAGCACAGATTCATCTCATCTATGACCCCACTGCCTCACTACTGAGCATGTACATAAAGTGCAGCACAGATTCATTTCATCTATGACCCCACAGCCTCACTGCTGAGCATGTACATAAAGTACAGCACAGATTCATCTCATCTATGACCCCACAGCACTGGTCACTACTGAGCATGTACATAAAGTTCAGCACAGATTCATCTCATCTATGACCCCACAGCCTCACTACTGAGCATGTGCATAAAGTGCAGCACAGATTCATCTCCACTATGACTCCACAGCCCTGGTCACTACTGAGCATGTACATAAAGAACAGCACAGATTCATCTCATCTATGACCCCACAGCCTCACTACTGAGCATATACATAAAGTGAAGCACAGATTCATCTCATCTATGACCCCACAGCACTGATCACTACTGAGCATGTACATAAAGTGCGGCACAGATGCTCATCTATGACTCCACAGCACTGGTCACTACTGAGCATGTACATAAAGTGCAGCACAGATTCATCTATCTATGACCCCACAGCACTGGTCAATACTGAGCATGTACATAAAGTGCAGCACAGATTCATCTATCTATGACCCCACAGCCTCACTACTGAGCATGTACATAAAGTGCAGCAAAGATTCATCTCATCTATGACCCCACAGCCTCACTACTGAGCATGTTCATAAAGTGCATCACAGAGTCATCTCGTCTATGAACCCACAGCCTCACTACTGAGCATGTGCATAAAGTGGAGCACAGATTCATCTCATCTATGACCCCACTGCCTCACTACTGAGCATGTACATAAAGTGCAGCACAGATTCATCTCATCTATGACCCCACAGCCTCACTACTGAGCATGTACATAAAGTACAGCACAGATTCATCTCATCTATGACCCCACAGCCTCACTACTGAGCATGTACATAAAGTGCAGCACAGATTCATCTCATCTATGACCCCACAGCCTCACTAATGAGCATGTGCATAAAGTGCAGCACAGATTCATCTCATCTATGACCCCACAGCCTCACTACTGAGCATGTGCATAAAGTGCAGCACAGATTCATCTCATCTATGACCCCACTGCCTCACTACTGAGCATGTACATAAAGTACAGCACAGATTCATCTCATCTATGACCCCACAGCCTCACTACTGAGCATGTGCATAAAGTGCAGCACAGATTCATCTCATCTATGACCCCACTGCCTCACTACTGAGCATGTACATAAAGTGCAGCACAGATTCATCTCATCTATGACCCCACAGCCTCACTGCTGAGCATGTACATAAAGTACAGCACAGATTCATCTCATCTATGACCCCACAGCCTCACTACTGAGCATGTACATAAAGTGCAGCACAGATTCATCTCATCTATGACCCCACAGCCTCACTACTGAGCATGTGCATAAAGTGCAGCACAGATTCATCTCATCTATGACCCCACTGCCTCACTACTGAGCATGTACATAAAGTGTAGCACAGATTCATCTCATCTATGACCCCACAGCCTCACTACTGATCATGTACATAAAGTACAGCACAGATTCATCTCATCTATGACCCCACAGCCTCACTACTGAGCATGTACATAAAGTGCAGCACAGATTCATCTAATCTATGACCCCACAGCCTCACTACTGAGCATGTACATAAAGTGCAGCACAGATTCATCTCATCTATGACCCCACAGCCTCACTACTGAGCATGTACATAAAGTGCAGCACAGATTCATCTCATCTCTGACCCCACAGCCTCACTACTGAGCATGTACATAAAGTACAGCACAGATTCATCTCATCTATGACCCCACAGCCTCACTACTGAGCATGTACATAAAGTTCAGCACAGATTCATCTAATCTATGACCGCACAGCCTCACTACTGAGCATGTACATAAAGTGCAGCATAGATTCATCTCATCTACTACTGCACAGCCTCACTACTGAGCATGTACACACAGTGCAGCACAGATTCATCTCATCGACGACTCCACAGCATCAGTCACTACTGAGCATGTACAGTCATGGCCAAAAGTTTTGAGAATGACACAAATATTAATTTTTACAAAGTCTACTGCTTCATTTTTTCTATTGGCAATTTGCATATACTCCAGAATGTTATAAAGAGTGATCAGCTTAACAGCAATTACTTGCAAAGTCAATATTTGCCTTGAAAATGAACTTTATCCCCCAACACACATTTCAACATCATTGCAGCCCTGCCTTAAAAGGACCAGCTAACATCGTTTCAGTGACTGCTCCATTAACACAGGGTGTGGGTGTTGATGAGGACAGGGCTGGAGATCAATCTGTCATGATTAAGTAAGAATGACACCACTGGACACTTTAAAAGGAGGCTGGTGCTTGGCATCATTGTTTCTCTTCTGTTAACCATGGTTATCTCTAAAGAAACACGTGCAGTCATCATTACACTGCACAAAAATGGCCTAACAGGGAAGAGTATCGCATCTAGAAAGATTGCACCTCAGTCAACAATCTATCGCATCATCAAGAACTTCAAGGAGAGAGTTTCCCTTGTTGCCAAAAAGGCTCCAGGGCGCCCAATAAAGACCAGCAAGCGCCATGACCGTCTCTTAAAAGTGTTTCAGCTGCAGGATCGGGCTACCAGCAGTGCAGAGCTTGCTCAGGAATGGCAGCAGGCAGGTGTGAGTGCATCTGCACACACTGTGAGGCGGAGACTCTTGGAGCAAGGCCTGGCCTCAAGGAGGGCAGTAAAGAAGCCACTTCTCTCCAGGAAAAACATCATGGACAGACTGATATTCTGCAAGAGGTACAGGGAGTGGACTGCTGAGGACTGGGGTAAAGTCAGTTTCTCTGATGAATCCCCTTTTCAATTGTTTGGGACACCTGGAAAACTGCTTATTCGGAGAAGACCAGGTGAGCGCTAAAACCAGTCTTGTCTCATGCCAGCTGTCAAGCATCCTGAAACCATTCATGTGTGGGGTTGCTTCTCAGCCAAGGGAATGGGCTCTCTCTCAGTCTTGCCTAAAAACAGAGCCATGAATAAAGAATGGTACCAGAAGTTGATTGACAGCATGCCAGGGAGAATTGCTGAGGTCCTGAAGAAGAAGGGTCAACACTGCAAATATTGACTTGCTGCATTAACTCATTCTAACTGTCAATATAACCTTTTGTTACTCATAATATGATTGCAATTATATTTCTGTATGTGATAAAAACATCTGACAAACAAACATAAAAACCAGAGGCCAGCATATCATGTGAACATATAATATTTGTGTCATTCTCCAAACTTTTGGCCATGACTGTACATAAAGTGCAGCATAGATTCATGTCATCTATGACCCCACAGCCTCACTACTGAGCATGTACATAAAGTGCAGCATAGATTCATCTCATCTATGACCCCACAGCCTCACTACTGAGCATGAACATAAAGTGCAGCACAGATTCATCTCATCTATGACCCCACAGCCTCACTACTGAGCATGTACATAAAGTGCAGCATAGATTCATCTCATCTATGACCCCACAGCCTCACTACTGAGCATGTACATAAAGTGCAGCACAGATTCATCTCATCTATGACCCCACAGCCCTGGTCACTACTGAGCATGTACATACAGTGCAGCACAGATTCATCTCCACTATGACTCCACAGCCCTGGTCACTACTGAGCATGTACATAAAGTGCAGCACAGATTCATCTCATCTATGACCCCACAGCACTGGTCACTACTGAGCATGTACATAAAGTGCAGCAGAGATTCATCTCATCTATGACCCCACAGCCTCACTACTGAGCATGTACATAAAGTGCAGCATAGATTCATCTCATCTATGACCCCACAGCACTGGTAACTACTGAGCATGTACATAAAGTGCAGCACAGATTCATCTCATCTATGACCCCACAGCCTCACTACTGAGCATGTACATAAAGTGCAGCACAGACTCATCTCCACTATGACTCCACAGCCCTGGTCACTACTGAGCATGTACATAAAGTGCAGCACAGATTCATCTCATCTATGACCCCACAGCCTCACTACTGAGCATGGACATACAGTGCAGCACAGATTCATCTCATCTATGACCCTACAGCCTCACTACTGAGCATGTACATAAAGTGCAGCACAGATTCATCTCCACTATGACTCCACAGCCCTGGTCACTACTGAGCATGTACATAAAGTGCAGGACAGATTCATCTCATCTATGACCCCACAGCCTCACTACTGAGCATGTGCATAAAGTGCAGCACAGATTCATCTCATCTATGACTCCACAGCACTGGTCACTACTGAGCATGTACATAAAGTGCAGCACAGTTTCATCTCCACTATGACTCCACAGCCCTGGTCACTACTGAGCATGTACATAAAGTGCAGGACAGATTCATCTCATCTATGACCCCACAGCACCGGTCACTACTGAGCATGTACATAAAGTGCAGCACAGATTCATCTTATCTATGACCCCACAGCACTGGTCACTACTGAGCATGTACATAAAGTGCAGCACAGATGCTCATCTATGACTCCACAGCACTGGTCACTACTGAGCATGTGCATAAAGTGCAGCACAGATTCATCTCATCTACAACTCCACAGCACTGGTCACTACTGAGCATGTACATAAAGTGCAGCACAGATTCATCTCCACTATGACTCCACAGCCCTGGTCACTACTAAGCATGTACATAAAGTGCAGGACAGATTCATCTCATCTATGACCCCACAGCACCGGTCACTACTGAGCATGTACATAAAGTGCAGCACAGATTCATCTTATCTATGACCCCACAGCACTGGTCACTACTGAGCATGTACATAAAGTGCAGCACAGATGCTCATCTATGACTCCACAGCACTGGTCACAACTGAGCATGTACGTAAAGTGCAGCACAGATTCATCTATCTATGACCCCACAGCACTGGTAACTACTGAGCATGTACATAAAGTGCAGCACAGATTCATCTCATCTATGACCCCACAGCCTCACTACTGAGCATGTACATAAAGTGCAGCACAGATTCATCTCATCTATGACCCCACAGCCCTGGTCACTACTGAGCATGTACATAAAGTGCAGGACAGATTCATCTCATCTATGACCCCACAGCCTCACTACTGAGCATGTGCATAAAGTGCAGCACATATTCATCTCATCTATGACCCCACAGCACTGGTCACTACTGAGCATGTGCATAAAGTGCAGCACAGATTCATCTCATCTACAACTCCACAGCACTGGTCACTACTGAGCATGTACATAAAGTGCAGCACAGATTCATCTCCACTATGACTCCACAGACCTGGTCACTACTGAGCATGTACATAAAGTGCAGGACAGATTCATCTCATCTATGACCCCACAGCACCGGTCACTACTGAGCATGTACATAAAGTGCAGCACAGATTCATCTTATCTATGACCCCACAGCACTGGTCACTACTGAGCATGTACATAAAGTGCAGCACAGATGCTCATCTATGACTCCACAGCACTGGTCACTACTGAGCATGTACGTAAAGTGCAGCACAGATTCATCTATCTATGACCCCACAGCACTGGTCACTACTGAGCAAGTACATAAAGTGCAGCACAGATTCATCTCATCTATGACCCCACAGCACTGGTCACTACTGAGCATGTACATAAAGTGCAGCACAGATTCATCTCATCTATGACCCCACAGCCTCACTACTGAGCATGTGCATAAAGTGCAGCACAGATTCATCTCCACTATGACTCCACAGCCCTGATCTCTACTGAGCATGTACATAAAGAACAGCACAGATTCATCTCATCTATGACCCCACAGCACTGATCACTACTGAGCATGTACATAAAGTGCGGCACAAATGCTTATCTATGACTCCACAGCACTGGTCACTACTGAGCATGTACATAAAGTGCAGCACAGATTCATCTATCTATGACCCCACAGCACTGGTCACTACTGAGCATGTACATAAAGTGCAGCACAGATTCATCTATCTATGACCCCACAGCCTCACTACTGAGCATGTACATAAAGTGCAGCAAAGATTCATCTCATCTATGACCCCACAGCCTCACTACTGAGCATGTTCATAAAGTGCATCACAGATTCATCTCGTCTATGACCCCACAGCCTCACTACTGAGCATGTGCATAAAGTGCAGCACAGATTCATCTCATCTATGACCCCACTGCCTCACTACTGAGCATGTACATAAAGTACAGCACAGATTCATCTCATCTATGACCCCACAGCCTCACTACTGAGCATGTACATAAAGTGCAGCACAGATTCATCTCATCTATGACCCCACAGCCTCACTACTGAGCATGTGCATAAAGTGCAGCACAGATTCATCTCATCTATGACCCCACAGCCTCACTACTGAGCATGTGCATAAAGTGCAGCACAGATTCATCTCATCTATGACCCCACTGCCTCACTACTGAGCATGTACATAAAGTGCAGCACAGATTCATCTCATCTATGACCCCACAGCCTCACTGCTGAGCATGTACATAAAGTATAGCACAGATTCATCTCATCTATGACCCCACAGCCTCATTACTGAGCATGTACATAAAGTGCAGCACAGATTCATCTCATCTATGACCCCACAGCCTCACTACTGTGCATGTGCATAAAGTGCAGCACAGATTCATCTCATCTATGACCCAACTGCCTCACTACTGAGCATGTACATAAAGTGCAGCACAGATTCATCTCATCTATGACCCCACAGTAAAGTAGCCACTTCTCTCCAGGAAAAACATCATGGACAGACTGATATTCTGCAAGAGGTACAGGGAGTGGACTGCTGAGGACTGGGGTAAAGTCAGTTTCTCTGATGAATCCCCTTTTCGATTGTTTTGGACACCTGGAAAACGGCTTATTCGGAGAAGACCAGGTGAGCGCTAAAACCAGTCTTGTCTCATGCCAGCTGTCAAGCATCCTGAAACCATTCATGTGTGGGGTTGCTTCTCAGCCAAGGGAATGGGCTCTCTCTCAGTCTTGCCTAAAAACAGAGCCATGAATAAAGAATGGTACCAGAAGTTGATTGAGAGCATGCCAGGGAGAATTGCTGAGGTCCTGAAGAAGAAGGGTCAACACTGCAAATATTGACTTGCTGCATTAACTCATTCTAACTGTCAATATAACCTTTTGTTACTCATAATATGATTGCAATTATATTTCTGTATGTGATAAAAACATCTGACAAACACACATAAAAACCAGAGGCCAGCAGATCATGTGAACATATAATATTTGTGTCATTCTCAAAACTTTTGGCCATGACTGTACATAAAGTGCAGCATAGATTCATCTCATCTATGACCCCACAGCCTCACTACTGAGCATGTACATAAAGTGCAGCATAGATTCATCTCATCTATGACCCCACAGCCTCACTACTGAGCATGAACATAAAGTGCAGCACAGATTCATCTCATCTATGACCCCACAGCCTCACTACTGAGCATGTACATAAAGTGCAGCATAGATTCATCTCATCTATGACCCCACAGCCTCACTACTGAGCATGTACATAAAGTGCAGGACAGATTCATCTCATCTATGACCCCACAGCCCTGGTCACTACTGAGCATGTACATACAGTGCAGCACAGATTCATCTCCACTATGACTCCACAGCCCTGGTCACTACTGAGCATGTACATAAAGTGCAGCACAGATTCATCTCCAATATGACTCCACAGCCCTGGTCACTACTGAGCATGTACATAAAGTGCAGCACAGATTCATCTCATCTATGACCCCACAGCACTGGTCACTACTGAGCATGTACATAAAGTGCAGCACAGATTCATCTCATCTATGACCCCACAGCCTCACTACTGAGCATGTACATAAAGTGCAGCATAGATTCATCTCATCTATGACCCCACAGCACTGGTAACTACTGAGCATGTACATAAAGTGCAGCACAGATTCATCTCATCTATGACCCCACAGCCTCACTACTGAGCATGTACATAAAGTGCAGCACAGATTCATCTCCACTATGACTCCACAGCCCTGGTCACTACGGAGCATGTACATAAAGTGCAGCACAGATTCATCTCATCTATGACCCCACAGCCTCACTACTGAGCATGGACATACAGTGCAGCACAGATTCATCTCATCTATGACCCTAC
This sequence comes from Dendrobates tinctorius, assembly GCF_039654945.1. Classification (NCBI taxonomy): domain Eukaryota; kingdom Metazoa; phylum Chordata; class Amphibia; order Anura; family Dendrobatidae; genus Dendrobates; species Dendrobates tinctorius. The sequence continues at coordinate 5,687,801 of NW_027361822.1, forward strand.
AGCCTCACTACTGAGCATGTACATAAAGTGCAGCACAGATTCATCTCCACTATGACTCCACAGCCCTGGTCACTACTGAGCATGTACATAAAGTGCAGGACAGATTCATCTCATCTATGACCCCACAGCCTCACTACTGAGCATGTGCATAAAGTGCAGAACAGATTCATCTCATCTATGACCCCACAGCACTGGTCACTACTGAGCATGTACATAAAGTGCAGCACAGATTCTTCTCATCTACAACTCCACAGCACTGGTCACTACTGAGCATGTACATAAAGTGCAGCACAGTTTCATCTCCACTATGACTCCACAGCCCTGGTCACTACTGAGCATGTACATAAAGTGCAGGACAGATTAATCTCATCTATGACCCCACAGCACCGGTCACTACTGAGCATGTACATAAAGTGCAGCACAGATTCATCTTATCTATGACCCCACAGCACTGGTCACTACTGAGCATGTACATAAAGTGCAGCACAGATGCTCATCTATGACTCCACAGCACTGGTCACTACTGAGCATGTACATAAAGTGCAGCACAGATTCATCTATCTATGACCCCACAGCACTGGTCACTACTGAGCATGTACATAAAGTGCAGCACAGATTCATCTATCTATGACCCCACAGCCTCACTACTGAGCATGTACATAAAGTGCAGCAAAGATTCATCTCATCTATGACCCCACAGCCTCACTACTGAGCATGTTCATAAAGTGCATCACAGATTCATCTCGTCTATGAACCCACAGCCTCACTACTGAGCATGTGCATAAAGTGCAGCACAGATTCATCTCATCTATGACCCCACTGCCTCACTACTGAGCATGTACATAAAGTGCAGCACAGATTCATCTCATCTATGACCCCACAGCCTCACTACTGAGCATGTACATAAAGTACAGCACAGATTCATCTCATCTATGACCCCACAGCCTCACTACTGAGCATGTACATAAAGTGCAGCACAGATTCATGTCATCTATGACCCCACAGCCTCACTAATGAGCATGTGCATAAAGTGCAGCACAGATTCATCTCATCTATGACCCCACAGCCTCACTACTGAGCATGTGCATAAAGTGCAGCACAGATTCATCTCATCTATGACCCCACTGCCTCACTACTGAGCATGTACATAAAGTGCAGCAGAGATTCATTTCATCTGTGACCCCACAGCCTCACTGCTGAGCATGTACATAAAGTACAGCACAGATTCATCTCATCTATGACCCCACAGCACTGGTCACTACTGAGCATGTACATAAAGTTCAGCACAGATTCATCTCATCTATGACCCCACAGCCTCACTACTGAGCATGTGCATAAAGTGCAGCACAGATTCATCTCCACTATGACTCCACAGCCCTGGTCACTACTGAGCATGTACATAAAGAACAGCACAGATTCATCTCATCTATGACCCCACAGCCTCACTACTGAGCATATACATAAAGTGAAGCACAGATTCATCTCATCTATGACCCCACAGCACTGATCACTACTGAGCATGTACATAAAGTGCGGCACAGATGCTCATCTATGACTCCACAGCACTGGTCACTACTGAGCATGTACATAAAGTGCAGCACAGATTCATCTATCTATGACCCCACAGCACTGGTCAATACTGAGCATGTACATAAAGTGCAGCACAGATTCATCTATCTATGACCCCACAGCCTCACTACTGAGCATGTACATAAAGTGCAGCAAAGATTCATCTCATCTATGACCCCACAGCCTCACTACTGAGCATGTTCATAAAGTGCATCACAGAGTCATCTCGTCTATGAACCCACAGCCTCACTACTGAGCATGTGCATAAAGTGGAGCACAGATTCATCTCATCTATGACCCCACTGCCTCACTACTGAGCATGTACATAAAGTGCAGCAGAGATTCATCTCATCTATGACCCCACAGCCTCACTACTGAGCATGTACATAAAGTACAGCACAGATTCATCTCATCTATGACCCCACAGCCTCACTACTGAGCATGTACATAAAGTGCAGCACAGATTCATCTCATCTATGACCCCACAGCCTCACTAATGAGCATGTGCATAAAGTGCAGCACAGATTCATCTCATCTATGACCCCACAGCCTCACTACTGAGCATGTGCATAAAGTGCAGCACAGATTCATCTCATCTATGACCCCACTGCCTCACTACTGAGCATGTACATAAAGTTCAGCACAGATTCATCTCATCTATGACCCCACAGCCTCACTACTGAGCATGTGCATAAAGTGCAGCACAGATTCATCTCATCTATGACCCCACTGCCTCACTACTGAGCATGTACATAAAGTGCAGCACAGATTCATCTCATCTATGACCCCACAGCCTCACTGCTGAGCATGTACATAAAGTACAGCACAGATTCATCTCATCTATGACCCCACAGCCTCACTACTGAGCATGTACATAAAGTGCAGCACAGATTCATCTCATCTATGACCCCACAGCCTCACTACTGAGCATGTGCATAAAGTGCAGCACAGATTCATCTCATCTATGACCCCACTGCCTCACTACTGAGCATGTACATAAAGTGTAGCACAGATTCATCTCATCTATGACCCCACAGCCTCACTACTGATCATGTACATAAAGTACAGCACAGATTCATCTCATCTATGACCCCACAGCCTCACTACTGAGCATGTACATAAAGTGCAGCACAGATTCATCTAATCTATGACCCCACAGCCTCACTACTGAGCATGTACATAAAGTGCAGCACAGATTCATCTCATCTATGACCCCACAGCCTCACTACTGAGCATGTACATAAAGTGCAGCACAGATTCATCTCATCTCTGACCCCACAGCCTCACTACTGAGCATGTACATAAAGTACAGCACAGATTCATCTCATCTATGACCCCACAGCCTCACTACTGAGCATGTACATAAAGTTCAGCACAGATTCATCTAATCTATGACCGCACAGCCTCACTACTGAGCATGTACATAAAGTGCAGCATAGATTCATCTCATCTACTACTGCACAGCCTCACTACTGAGCATGTACACACAGTGCAGCACAGATTCATCTCATCGACGACTCCACAGCATCAGTCACTACTGAGCATGTACAGTCATGGCCAAAAGTTTTGAGAATGACACAAATATTAATTTTTACAAAGTCTACTGCTTCATTTTTTCTATTGGCAATTTGCATATACTCCAGAATGTTATAAAGAGTGATCAGCTTAACAGCAATTACTTGCAAAGTCAATATTTGCCTTGAAAATGAACTTTATCCCCCAACACACATTTCAACATCATTGCAGCCCTGCCTTAAAAGGACCAGCTAACATCGTTTCAGTGACTGCTCCATTAACACAGGGTGTGGGTGTTGATGAGGACAGGGCTGGAGATCAATCTGTCATGATTAAGTAAGAATGACACCACTGGACACTTTAAAAGGAGGCTGGTGCTTGGCATCATTGTTTCTCTTCTGTTAACCATGGTTATCTCTAAAGAAACACGTGCAGTCATCATTACACTGCACAAAAATGGCCTAACAGGGAAGAGTATCGCATCTAGAAAGATTGCACCTCAGTCAACAATCTATCGCATCATCAAGAACTTCAAGGAGAGAGTTTCCCTTGTTGCCAAAAAGGCTCCAGGGCGCCCAATAAAGACCAGCAAGCGCCATGACCGTCTCTTAAAAGTGTTTCAGCTGCAGGATCGGGCTACCAGCAGTGCAGAGCTTGCTCAGGAATGGCAGCAGGCAGATGTGAGTGCATCTGCACACACTGTGAGGCGGAGACTCTTGGAGCAAGGCCTGGCCTCAAGGAGGGCAGTAAAGAAGCCACTTCTCTCCAGGAAAAACATCATGGACAGACTGATATTCTGCAAGAGGTACAGGGAGTGGACTGCTGAGGACTGGGGTAAAGTCAGTTTCTCTGATGAATCCCCTTTTCAATTGTTTGGGACACCTGGAAAACTGCTTATTCGGAGAAGACCAGGTGAGCGCTAAAACCAGTCTTGTCTCATGCCAGCTGTCAAGCATCCTGAAACCATTCATGTGTGGGGTTGCTTCTCAGCCAAGGGAATGGGCTCTCTCTCAGTCTTGCCTAAAAACAGAGCCATGAATAAAGAATGGTACCAGAAGTTGATTGACAGCATGCCAGGGAGAATTGCTGAGGTCCTGAAGAAGAAGGGTCAACACTGCAAATATTGACTTGCTGCATTAACTCATTCTAACTGTCAATATAACCTTTTGTTACTCATAATATGATTGCAATTATATTTCTGTATGTGATAAAAACATCTGACAAACAAACATAAAAACCAGAGGCCAGCATATCATGTGAACATATAATATTTGTGTCATTCTCCAAACTTTTGGCCATGACTGTACATAAAGTGCAGCATAGATTCATGTCATCTATGACCCCACAGCCTCACTACTGAGCATGTACATAAAGTGCAGCATAGATTCATCTCATCTATGACCCCACAGCCTCACTACTGAGCATGAACATAAACTGCAGCACAGATTCATCTCATCTATGACCCCACAGCCTCACTACTGAGCATGTACATAAAGTGCAGCATAGATTCATCTCATCTATGACCCCACAGCCTCACTACTGAGCATGTACATAAAGTGCAGCACAGATTCATCTCATCTATGACCCCACAGCCCTGGTCACTACTGAGCATGTACATACAGTGCAGCACAGATTCATCTCCACTATGACTCCACAGCCCTGGTCACTACTGAGCATGTACATAAAGTGCAGCACAGATTCATCTCATCTATGACCCCACAGCACTGGTCACTACTGAGCATGTACATAAAGTGCAGCACAGATTCATCTCATCTATGACCCCACAGCCTCACTACTGAGCATGTACATAAAGTGCAGCATAGATTCATCTCATCTATGACCCCACAGCACTGGTAACTACTGAGCATGTACATAAAGTGCAGCACAGATTCATCTCATCTATGACCCCACAGCCTCACTACTGAGCATGTACATAAAGTGCAGCACAGACTCATCTCCACTATGACTCCACAGCCCTGGTCACTACTGAGCATGTACATAAAGTGCAGCACAGATTCATCTCATCTATGACCCCACAGCCTCACTACTGAGCATGGACATACAGTGCAGCACAGATTCATCTCATCTATGACCCTACAGCCTCACTACTGAGCATGTACATAAAGTGCAGCACAGATTCATCTCCACTATGACTCCACAGCCCTGGTCACTACTGAGCATGTACATAAAGTGCAGGACAGATTCATCTCATCTATGACCCCACAGCCTCACTACTGAGCATGTGCATAAAGTGCAGCACAGATTCATCTCATCTATGACTCCACAGCACTGGTCACTACTGAGCATGTACATAAAGTGCAGCACAGTTTCATCTCCACTATGACTCCACAGCCCTGGTCACTACTGAGCATGTACATAAAGTGCAGGACAGATTCATCTCATCTATGACCCCACAGCACCGGTCACTACTGAGCATGTACATAAAGTGCAGCACAGATTCATCTTATCTATGACCCCACAGCACTGGTCACTACTGAGCATGTACATAAAGTGCAGCACAGATGCTCATCTATGACTCCACAGCACTGGTCACTACTGAGCATGTGCATAAAGTGCAGCACAGATTCATCTCATCTACAACTCCACAGCACTGGTCACTACTGAGCATGTACATAAAGTGCAGCACAGATTCATCTCCACTATGACTCCACAGCCCTGGTCACTACTAAGCATGTACATAAAGTGCAGGACAGATTCATCTCATCTATGACCCCACAGCACCGGTCACTACTGAGCATGTACATAAAGTGCAGCACAGATTCATCTTATCTATGACCCCACAGCACTGGTCACTACTGAGCATGTACATAAAGTGCAGCACAGATGCTCATCTATGACTCCACAGCACTGGTCACAACTGAGCATGTACGTAAAGTGCAGCACAGATTCATCTATCTATGACCCCACAGCACTGGTAACTACTGAGCATGTACATAAAGTGCAGCACAGATTCATCTCATCTATGACCCCACAGCCTCACTACTGAGCATGTACATAAAGTGCAGCACAGATTCATCTCATCTATGACCCCACAGCCCTGGTCACTACTGAGCATGTACATAAAGTGCAGGACAGATTCATCTCATCTATGACCCCACAGCCTCACTACTGAGCATGTGCATAAAGTGCAGCACATATTCATCTCATCTATGACCCCACAGCACTGGTCACTACTGAGCATGTGCATAAAGTGCAGCACAGATTCATCTCATCTACAACTCCACAGCACTGGTCACTACTGAGCATGTACATAAAGTGCAGCACAGATTCATCTCCACTATGACTCCACAGACCTGGTCACTACTGAGCATGTACATAAAGTGCAGGACAGATTCATCTCATCTATGACCCCACAGCACCGGTCACTACTAAGCATGTACATAAAGTGCAGCACAGATTCATCTTATCTATGACCCCACAGCACTGGTCACTACTGAGCATGTACATAAAGTGCAGCACAGATGCTCATCTATGACTCCACAGCACTGGTCACTACTGAGCATGTACGTAAAGTGCAGCACAGATTCATCTATCTATGACCCCACAGCACTGGTCACTACTGAGCAAGTACATAAAGTGCAGCACAGATTCATCTCATCTATGACCCCACAGCACTGGTCACTACTGAGCATGTACATAAAGTGCAGCACAGATTCATCTCATCTATGACCCCACAGCCTCACTACTGAGCATGTGCATAAAGTGCAGCACAGATTCATCTCCACTATGACTCCACAGCCCTGATCTCTACTGAGCATGTACATAAAGAACAGCACAGATTCATCTCATCTATGACCCCACAGCACTGATCACTACTGAGCATGTACATAAAGTGCGGCACAAATGCTCATCTATGACTCCACAGCACTGGTCACTACTGAGCATGTACATAAAGTGCAGCACAGATTCATCTATCTATGACCCCACAGCACTGGTCACTACTGAGCATGTACATAAAGTGCAGCACAGATTCATCTATCTATGACCCCACAGCCTCACTACTGAGCATGTACATAAAGTGCAGCAAAGATTCATCTCATCTATGACCCCACAGCCTCACTACTGAGCATGTTCATAAAGTGCATCACAGATTCATCTCGTCTATGACCCCACAGCCTCACTACTGAGCATGTGCATAAAGTGCAGCACAGATTCATTTCATCTATGACCCCACTGCCTCACTACTGAGCATGTACATAAAGTGCACCACAGATTCATCTCATCTATGACCCCACAGCCTCACTACTGAGCATGTACATAAAGTACAGCACAGATTCATCTCATCTATGACCCCACAGCCTCACTACTGAGCATGTACATAAAGTGCAGCACAGATTCATCTCATCTATGACCCCACAGCCTCACTACTGAGCATGTGCATAAAGTGCAGCACAGATTCATCTCATCTATGACCCCACAGCCTCACTACTGAGCATGTGCCTAAAGTGCAGCACAGATTCATCTCATCTATGACCCCACTGCCTCACTACTGAGCATGTACATAAAGTGCAGCACAGATTCATCTCATCTATGACCCCACAGCCTCACTGCTGAGCATGTACATAAAGTACAGCACAGATTCATCTCATCTATGACCCCACAGCCTCATTACTGAGCATGTACATAAAGTGCAGCACAGATTCATCTCATCTATGACCCCACAGCCTCACTACTGTGCATGTGCATAAAGTGCAGCACAGATTCATCTCATCTATGACCCCACTGCCTCACTACTGAGCATGTACATAAAGTGCAGCACAGATTCATCTCATCTATGACCCCACAGTAAAGTAGCCACTTCTCTCCAGGAAAAACATCATGGACAGACTGATATTCTGCAAGAGGTACAGGGAGTGGACTGCTGAGGACTGGGGTAAAGTCAGTTTCTCTGATGAATCCCCTTTTCGATTGTTTTGGACACCTGGAAAACGGCTTATTCGGAGAAGACCAGGTGAGCGCTAAAACCAGTCTTGTCTCATGCCAGCTGTCAAGCATCCTGAAACCATTCATGTGTGGGGTTGCTTCTCAGCCAAGGGAATGGGCTCTCTCTCAGTCTTGCCTAAAAACAGAGCCATGAATAAAGAATGGTACCAGAAGTTGACTGAGAGCATGCCAGGGAGAATTGCTGAGGTCCTGAAGAAGAAGGGTCAACACTGCAAATATTGACTTGCTGCATTAACTCATTCTAACTGTCAATATAACCTTTTGTTACTCATAATATGATTGCAATTATATTTCTGTATGTGATAAAAACATCTGACAAACACACATAAAAACCAGAGGCCAGCAGATCATGTGAACATATAATATTTGTGTCATTCTCAAAACTTTTGGCCATGACTGTACATAAAGTGCAGCATAGATTCATCTCATCTATGACCCCACAGCCTCACTACTGAGCATGTACATAAAGTGCAGCATAGATTCATCTAATCTATGACCCCACAGCCTCACTACTGAGCATGAACATAAAGTGCAGCACAGATTCATCTCATCTATGACCCCACAGCCTCACTACTGAGCATGTACATAAAGTGCAGCATAAATTCATCTCATCTATGACCCCACAGCCTCACTACTGAGCATGTACATAAAGTGCAGCACAGATTCATCTCATCTATGACCCCACAGCCCTGGTCACTACTGAGCATGTACATACAGTGCAGCACAGATTCATCTCCACTATGACTCCACAGCCCTGGTCACTACTGAGCATGTACATAAAGTGCAGCACAGATTCATCTCCAATATGACTCCACAGCCCTGGTCACTACTGAGCATGTACATAAAGTGCAGCACAGATTCATCTCATCTATGACCCCACAGCACTGGTCACTACTGAGCATGTACATAAAGTGCAGCACAGATTCATCTCATCTATGACCCCACAGCCTCACTACTGAGCATGTACATAAAGTGCAGCATAGATTCATCTCATCTATGACCCCACAGCACTGGTAACTACTGAGCATGTACATAAAGTGCAGCACAGATTCATCTCATCTATGACCCCACAGCATCACTACTGAGCATGTACATAAAGTGCAGCACAGATTCATCTCCACTATGACTCCACAGCCCTGGTCACTACGGAGCATGTACATAAAGTGCAGCACAGATTCATCTCATCTATGACCCCACAGCCTCACTACTGAGCATGGACATACAGTGCAGCACAGATTCATCTCATCTATGACCCTACAGCTTCACTACTGAGCATGTACATAAAGTGCAGCACAGATTCATCTCCACTATGACTCCACAGCCCTGGTCACTACTGAGCATGTACATAAAGTGCAGGACAGATTCATCTCATCTATGACCCCACAGCCTCACTACTGAGCATGTGCATAAAGTGCAGAACAGATTCATCTCATCTATGACCCCACAGCACTGGTCACTACTGAGCATGTACATAAAGTGCAGCACAGATTCTTCTCATCTACAACTCCACAGCACTGGTCACTACTGAGCATGTACATAAAGTGCAGCACAGTTTCATCTCCACTATGACTCCACAGCCCTGGTCACTACTGAGCATGTACATAAAGTGCAGGACAGATTAATCTCATCTATGACCCCACAGCACCGGTCACTACTGAGCATGTACATAAAGTGCAGCACAGATTCATCTTATCTATGACCCCACAGCACTGGTCACTACTGAGCATGTACATAAAGTGCAGCACAGATGCTCATCTATGACTCCACAGCACTGGTCACTACTGAGCATGTACATAAAGTGCAGCACAGATTCATCTATCTATGACCCCACAGCACTGGTCACTACTGAGCATGTACATAAAGTGCAGCACAGATTCATCTCATCTATGACCCCACAGCCTCACTACTGAGCATGTGCATAAAGTGAAGCACAGATTCATCTCATCTATGACCCCACAGCACTGATCACTACTGAGCATGTACATAAAGTGCAGCACAGATGCTCATCTATGACTCCACAGCACTGGTCACTACTGAGCATGTACATAAAGTGCAGCACAGATTCATCTATCTATGACCCCACAGCACTGGTCACTACTGAGCGTGTACATAAAGTGCAGCACAGATTCATCTATCTATGACGCCACAGCCTCACTACTGAGCATTTACATAAAGTGCAGCACAGATTCATCTCATCTATGACCCCACAGCCCTGGTCACTACTGAGAATGTACATAAAGTGCAGGACAGATTCATCTCATCTATGACCCCACAGCCTCACTACTGAGCATGTGCATAAAGTGCAGCACATATTCATCTCATCTATGACCCCACAGCCCTGGTCACTACTGAGCATGTACATAAAGTGCAGCACAGATTCATCTCATCTACAACTCCACAGCACTGGTCACTACTGAGCATGTACATAAAGTGCAGCACAGATTCATCTCCACTATGACTCCACAGCCCTGGTCACTACTGAGCATGTACATAAAGTGCAGGTCAGATTCATCTCATCTATGACCCCACAGCACCGGTCACTACTGAGCATGCACATAAAGTGCAGCACAGATTCATCTTATCTATGACCCCACAGAACTGGTCACTACTGAGCATGTACATAAAGTGCAGCACAGATGCTCATCTATGACTCCACAGCACTGGTCACTACTGAGCATGTACGTAAAGTGCAGCACAGATTCATCTATGACCCCACAGCACTGGTCACTACTGAGCATGTACATAAAGTGCAGCACAGATTCATCTCATCTATGACCCCACAGCCTCACTACTGAGCATGTACATAAAGTGCAGCATAGATTCATCTCATCTATGACCCCACAGCCTCACTACTGAGCATGTACATAAAGTGCAGCACAGATTCATCTCATCTATGACCCCACAGCCCTGGTCACTACTGAGCATGTACATACAGTGCAGCACAGATTCATCTCCACTATGACTCCACAGCCCTGGTCACTACTGAGCATGTACATAAAGTGCAGCACAGATTCATCTCCACTATGACTCCACAGCCCTGGTCACTACTGAGCATGTACAAAAAGTGCAGCACAGATTCATCTCATCTATGACCCCACAGCACTGGTCACTACTGAGCATGTACATAAAGTGCAGCACAGATTCATCTCATGTATGACACCACAGCCTCACTACTGAGCATGTACATAAAGTGCAGCATAGATTCATCTCATCTATGACCCCACAGCACTGGTAACTACTGAGCATGTACATAAAGTGCAGCACAGATTCATCTAATCTATGACCCCACAGCCTCACTACTGAGCATGTACATAAAGTGCAGCACAGATTCATCTCCACTATGACTCCACAGCCCTGGTCACTACGGAGCATGTACATAAAGTGCAGCACAGATTCATCTCATCTATGACCCCACAGCCTCACTACTGAGCATGGACATACAGTGCAGCACAGATTCATCTCATCTATGACCCTACAGCCTCACTACTGAGCATGTACATAAAGTGCAGCACAGATTCATCTCCACTATGACTCCACAGCCCTGGTCACTACTGAGCATGTACATAAAGTGCAGGACAGATTCATCTCATCTATGACCCCACAGCCTCACTACTGAGCATGTGCATAAAGTGCAGAACAGATTCATCTCATCTATGACCCCACAGCACTGGTCACTACTGAGCATGTACATAAATTGCAGCACAGATTCATCTCATCTACAACTCCACAGCACTGGTCACTACTGAGCATGTACATAAAGTGCAGCACAGTTTCATCTCCACTATGACTCCACAGCCCTGGTCACTACTGAGCATGTACATAAAGTGCAGGACAGATTAATCTCATCTATGACCCCACAGCACCGGTCACTACTGAGCATGTACATAAAGTGCAGCACAGATTCATCTTATCTATGACCCCACAGCACTGGTCACTACTGAGCATGTACATAAAGTGCAGCACAGATGCTCATCTATGACTCCACAGCACTGGTCACTACTGAGCATGTACATAAAGTGCAGCACAGATTCATCTATCTATGACCCCACAGCACTGGTCACTACTGAGCATGTACATAAAGTGCAGCCCAGATTCATCTCATCTATGACCCCACAGCCTCACTACTGAGCATGTGCATAAAGTGAAGCACAGATTCATCTCATCTATGACCCCACAGCACTGATCACTACTGAGCATGTACATAAAGTGCAGCACAGATGCTCATCTATGACTCCACAGCACTGGTCACTACTGAGCATGTACATAAAGTGCAGCACAGATTCATCTATCTATGACCCCACAGCACTGGTCACTACTGAGCATGTACATAAAGTGCAGCACAGATTCATCTATCTATGACGCCACAGCCTCACTACTGAGCATTTACATAAAGTGCAGCACAGATTCATCTCATCTATGACCCCACAGCCCTGGTCACTACTGAGCATGTACATAAAGTGCAGGACAGATTCATCTCATCTATGACCCCACAGCCTCACTACTGAGCATGTGCATAAAGTGCAGCACAGATTCATCTCATCTATGACCCCACAGCCCTGGTCACTACTGAGCATGTACATAAAGTGCAGCACAGATTCATCTCATCTACAACTCCACAGCACTGGTCACTACTGAGCATGTACATAAAGTGCAGCACAGATTCATCTCCACTATGACTCCACAGCCCTGGTCACTACTGAGCATGTACATAAAGTGCAGGACAGATTCATCTCATCTATGACCCCACAGCACCGGTCACTACTGAGCATGTACATAAAGTGCAGCACAGATTCATCTTATCTATGACCCCACAGCACTGGTCACTACTGAGCATGTACATAAAGTGCAGCACAGATGCTCATCTATGACTCCACAGCACTGGTCACTACTGAGCATGTACGTAAAGTGCAGCACAGATTCATCTATCTATGACCCCACAGCACTGGTCACTACTGAGCATGTACATAAAGTGCAGCACAGATTCATCTCATCTATGACCCCACAGCACTGGTCACTACTGAGCATGTACATAAAGTGCAGCACAGATTCATCTCATCTATGACCCCACAGCCTCACTACTGAGCATGTGCATAAAGTGCAGCACAGATTCATCTCCACTATGACTCCACAGCCCTGGTCACTACTGAGCATGTACATAAAGAACAGCACAGATTCATCTCATCTATGACCCCACAGCCTCACTACTGAGCATGTACATAAAGTGAAGCACAGATTCATCTCATCTATGACCCCACAGCACTGATCACTACTGAGCATGTACATAAAGTGCGGCACAGATGCTCATCTATGACTCCACAGCACTGGTCACTACTGAGCATGTACATAAAGTGCAGCACAGATTCATCTATCTATGACCCCACAGCACTGGTCACTACTGAGCATGTACATAAAGTGCAGCAGAGATTCATCTATCTATGACCCCACAGCCTCACTACTGAGCATGTACATAAAGTGCAGCAAGGATTCATCTCATCTATGACCCCACAGCCTCACTACTGAGCATGTACATAAAGTGCAGCACAGATTCATCTCGTCTATGACCCCACAGCCTCACTACTGAGCATGTGCATAAAGTGCAGCACAGATTCATCTCATCTATGACCCCACAGCACTGGTCACTACTAAGCATGTACATAAAGTGCAGCACAGATTCATCTATCTATGACCCCACAGCCTCACTACTGAGTATGTGCATAAAGTGCAGCACAGATTCACTTCATCTATGACCCCACATCACTGGTCACTACTGGGCATGTACATAAAGTGCAGCACATATTCACCTCATCTATGACCCCACAGCATTGGTCACTACTGGGAATGTACATAAAGTGCAGCACAGATTCATCTCATCTATGACCCCACGGCCTCACTGCTGAGCATGTACATAAAGTGCTGCACAGATTCATCTCATCTATGACCCCACAGCCTCACTACTGAGCATGTACATAAAATGCAGCACAGATTCATCTCATCTATGACCCCACAGCCTCACTACTGAGCATGTGCATAAAGTGCAGCACAGATTCATCTCATCTATGACCCCACAGCCTCACTACTGAGCATGTACATAAAGTGCAGCACAGATTCATCTCATCTATGACCCCACAGCCTCAATACTGAGCATGTGCATAAAGTGCAGCACAGATTCACCTCATCTATGACCCCACAGCCTCACTACTGAGCATGTACATAATGTGCAGCACAGATTCATCTCATCTATGACCCCACAGCCTCACTACTGAGCATGTACATAAAGTGCAACACAGATTCATCTCATCTATGACTCCCCAGCACTGGTCACTACTGAGCATGTACATAAAGTGCAGCACAGATTCATCTCATCTCTGACCCCACAGCCCTGGTCACTACTGAGCATGTGCATAAAGTGCAGCACAGATTCATCTCATCTATAACCCCACAGCCTCACTATTGAGCATGTACATAAAGTGCAGCACAGATTCATCTCTTCTATGACCCCACAGCACTGGTCACTACTGAGCATGTACATAAAGTGCATCACAGATTCATCTCATCTATGACCCCACAGCCTCACTACTGAGCATGTACATAAAGTGCAGCACAGATTCATCTCCACTATGACTCCACAGCCCTGGTCACTACTGAGCATGTACATAAAGTGCAGGACAGATTCATCTCATCTATGACCCCACAGCCTCACTACTGAGCATGTGCATAAAGTGCACCACAGATTCATCTCATCTATGACCCCACAGCACTGGTCACTACTGAGCATGTACATAAAGTGCAGGACAGATTCATCTTATCTATGACCCCACAGCCTCACTACTGAGCATGAACATAAAGTGCAGCACAGATTCATCTCATCTATGACCCCACAGCCTCACTACTGAGCATGTACATAAAGTGCAGCATAGATTCATCTCATCTATGACCCCACAGCCTCACTACTGAGCATGAACATAAAGTGCAGCACAGATTCATCTCATCTATGACCCCACAGCCTCACTACTGAGCATGTACATAAAGTGCAGCATAGATTCATCTCATCTATGACCCCACAGCCTCACTACTGAGCATGTACATAAAGTGCAGCACAGATTCATCTCATCTATGACCCCACAGCCCTGGTCACTACTGAGCATGTACATACAGTGCAGCACAGATTCATCTCCACTATGACTCCACAGCCCTGGTCACTACTGAGCATGTACATAAAGTGCAGCACAGATTCATCTCATCTATGACCCCACAGCACTGGTCACTACTGAGCATGTACATAAAGTGCAGCACAGATTCATCTCATCTATGACCCCACAGCCTCACTACTGAGCATGTACATAAAGTGCAGCATAGATTCATCTCATCTATGACCCCACAGCACTGGTAACTACTGAGCATGTACATAAAGTGCAGCACAGATTCATCTCATCTATGACCCCACAGCCTCACTACTGAGCATGTACATAAAGTGCAGCACAGACTCATCTCCACTATGACTCCACAGCCCTGGTCACTACTGAGCATGTACATAAAGTGCAGCACAGATTCATCTCATCTATGACCCCACAGCCTCACTACTGAGCATGGACATACAGTGCAGCACAGATTCATCTCATCTATGACCCTACAGCCTCACTACTGAGCATGTACATAAAGTGCAGCACAGATTCATCTCCACTATGACTCCACAGCCCTGGTCACTACTGAGCATGTACATAAAGTGCAGGACAGATTCATCTCATCTATGACCCCACAGCCTCACTACTGAGCATGTGCATAAAGTGCAGCACAGATTCATCTCATCTATGACTCCACAGCACTGGTCACTACTGAGCATGTACATAAAGTGCAGCACAGTTTCATCTCCACTATGACTCCACAGCCCTGGTCACTACTGAGCATGTACATAAAGTGCAGGACAGATTCATCTCATCTATGACCCCACAGCACCGGTCACTACTGAGCATGTACATAAAGTGCAGCACAGATTCATCTTATCTATGACCCCACAGCACTGGTCACTACTGAGCATGTACATAAAGTGCAGCACAGATGCTCATCTATGACTCCACAGCACTGGTCACTACTGAGCATGTGCATAAAGTGCAGCACAGATTCATCTCATCTACAACTCCACAGCACTGGTCACTACTGAGCATGTACATAAAGTGCAGCACAGATTCATCTCCACTATGACTCCACAGCCCTGGTCACTACTAAGCATGTACATAAAGTGCAGGACAGATTCATCTCATCTATGACCCCACAGCACCGGTCACTACTGAGCATGTACATAAAGTGCAGCACAGATTCATCTTATCTATGACCCCACAGCACTGGTCACTACTGAGCATGTACATAAAGTGCAGCACAGATGCTCATCTATGACTCCACAGCACTGGTCACAACTGAGCATGTACGTAAAGTGCAGCACAGATTCATCTATCTATGACCCCACAGCACTGGTAACTACTGAGCATGTACATAAAGTGCAGCACAGATTCATCTCATCTATGACCCCACAGCCTCACTACTGAGCATGTACATAAAGTGCAGCACAGATTCATCTCATCTATGACCCCACAGCCCTGGTCACTACTGAGCATGTACATAAAGTGCAGGACAGATTCATCTCATCTATGACCCCACAGCCTCACTACTGAGCATGTGCATAAAGTGCAGCACATATTCATCTCATCTATGACCCCACAGCACTGGTCACTACTGAGCATGTGCATAAAGTGCAGCACAGATTCATCTCATCTACAACTCCACAGCACTGGTCACTACTGAGCATGTACATAAAGTGCAGCACAGATTCATCTCCACTATGACTCCACAGACCTGGTCACTACTGAGCATGTACATAAAGTGCAGGACAGATTCATCTCATCTATGACCCCACAGCACCGGTCACTACTAAGCATGTACATAAAGTGCAGCACAGATTCATCTTATCTATGACCCCACAGCACTGGTCACTACTGAGCATGTACATAAAGTGCAGCACAGATGCTCATCTATGACTCCACAGCACTGGTCACTACTGAGCATGTACGTAAAGTGCAGCACAGATTCATCTATCTATGACCCCACAGCACTGGTCACTACTGAGCAAGTACATAAAGTGCAGCACAGATTCATCTCATCTATGACCCCACAGCACTGGTCACTACTGAGCATGTACATAAAGTGCAGCACAGATTCATCTCATCTATGACCCCACAGCCTCACTACTGAGCATGTGCATAAAGTGCAGCACAGATTCATCTCCACTATGACTCCACAGCCCTGATCTCTACTGAGCATGTACATAAAGAACAGCACAGATTCATCTCATCTATGACCCCACAGCACTGATCACTACTGAGCATGTACATAAAGTGCGGCACAAATGCTCATCTATGACTCCACAGCACTGGTCACTACTGAGCATGTACATAAAGTGCAGCACAGATTCATCTATCTATGACCCCACAGCACTGGTCACTACTGAGCATGTACATAAAGTGCAGCACAGATTCATCTATCTATGACCCCACAGCCTCACTACTGAGCATGTACATAAAGTGCAGCAAAGATTCATCTCATCTATGACCCCACAGCCTCACTACTGAGCATGTTCATAAAGTGCATCACAGATTCATCTCGTCTATGACCCCACAGCCTCACTACTGAGCATGTGCATAAAGTGCAGCACAGATTCATTTCATCTATGACCCCACTGCCTCACTACTGAGCATGTACATAAAGTGCACCACAGATTCATCTCATCTATGACCCCACAGCCTCACTACTGAGCATGTACATAAAGTACAGCACAGATTCATCTCATCTATGACCCCACAGCCTCACTACTGAGCATGTACATAAAGTGCAGCACAGATTCATCTCATCTATGACCCCACAGCCTCACTACTGAGCATGTGCATAAAGTGCAGCACAGATTCATCTCATCTATGACCCCACAGCCTCACTACTGAGCATGTGCCTAAAGTGCAGCACAGATTCATCTCATCTATGACCCCACTGCCTCACTACTGAGCATGTACATAAAGTGCAGCACAGATTCATCTCATCTATGACCCCACAGCCTCACTGCTGAGCATGTACATAAAGTACAGCACAGATTCATCTCATCTATGACCCCACAGCCTCATTACTGAGCATGTACATAAAGTGCAGCACAGATTCATCTCATCTATGACCCCACAGCCTCACTACTGTGCATGTGCATAAAGTGCAGCACAGATTCATCTCATCTATGACCCCACTGCCTCACTACTGAGCATGTACATAAAGTGCAGCACAGATTCATCTCATCTATGACCCCACAGTAAAGTAGCCACTTCTCTCCAGGAAAAACATCATGGACAGACTGATATTCTGCAAGAGGTACAGGGAGTGGACTGCTGAGGACTGGGGTAAAGTCAGTTTCTCTGATGAATCCCCTTTTCGATTGTTTTGGACACCTGGAAAACGGCTTATTCGGAGAAGACCAGGTGAGCGCTAAAACCAGTCTTGTCTCATGCCAGCTGTCAAGCATCCTGAAACCATTCATGTGTGGGGTTGCTTCTCAGCCAAGGGAATGGGCTCTCTCTCAGTCTTGCCTAAAAACAGAGCCATGAATAAAGAATGGTACCAGAAGTTGATTGAGAGCATGCCAGGGAGAATTGCTGAGGTCCTGAAGAAGAAGGGTCAACACTGCAAATATTGACTTGCTGCATTAACTCATTCTAACTGTCAATATAACCTTTTGTTACTCATAATATGATTGCAATTATATTTCTGTATGTGATAAAAACATCTGACAAACACACATAAAAACCAGAGGCCAGCAGATCATGTGAACATATAATATTTGTGTCATTCTCAAAACTTTTGGCCATGACTGTACATAAAGTGCAGCATAGATTCATCTCATCTATGACCCCACAGCCTCACTACTGAGCATGTACATAAAGTGCAGCATAGATTCATCTAATCTATGACCCCACAGCCTCACTACTGAGCATGAACATAAAGTGCAGCACAGATTCATCTCATCTATGACCCCACAGCCTCACTACTGAGCATGTACATAAAGTGCAGCATAAATTCATCTCATCTATGACCCCACAGCCTCACTACTGAGCATGTACATAAAGTGCAGCACAGATTCATCTCATCTATGACCCCACAGCCCTGGTCACTACTGAGCATGTACATACAGTGCAGCACAGATTCATCTCCACTATGACTCCACAGCCCTGGTCACTACTGAGCATGTACATAAAGTGCAGCACAGATTCATCTCCAATATGACTCCACAGCCCTGGTCACTACTGAGCATGTACATAAAGTGCAGCACAGATTCATCTCATCTATGACCCCACAGCACTGGTCACTACTGAGCATGTACATAAAGTGCAGCACAGATTCATCTCATCTATGACCCCACAGCCTCACTACTGAGCATGTACATAAAGTGCAGCATAGATTCATCTCATCTATGACCCCACAGCACTGGTAACTACTGAGCATGTACATAAAGTGCAGCACAGATTCATCTCATCTATGACCCCACAGCATCACTACTGAGCATGTACATAAAGTGCAGCACAGATTCATCTCCACTATGACTCCACAGCCCTGGTCACTACGGAGCATGTACATAAAGTGCAGCACAGATTCATCTCATCTATGACCCCACAGCCTCACTACTGAGCATGGACATACAGTGCAGCACAGATTCATCTCATCTATGACCCTACAGCTTCACTACTGAGCATGTACATAAAGTGCAGCACAGATTCATCTCCACTATGACTCCACAGCCCTGGTCACTACTGAGCATGTACATAAAGTGCAGGACAGATTCATCTCATCTATGACCCCACAGCCTCACTACTGAGCATGTGCATAAAGTGCAGAACAGATTCATCTCATCTATGACCCCACAGCACTGGTCACTACTGAGCATGTACATAAAGTGCAGCACAGATTCTTCTCATCTACAACTCCACAGCACTGGTCACTACTGAGCATGTACATAAAGTGCAGCACAGTTTCATCTCCACTATGACTCCACAGCCCTGGTCACTACTGAGCATGTACATAAAGTGCAGGACAGATTAATCTCATCTATGACCCCACAGCACCGGTCACTACTGAGCATGTACATAAAGTGCAGCACAGATTCATCTTATCTATGACCCCACAGCACTGGTCACTACTGAGCATGTACATAAAGTGCAGCACAGATGCTCATCTATGACTCCACAGCACTGGTCACTACTGAGCATGTACATAAAGTGCAGCACAGATTCATCTATCTATGACCCCACAGCACTGGTCACTACTGAGCATGTACATAAAGTGCAGCACAGATTCATCTCATCTATGACCCCACAGCCTCACTACTGAGCATGTGCATAAAGTGAAGCACAGATTCATCTCATCTATGACCCCACAGCACTGATCACTACTGAGCATGTACATAAAGTGCAGCACAGATGCTCATCTATGACTCCACAGCACTGGTCACTACTGAGCATGTACATAAAGTGCAGCACAGATTCATCTATCTATGACCCCACAGCACTGGTCACTACTGAGCGTGTACATAAAGTGCAGCACAGATTCATCTATCTATGACGCCACAGCCTCACTACTGAGCATTTACATAAAGTGCAGCACAGATTCATCTCATCTATGACCCCACAGCCCTGGTCACTACTGAGAATGTACATAAAGTGCAGGACAGATTCATCTCATCTATGACCCCACAGCCTCACTACTGAGCATGTGCATAAAGTGCAGCACATATTCATCTCATCTATGACCCCACAGCCCTGGTCACTACTGAGCATGTACATAAAGTGCAGCACAGATTCATCTCATCTACAACTCCACAGCACTGGTCACTACTGAGCATGTACATAAAGTGCAGCACAGATTCATCTCCACTATGACTCCACAGCCCTGGTCACTACTGAGCATGTACATAAAGTGCAGGTCAGATTCATCTCATCTATGACCCCACAGCACCGGTCACTACTGAGCATGCACATAAAGTGCAGCACAGATTCATCTTATCTATGACCCCACAGAACTGGTCACTACTGAGCATGTACATAAAGTGCAGCACAGATGCTCATCTATGACTCCACAGCACTGGTCACTACTGAGCATGTACGTAAAGTGCAGCACAGATTCATCTATGACCCCACAGCACTGGTCACTACTGAGCATGTACATAAAGTGCAGCACAGATTCATCTCATCTATGACCCCACAGCCTCACTACTGAGCATGTACATAAAGTGCAGCATAGATTCATCTCATCTATGACCCCACAGCCTCACTACTGAGCATGTACATAAAGTGCAGCACAGATTCATCTCATCTATGACCCCACAGCCCTGGTCACTACTGAGCATGTACATACAGTGCAGCACAGATTCATCTCCACTATGACTCCACAGCCCTGGTCACTACTGAGCATGTACATAAAGTGCAGCACAGATTCATCTCCACTATGACTCCACAGCCCTGGTCACTACTGAGCATGTACAAAAAGTGCAGCACAGATTCATCTCATCTATGACCCCACAGCACTGGTCACTACTGAGCATGTACATAAAGTGCAGCACAGATTCATCTCATGTATGACACCACAGCCTCACTACTGAGCATGTACATAAAGTGCAGCATAGATTCATCTCATCTATGACCCCACAGCACTGGTAACTACTGAGCATGTACATAAAGTGCAGCACAGATTCATCTAATCTATGACCCCACAGCCTCACTACTGAGCATGTACATAAAGTGCAGCACAGATTCATCTCCACTATGACTCCACAGCCCTGGTCACTACGGAGCATGTACATAAAGTGCAGCACAGATTCATCTCATCTATGACCCCACAGCCTCACTACTGAGCATGGACATACAGTGCAGCACAGATTCATCTCATCTATGACCCTACAGCCTCACTACTGAGCATGTACATAAAGTGCAGCACAGATTCATCTCCACTATGACTCCACAGCCCTGGTCACTACTGAGCATGTACATAAAGTGCAGGACAGATTCATCTCATCTATGACCCCACAGCCTCACTACTGAGCATGTGCATAAAGTGCAGAACAGATTCATCTCATCTATGACCCCACAGCACTGGTCACTACTGAGCATGTACATAAATTGCAGCACAGATTCATCTCATCTACAACTCCACAGCACTGGTCACTACTGAGCATGTACATAAAGTGCAGCACAGTTTCATCTCCACTATGACTCCACAGCCCTGGTCACTACTGAGCATGTACATAAAGTGCAGGACAGATTAATCTCATCTATGACCCCACAGCACCGGTCACTACTGAGCATGTACATAAAGTGCAGCACAGATTCATCTTATCTATGACCCCACAGCACTGGTCACTACTGAGCATGTACATAAAGTGCAGCACAGATGCTCATCTATGACTCCACAGCACTGGTCACTACTGAGCATGTACATAAAGTGCAGCACAGATTCATCTATCTATGACCCCACAGCACTGGTCACTACTGAGCATGTACATAAAGTGCAGCCCAGATTCATCTCATCTATGACCCCACAGCCTCACTACTGAGCATGTGCATAAAGTGAAGCACAGATTCATCTCATCTATGACCCCACAGCACTGATCACTACTGAGCATGTACATAAAGTGCAGCACAGATGCTCATCTATGACTCCACAGCACTGGTCACTACTGAGCATGTACATAAAGTGCAGCACAGATTCATCTATCTATGACCCCACAGCACTGGTCACTACTGAGCATGTACATAAAGTGCAGCACAGATTCATCTATCTATGACGCCACAGCCTCACTACTGAGCATTTACATAAAGTGCAGCACAGATTCATCTCATCTATGACCCCACAGCCCTGGTCACTACTGAGCATGTACATAAAGTGCAGGACAGATTCATCTCATCTATGACCCCACAGCCTCACTACTGAGCATGTGCATAAAGTGCAGCACAGATTCATCTCATCTATGACCCCACAGCCCTGGTCACTACTGAGCATGTACATAAAGTGCAGCACAGATTCATCTCATCTACAACTCCACAGCACTGGTCACTACTGAGCATGTACATAAAGTGCAGCACAGATTCATCTCCACTATGACTCCACAGCCCTGGTCACTACTGAGCATGTACATAAAGTGCAGGACAGATTCATCTCATCTATGACCCCACAGCACCGGTCACTACTGAGCATGTACATAAAGTGCAGCACAGATTCATCTTATCTATGACCCCACAGCACTGGTCACTACTGAGCATGTACATAAAGTGCAGCACAGATGCTCATCTATGACTCCACAGCACTGGTCACTACTGAGCATGTACGTAAAGTGCAGCACAGATTCATCTATCTATGACCCCACAGCCTCACTACTGAGCATGTGCATAAAGTGCAGCACAGATTCATCTCCACTATGACTCCACAGCCCTGGTCACTACTGAGCATGTACATAAAGAACAGCACAGATTCATCTCATCTATGACCCCACAGCCTCACTACTGAGCATGTACATAAAGTGAAGCACAGATTCATCTCATCTATGACCCCACAGCACTGATCACTACTGAGCATGTACATAAAGTGCGGCACAGATGCTCATCTATGACTCCACAGCACTGGTCACTACTGAGCATGTACATAAAGTGCAGCACAGATTCATCTATCTATGACCCCACAGCACTGGTCACTACTGAGCATGTACATAAAGTGCAGCAGAGATTCATCTATCTATGACCCCACAGCCTCACTACTGAGCATGTACATAAAGTGCAGCAAGGATTCATCTCATCTATGACCCCACAGCCTCACTACTGAGCATGTACATAAAGTGCAGCACAGATTCATCTCGTCTATGACCCCACAGCCTCACTACTGAGCATGTGCATAAAGTGCAGCACAGATTCATCTCATCTATGACCCCACAGCACTGGTCACTACTAAGCATGTACATAAAGTGCAGCACAGATTCATCTATCTATGACCCCACAGCCTCACTACTGAGTATGTGCATAAAGTGCAGCACAGATTCACTTCATCTATGACCCCACATCACTGGTCACTACTGGGCATGTACATAAAGTGCAGCACATATTCACCTCATCTATGACCCCACAGCATTGGTCACTACTGGGAATGTACATAAAGTGCAGCACAGATTCATCTCATCTATGACCCCACGGCCTCACTGCTGAGCATGTACATAAAGTGCTGCACAGATTCATCTCATCTATGACCCCACAGCCTCACTACTGAGCATGTACATAAAATGCAGCACAGATTCATCTCATCTATGACCCCACAGCCTCACTACTGAGCATGTGCATAAAGTGCAGCACAGATTCATCTCATCTATGACCCCACAGCCTCACTACTGAGCATGTACATAAAGTGCAGCACAGATTCATCTCATCTATGACCCCACAGCCTCAATACTGAGCATGTGCATAAAGTGCAGCACAGATTCACCTCATCTATGACCCCACAGCCTCACTACTGAGCATGTACATAATGTGCAGCACAGATTCATCTCATCTATGACCCCACAGCCTCACTACTGAGCATGTACATAAAGTGCAACACAGATTCATCTCATCTATGACTCCCCAGCACTGGTCACTACTGAGCATGTACATAAAGTGCAGCACAGATTCATCTCATCTCTGACCCCACAGCCCTGGTCACTACTGAGCATGTGCATAAAGTGCAGCACAGATTCATCTCATCTATAACCCCACAGCCTCACTACTGAGCATGTACATAAAGTGCAGCACAGATTCATCTCTTCTATGACCCCACAGCACTGGTCACTACTGAGCATGTACATAAAGTGCATCACAGATTCATCTCATCTATGACCCCACAGCCTCACTACTGAGCATGTACATAAAGTGCAGCACAGATTCATCTCCACTATGACTCCACAGCCCTGGTCACTACTGAGCATGTACATAAAGTGCAGGACAGATTCATCTCATCTATGACCCCACAGCCTCACTACTGAGCATGTGCATAAAGTGCACCACAGATTCATCTCATCTATGACCCCACAGCACTGGTCACTACTGAGCATGTACATAAAGTGCAGGACAGATTCATCTTATCTATGACCCCACAGCACTGGTCACTACTGAGCATGTACAAAAAGTGCAGCACAGATGCTCATCTATGACTCCACAGCACTGGTCACTACTGAGCATGTACATAAAGTGCAGCACAGATTCATCTATCTATGACCCCACAGCACTGGTCACTACTGAGCATGTACATAAAGTGCAGCCCAGATTCATCTCATCTATGACCCCACAGCACTGGTCACTACTGAGCATGTACATAAAGTGCAGCACAGATTCATCTCATCTATGACCCCACAGCCTCACTACTGAGCATGTGCATAAAGTGAAGCACAGATTCATCTCATCTATGACCCCACAGCACTGATCACTACTGAGCATGTACATAAAGTGCAGCACAGATGCTCATCTATGACTCCACAGCACTGGTCACTACTGAGCATGTACATAAAGTGCAGCACAGATTCATCTATCTATGACCCCACAGCACTGGTCACTACTGAGCATGTACATAAAGTGCAGCATAGATTCATCTATCTATGATGCCACAGCCTCACTACTGAGCATGTAAATAAAGTGCAGCACAGATTCATCTCATCTATGACCCCACAGCCCTGGTCACTACTGAGCATGTACATAAAGTGCAGGACAGATTCATCTCATCTATGACCCCACAGCCTCACTACTGAGCATGTGCATAAAGTGCAGCACAGATTCATCTCATCTATGACCCCACAGCCCTGGTCACTACTGAGCATGTACATAAAGTGCAGCACAGATTCATCTCATCTACAACTCCACAGCACTGGTCACTACTGAGCATGTACATAAAGTGAAGCACAGATTCATCTCCACTATGACTCCACAGCCCTGGTCACTACTGAGCATGTACATAAAGTGCAGGACAGATTCATCTCATCTATGACCCCACAGCACCGGTCACTACTGAGCATGTACATAAAGTGCAGCACAGATTCATCTTATCTATGACCCCACAGCACTGGTCACTACTGAGCATGTACATAAAGTGCAGCACCGATGCTCATCTATGACTCCACAGTACTGGTCACTACTGAGCATGTACGTAAAGTGCAGCACAGATTCATCTATCTATGACCCCACAGCACTGGTCACTACTGAGCATGTACATAAAGTGCAGCACAGATTCATCTCATCTATGACCCCACAGCACTAGTCACTACTGAGCATGTACATAAAGTGCAGCACAGATTCATCTCATCTATGACCCCACAGCCTCACTACTGAGCATGTGCATAAAGTGCAGAACAGATTCATCTCCACTATGACTCCACAGCCCTGGTCACTACTGAGCATGTACATAAAGAACAGCACAGATTCATCTCATCTATGACCCCACAGCCTCACTACTGAGCAAGTACATAAAGTGAAGAACAGATTCATCTCATCTATGACCCCACAGCACTGATCACTACTGAGCATGTACATAAAGTGCGGCACAGATGCTCATCTATGACTCCACAGCACTGGTCACTACTGAGCATGTACATAAAGTGCAGCACAGATTCATCTATCTATGACCCCACAGCACTGGTCACTACTGAGCATGTACATAAAGTGCAGCACAGATTCATCTATCTATGACCCCACAGCCTCACTACTGAGCATGTACATAAAGTGCAGCAAGGATTCATCTCATCTATGACCCCACAGCCTCACTACTGAGCATGTACATAAAGTGCAGCACAGATTCTTCTCGTCTATGACCCCAACGCCTCACTACTGAGCATGTGCATAAAGTGCAGCACAGATTCATCTCATCTATGTCCCCACAGCACTGGTCACTACTGAGCATGTACATAAAGTGTAGCACAGATTCATCTCATCTATGACCCCACAGCATTGGACACTACTGGGAATTTACATAAAGTGCAGCAGAGATTCATCTCATCTATGACCCCACAGCCTCACTACTGAGCATGTACATAGAGTGCTGCACGCATTCATCTCATCTATGACCCCACAGCCTCACTACTGAGCATGTACACAAAATGCAGCACAGATTCATCTCATCTATGACCCCACAGCCTCACTACTGAGCATGTGCATAAAGTGCAGCACAGATTCATCTCATCTATGACCCCACAGCCTCACTACTGAGCATGTACATAAAGTGCAGCACAGATTCATCTCATCTATGACCCCACAGTCTCAATACTGAGCATGTGCATAAAGTGCAGCACAGATTCACCTCATCTATGACCCCACAGCCTCACTACTGAGCATGTACATAATGTGCAGCACAGATTCATCTCATCTATGACCCCACAGCCTCACTACTGAGCATGTACATAAAGTGCAACACAGATTCATCTCATCTATGACTCCCCAGCACTGGTCACTACTCAGCATGTACATAAAGTGCAGCACAGATTCATCTCATCTCTGACCCCACAGCCCTGGTCACTACTGAGCATGTGCATAAAGTGCAGCACAGATTCATCTCATCTATAACCCCACAGCCTCACTACTGAGCATGTACATAAAGTGCAGCACAGATTCATCTCTTCTATGACCCCACTGCACTGGTCACTACTGAGCATGTACATAAAGTGTATCATAGATTCATCTCATCTATGACCCCACAGCCTCACTACTGAGCATGTACATAAAGTGCAGCACAGATTCATCTCATCTATGACCCCACAGCCTCACTACTGAGCATGTACATAAAGTGCACCACAGATTCATCTCATCTATGACCCCACAGCCTCACTACTGAGCATGTACATAAAGTGCAGCACAGATTCATCTCATCTATGACCCCACAGCCTCACTACTAAGCATGTACATAAAGTGCAGCACAGATTCATATCATCTATGACCCCACAGCACTGGTCACTACTGAGCATGTACATAAAGTGCAGCACAGATTCATCTATCTATGACCCCACAGCCTCACTACTGAGCATGTGCATAAAGTGCAGCACAGATTCACCTCATCTATGACCCCACATCACTGGTCACTACAGGGCATGTACATAAAGTGCAGCACAGATTCACCTCATCTATGACCCCACAGCATTGGTCACTAATGGGAATGTACATAAAGTGCAGCACAGATTCATCTCATCTATGACCCCACAGCCTCACTACTGAGCATGTACATAAAGTGCTGCACAGATTCATCTCATCTATGACCCCACAGCCTCACTACTGAGCATGTACATAAAATGTAGCACAGATTCATCTCATCTATGACCCCACAGCCTCACTACTGAGCATGTGCATAAAGTGCAGCACAGATTCATCTCATCTATGACCCCACAGCCTCACTACTGAGCATGTACATAAAGTGCATCACAGATTCATCTCATCTATGACCCCACAGCCTCACTACTGAGCATGTACATAAAGTGCAACACAGATTCATCTCATCTATGACCCCACAGCCTCACTACTGAGCATGTACATAAAGTGCAGCACAGATTCACCTCATCTATGACCCACAGCATTGGTCACTACTGGGCATGTACATAAAGTGCAGCACAGATTCATCTCATCTATGACCCCACAGCCTCACTACTGAGCATGTACATAAAGTGCAGCACAGATTCATTTCATCTATGACCCCACAGCCTCACTACTGAGCATGTACATAAAGTGCAGCACAGATTCATCTCATCTCTGACCCCACAACCCTGGTCACTACTGAGCATGTGCATAAAGTGCAGCACAGATTCATCTCATCTATGACCCCACAGCCTCACTACTGAGCATGTACATAAAGTGCAGCACAGATTCATCTCATCTATGACCCCACAACCCTGGTCACTACTGAGCATGTGCATAAAGTGCAGCACAGGTTCACCTCATCTATGACCCCACAGCCTCACTACTGAGCATGTGCATAAAGTGCAGCACAGATTCATCTAATCTATGACCCACAGCCTCACTACTGAGCATGTACATAAAGTGCAGCACAGATTCATCTCATCTCTGACCCCACAACCCTGGTCACTACTGAGCATGTGCATAAAGTGCAGCACAGGTTCACCTCATCTATGACCCCACAGCCTCACTACTGAGCATGTGCATAAAGTGCAGCACAGATTCATCTCATCTATGACCCCACAGCCTCACTTCTGAGCATGTACATAAAGTGCAGCACAGATTCATCTAATCTATGACCCCACAGCACTGGTCACTACTGAGCATGTACATAAAGTGCAGCACAGATTCATCTCATCTATGACCCCACAGCCTCACTACTGAGCATGTACATAAAGTGCAGCACAGATTCATCTCATCTATGACCCCACAGCCTCACTACTGAGCATGTGCATAAAGTGCAGCACAGATTCATCTCATCTATGACCCCACAGCCTCACTACTGAGAATGTACATAAAGTGCAGCACAGATTCATCTCATCTACGATCCCACAGCCTCACTACTGATCTTGTACATAAAGTGCAGCACAGATTCATCTCATCTATGACCCCACAGTCTCAATACTGAGCATGTGCATAAAGTGCAGCACAGATTCACCTCATCTATGACCCCACAGCCTCACTACTGAGCATGTACATAATGTGCAGCACAGATTCATCTCATCTATGACCCCACAGCCTCACTACTGAGCATGTACATAAAGTGCAACACAGATTCATCTCATCTATGACTCCCCAGCACTGGTCACTACTCAGCATGTACATAAAGTGCAGCACAGATTCATCTCATCTCTGACCCCACAGCCCTGGTCACTACTGAGCATGTGCATAAAGTGCAGCACAGATTCATCTCATCTATAACCCCACAGCCTCACTACTGAGCATGTACATAAAGTGCAGCACAGATTCATCTCTTCTATGACCCCACTGCACTGGTCACTACTGAGCATGTACATAAAGTGTATCATAGATTCATCTCATCTATGACCCCACAGCCTCACTACTGAGCATGTACATAAAGTGCAGCACAGATTCATCTCATCTATGACCCCACAGCCTCACTACTGAGCATGTACATAAAGTGCACCACAGATTCATCTCATCTATGACCCCACAGCCTCACTACTGAGCATGTACATAAAGTGCAGCACAGATTCATCTCATCTATGACCCCACAGCCTCACTACTAAGCATGTACATAAAGTGCAGCACAGATTCATATCATCTATGACCCCACAGCACTGGTCACTACTGAGCATGTACATAAAGTGCAGCACAGATTCATCTATCTATGACCCCACAGCCTCACTACTGAGCATGTGCATAAAGTGCAGCACAGATTCACCTCATCTATGACCCCACATCACTGGTCACTACTGGGCATGTACATAAAGTGCAGCACAGATTCACCTCATCTATGACCCCACAGCATTGGTCACTAATGGGAATGTACATAAAGTGCAGCACAGATTCATCTCATCTATGACCCCACAGCCTCACTACTGAGCATGTACATAAAGTGCTGCACAGATTCATCTCATCTATGACCCCACAGCCTCACTACTGAGCATGTACATAAAATGTAGCACAGATTCATCTCATCTATGACCCCACAGCCTCACTACTGAGCATGTGCATAAAGTGCAGCACAGATTCATCTCATCTATGACCCCACAGCCTCACTACTGAGCATGTACATAAAGTGCATCACAGATTCATCTCATCTATGACCCCACAGCCTCACTACTGAGCATGTACATAAAGTGCAACACAGATTCATCTCATCTATGACCCCACAGCCTCACTACTGAGCATGTACATAAAGTGCAGCACAGATTCACCTCATCTATGACCCACAGCATTGGTCACTACTGGGCATGTACATAAAGTGCAGCACAGATTCATCTCATCTATGACCCCACAGCCTCACTACTGAGCATGTACATAAAGTGCAGCACAGATTCATTTCATCTATGACCCCACAGCCTCACTACTGAGCATGTACATAAAGTGCAGCACAGATTCATCTCATCTCTGACCCCACAACCCTGGTCACTACTGAGCATGTGCATAAAGTGCAGCACAGATTCATCTCATCTATGACCCCACAGCCTCACTACTGAGCATGTACATAAAGTGCAGCACAGATTCATCTCATCTATGACCCCACAACCCTGGTCACTACTGAGCATGTGCATAAAGTGCAGCACAGGTTCACCTCATCTATGACCCCACAGCCTCACTACTGAGCATGTGCATAAAGTGCAGCACAGATTCATCTAATCTATGACCCACAGCCTCACTACTGAGCATGTACATAAAGTGCAGCACAGATTCATCTCATCTCTGACCCCACAACCCTGGTCACTACTGAGCATGTGCATAAAGTGCAGCACAGGTTCACCTCATCTATGACCCCACAGCCTCACTACTGAGCATGTGCATAAAGTGCAGCACAGATTCATCTCATCTATGACCCCACAGCCTCACTTCTGAGCATGTACATAAAGTGCAGCACAGATTCATCTAATCTATGACCCCACAGCACTGGTCACTACTGAGCATGTACATAAAGTGCAGCACAGATTCATCTCATCTATGACCCCACAGCCTCACTACTGAGCATGTACATAAAGTGCAGCACAGATTCATCTCATCTATGACCCCACAGCCTCACTACTGAGCATGTGCATAAAGTGCAGCACAGATTCATCTCATCTATGACCCCACAGCCTCACTACTGAGAATGTACATAAAGTGCAGCACAGATTCATCTCATCTACGATCCCACAGCCTCACTACTGATCTTGTACATAAAGTGCAGCACAGATTCATCTCATCTATGACCCCACAGCCTCACTACTGAGCATGTACATAAAGTGCAGCACAGATTCATCTCATCTATGACCCCACAGCCCTGGTCACTACTGAGCATGTACATACAGTGCAGCACAGATTCATCTCCACTATGACTCCACAGCCCTGGTCACTACTGAGCATGTACATAAAGTGCAGCACAGATTCATCTCATCTATGACCCCACAGCACTGGTCACTACTGAGCATGTACATAAAGTGCAGCACAGATTCATCTCATCTATGACCCCACAGCCTCACTACTGAGCATGTACATAAAGTGCAGCACAGATTCATCTCATCTATGACCCCACAACCCTGGTCACTACTGAGCATGTGCATAAAGTGCAGCACAGGTTCACCTCATCTATGACCCCACAGCCTCACTACTGAGCATGTACAAAAAGTGCAGCACAGATTCATCTAATCTATGACCCACAGCCTCACTACTGAGCATGTACATAAAGTGCAGCACAGATTCATCTCATCTCTGACCCCACATCCCTGGTCACTACTGAGCATGTGCATAAAGTGCAGCACAGATTCATCTCATCTATGACCCCACAGCCTCACTACTGAGCATGTACATAAAGTGCAGCACAGATTCATCTCATCTATGACCCCACAGCACTGGTCACTACTGAGCATGTACATAAAGTACAGCACAGATTCATCTCATCTATGACCCCACAGCCTCACTACTGAGCATGTACATAAAGTCCAGCACAGATTCATCTCATCTATGACCCCACAGCCTCACTACTGAGCATGTGCATAAAGTGCAGCACAGATTCATCTCATCTATGACCCCACAGCCTCACTACTGAGTATGTACATAAAGTGCAGCACAGATTCATCTCATCTATGACCCCACAGCCTCACTACTGAGCATGTACATAAAGTGCAGCACAGATTCATCTCATCTACGATCCCACAGCCTCACTACTGATCATGTACATAAAGTGCAGCACAGATTCATCTCATCTATGACCCCACAGCCTCACTACTGAGCATGTACATAAAGTGCAGCACAGATTCATCTCATCTATGACCCCACAGCCCTGGTCACTACTGAGCATGTACATACAGTGCAGCACAGATTCATCTCCACTATGACTCCACAGCCCTGGTCACTACTGAGCATGTATATAAAGTGCAGCACAGATTCATCTCATCTATGACCCCACAGCACTGGTCACTACTGAGCATGTACATAAAGTGCAGCACAGATTCATCTCATCTATGACCCCACAGCCTCACTACTGAGCATGTACATAAAGTGCAGCATAGATTCATCTCATCTATGACCCCACAGCACTGGTGACTACTGAGCATGTACATAAAGTGCAGCACAGATTCATCTCATCTATGACCCCACAGCCTCACTACTGAGCATGTACATAAAGTGCAGCACAGATTCATCTCCACTATGACTCCACAGCCCTGGTCACTACTGAGCATGTACAAAAAGTGCAGCACAGATTCTTCTCATCTATGACCCCACAGCCTCACTACTGAGCATGGACATACAGTGCAGCACAGATTCATCTCATCTATGACCCCACAGCCTCACTACTGGGCATGTACATAAAGTGCAGCACAGATTCATCTCCACTATGACTCCACAGCCCTGGTCACTACTGAGCATGTACATAAAGTGCAGGACAGATTCATCTCATCTATGACCCCACAGCCTCACTACTGAGCATGTGCATAAAGTGCAGCACAGATTCATCTCATCTATGACCCCACAGCACTGGTCACTACTGAGCATGTACATAAAGTACAGCACAGATTCATCTCATCTACAACTCCACAGCACTGGTCACTACTGAGCATGTACATAAAGTGCAGCACAGTTTCATCTCCACTATGACTCCACAGCCCTGGTCACTACTGAGCATGTACATAAAGTGCAGGACAGATTCATCTCATCTATGACCCCACAGCACCGGTCACTACTGAGCATGTACATAAAGTGCAGCACAGATTCATCTTATCTATGACCCCACAGCACTGGTCACTACTGAGCATGTACATAAAGTTCAGCACAGATGCTCATCTATGACTCCACAGCACTGGTCACTACTGAGCATGTACATAAAGTGCAGCACAGATTCATCTATCTATGACCCCACAGCACTGGTCACTACTGAGCATGTACATAAAGTGCAGTCCAGATTCATCTCATCTATGACCCCACAGCACTGGTCACTACTGAGCATGTACTTAAAGTGCAGCACAGATTTATCTCATCTATGACCCCACAGCCTCACTACTGAGCATGTGCATAAAGTGAAGCACAGATTCATCTCATCTATGACCCCACAGCACTGATCACTACTGAGCATGTACATAAAGTGCAGCACAGATGCTCATCTATGACTCCACAGCACTGGTCACTATTGAGCATGTACATAAAGTGCAGCACAGATTCATATATCTCTGACCCCACAGCACTGGTCACTACTGAGCATCTACATAAAGTGCAGCACAGATTCATCTATCTATGACGCCACAGCCTCACTACTGAGCATGTACATAAAGTGCAGCACAGATTCATCTCATCTATGACCCCACAGCCCTGGTCACTACTGAGCATGTACATAAACTGCAGGACAGATTCATCTCATCTATGACCCCACAGCCTCACTACTGAGCATGTGCATAAAGTGCAGCACAGATTCATCTCATCTATGACCCCACAGCACTGGTCACTACTGAGCATGTACATAAAGTGCAGCACAGATTCATCTCATCTACAACTCCACAGCACTGGTCAATACTGAGCATGTACATAAAGTGCAGGACAGATTCATCTCATCTATGACCCCACAGCACCGGTCACTACTGAGCATGTACATAAAGTGCAGCACAGATTCATCTTATCTATGACCCCACAGCACTGGTCACTACTGAGCATGTACATAAAGTGCAGCACAGATGCTCATCTATGACTCCACATCACTGGTCACTACTGAGCATGTACGTAAAGTGCAGCACAGATTCATCTATCTATGAACCCACAGCACTGGTCACTACTGAGCATGTACATAAAGTGCAGCACAGATTCATCTCATCTATGACCCCACAGCACTGGTCACTACTGAGCATGTACATAAAGTGCAGCACAGATTCATCTCATCTATGACCCCACAGCCTCACTACTGAGCATGTGCATAAAGTGCAGCACAGATTCATCTCCACTATGACTCCACATCCCTGGTCACTACTGAGCATGTACATAAAGAACAGCACAGATTCATCTCATCTATGACCCCACAGCCTCACTACTGAGCATGTACATAAAGTGAAGCACAGATTCATCTCATCTATGACCCCACAGCACTGATCACTACTGAGCATGTACATAAAGTGTGGCACAGATGCTCATCTATGACTCTACAGCACTGGTCACTTCTGAGCATGTACATAAAGTGCAGCACAGATTCATCTCTCTATGACCCCACAGCACTGGTCACTACTGAGCATGTACATAAAGTGCAGCACAGATTCATCTATCTATGACCCCACAGCCTCACTACTGAGAATGTACATAATGTGCAGCACAGATTCATCTCATCTATGACCCCACAGCCTCACTACTGAGCATGTACATAAAGTGCAACACAGATTCATCTCATCTATGACTCCCCAGCACTAGTCACTACTGAGCATGTGCATAAAGTGCAGCACAGATTCATCTCATCTATAACCCCACAGCCTCACTACTGAGCATGTACATAAAGTGCAGCACAGATTCATCTCTTCTATGACCCCACAGCACTGGTCACTACTGAGCATGTACATAAAGTGCATCACAGATTCATCTCATCTATGACCCCACAGCCTCACTACTGAGCATGTACATAAAGTGCAGCACAAATTCATCTCATCTTTGACCCCACAGCCTCACTACTGAGCATGTACATAAAGTACACCACAGATTCATCTCATCTATGACCCCACAGCCTCACTACTGAGCATGTACATAAAGTGCATCACAGATTCATCTCATCTATGACCCCACAGCCTCACTACTGAGCATGTACATAAAGTGCAACACAGATTCATCTCATCTATGACCCCACAGCCTCACTACTGAGCATGTACATAAAGTGCATCACAGATTCACCTCATCTATGACCCACAGCATTGGTCACTACTGGGCATGTACATAAAGTGCAGCACAGATTCATCTCATCTATGACCCCACAGCCTCACTACTGAGCATGTACATAAAGTGCAGCACAGATTCATCTCATCTATGACCCCACAGCCTCACTACTGAGCATGTACATAAAGTGCCGCACAGATTCATTTCATCTATGACCCCACAGCCTCACTACTGAGCATGTACATAAAGTGCAGCACAGATTCATCTCATCTCTGACTCCACAACCCTGGTCACTACTGAGCATGTGCATAAAGTGCAGCACAGATTCATCTCATCTATGACCCCACAGCCTCACTACTGAGCATGTACATAAAGTGCAGCACAGATTCATCTCATCTATGACCCCACAACCCTGGTCACTACTGAGCATGTGCATAAAGTGCAGCACAGGTTCACCTCATCTATGACCCCACAGCCTCACTACTGAGCATGTGCATAAAGTGCAGCACAGATTCATCTAATCTATGACCCACAGCCTCACTACTGAGCATGTACATAAAGTGCAGCACAGATTCATCTCATCTCTGACCCCACAACCCTGGTCACTACTGAGCATGTGCATAAAGTGCAGCACAGATTCATCTCATCTATGACCCCACAGCCTCACTACTGAGCATGTACATAAAGTGCAGCACAGATTCATCTAATCTATGACCCCACAGCACTGGTCACTACTGAGCATGTACATAAAGTGCAGCACAGATTCATCTCATCTATGACCCCACAGCCTCACTACTGAGCATGTACATAAAGTGCAGCACAGATTCATCTCATCTATGACCCCACAGCCTCACTACTGAGCATGTGCATAAAGTGCAGCACAGATTCATCTCATCTATGACCCCACAGCCTCACTACTGAGTATGTACATAAAGTGCAGCACAGATTCATCTCATCTATGACCCCACAGCCTCACTACTGAGAATGTACATAAAGTGCAGCACAGATTCATCTCATCTACGATCCCACAGCCTCACTACTGATCATGTACATAAAGTGCAGCACAGATTCATCTCATCTATGACCCCACAGCCTCACTACTGAGCATGTACATAAAGTGCAGCACAGATTCATCTCATCTATGACCCCACAGCCCTGGTCACTACTGAGCATGTACATACAGTGCAGCACAGATACATCTCCACTATGACTCCACAGCCCTGGTCACTACTGAGCATGTACATAAAGTGCAGCACAGATTCATCTCATCTATGACCCCACAGCACTGGTCACTACTGAGCATGTACATAAAGTGCAGCACAGATTCATCTCATCTATGACCCCACAGCCTCACTACTGAGCATGTACATAAAGTGCAGCACAGATTCATCTCATCTATGACCCCACAACCCTGGTCACTACTGAGCATGTGCATAAAGTGCAGCACAGGTTCACCTCATCTATGACCCCACAGCCTCACTACTGAGCATGTACAAAAAGTGCACCACAGATTCATCTAATCTATGACCCACAGCCTCACTACTGAGCATGTACATAAAGTGCAGCACAGATTCATCTCATCTCTGACCCCACATCCCTGGTCACTACTGAGCATGTGCATAAAGTGCAGCACAGATTCATCTCATCTATGACCCCACAGCCTCACTACTGAGCATGTACATAAAGTGCAGCACAGATTCATCTCATCTATGACCCCACAGCACTGGTCACTACTGAGCATGTACATAAAGTGCAGCACAGATTCATCTCATCTATGACCCCACAGCCTCACTGCTGAGCATGTACATAAAGTCCAGCACAGATTCATCTCATCTATGACCCCACAGCCTCACTACTGAGCATGTGCATAAAGTGCAGCACAGATTCATCTCATCTATGACCCCACAGCCTCACTACTGAGTATGTACATAAAGTGCAGCACAGATTCATCTCATCTATGACCCCACAGACTCACTACTGAGCATGTACATAAAGTGCAGCACAGATTCATCTCATCTACGATCCCACAGCCTCTCTACTGATCATGTACATAAAGTACAGCACAGATTCATCTCATCTATGACCCCACAGCCTCACTACTGAGCATGTACATAAAGTGCAGCACAGATTCATCTCATCTATGACCCCACAGCCCTGGTCACTACTGAGCATGTACATACAGTGCAGCATAGATTCATCTCCACTATGACTCCACAGCCCTGGTCACTACTGAGCATGTACATAAAGTGCAGCACAGATTCATCTCATCTATGACCCCACAGCACTGGTCACTACTGAGCATGTACATAAAGTGCAGCACAGATTCGTCTCATCTATGACCCCACAGCCTCACTACTGAGCATGTACATAAAGTGCAGCATAGATTCATCTCATCTATGACCCCACAGCACTGGTCACTACTGAGCATGTACATAAAGTGCATCACAGATTCATCTCATCTATGACCCCACAGCCTCACTACTGAGCATGTACATAAAGTGCAGCACAGATTCATCTCCACTATGACTCCACAGCCCTGGTCACTACTGAGCATGTACAAAAAGTGCAGCACAGATTCTTCTCATCTATGACCCCACAGCCTCACTACTGAGCATGGACATACAGTGCAGCACAGATTCATCTCATCTATGACCCCACAGCCTCACTACTGAGCATGTACATAAAGTGCAGCACAGATTCATCTCCACTATGACTCCACAGCCCTGGTCACTACTGAGATTGTACATAAAGTGCAGGACAGATTCATCTCATCTATGACCCCACAACCTCACTACTGAGCATGTGCATAAAGTGCAGCACAGATTCATCTCATCTATGACCCCACAGCACTTGTCACTACTGAGCATGTACATAAAGTACAGCACAGATTCATCTCATCTACAACTCCACAGCACTGGTCACTACTGAGCATGTACATAAAGTGCAGCACAGTTTCATCTCCACTATGACTCCACAGCCCTGGTCACTACTGAGCATGTACATAAAGTGCAGGACAGATTCATCTCATCTATGACCCCACAGCACCGGTCACTACTGAGCATGTACATAAAGTGCAGCACAGATTCATCTTATCTATGACCCCACAGCACTGGTCACTACTGAGCATGTACATAAAGTGCAGCACAGATGCTCATCTATGACTCCACAGCACTGGTCACTACTGAGCATGTACATAAAGTGCAGCACAGATTCATCTATCTATGACCCCACAGCACTGGTCACTACTGAGTATGTACATAAAGTGCAGCCCAGATTCATCTCATCTATGACCCCACAGCACTAGTCACTACTGAGCATGTACTTAAAGTGCAGCACAGATTTATCTCATCTATGACCCCACAGCCTCACTACTGAGCATGTGCATAAAGTGAAGCACAGATTCATCTCATCTATGACCCCACAGCACTGATCACTACTGAGCATGTACATAAAGTGCAGCACAGATGCTCATCTATGACTCCACAGCACTGGTCACTATTGAGCATGTACATAAAGTGCAGCACAGATTCATCTATCTATGACCCCACAGCACTGGTCACTACTGAGCATCTACATAAAGTGCAGCACAGATTCATCTATCTATGACGCCACAGCCTCACTACTGAGCATGTACATAAAGTGCAGCACAGATTCATCTCATCTATGACCCCACAGCCCTGGTCACTACTGAGCATGTGCATAATGTGCAGGACAGATTCATCTCATCTATGACCCCACAGCCTCACTACTGAGCATGTGCATAAAGTGCAGCACAGATTCATCTCATCTATGACCCCACAGCACTGGTCACTACTGAGCATGTACATAAAGTGCAGCACAGATGCTTATCTATGACT
Organism: Dendrobates tinctorius; assembly: GCF_039654945.1. NCBI lineage: Eukaryota > Metazoa > Chordata > Amphibia > Anura > Dendrobatidae > Dendrobates > Dendrobates tinctorius. Next base: position 5,727,753 of record NW_027361822.1, read on the forward strand.
CCACATCACTGGTCACTACTGAGCATGTACGTAAAGTGCAGCACAGATTCATCTATCTATGACCCCACAGCACTGGTCACTACTGAGCATGTACATAAAGTGCAGCACAGATTCATCTCATCTATGACCCCACAGCACTGGTCACTACTGAGCATGTACATAAAGTGCAGCACAGATTCATCTCATCTATGACCCCACAGCCTCACTACTGAGCATGTGCATAAAGTGCAGCACAGATTCATCTCCACTATGACTCCACATCCCTGGTCACTACTGAGCATGTACATAAAGAACAGCACAGATTCATCTCATCTATGACCCCACAGCCTCACTACTGAGCATGTACATAAAGTGAAGCACAGATTCATCTCATCTATGACCCCACAGCACTGATCACTACTGAGCATGTACATAAAGTGTGGCACAGATGCTCATCTATGACTCTACAGCACTGGTCACTTCTGAGCATGTACATAAAGTGCAGCACAGATTCATCTCTCTATGACCCCACAGCACTGGTCACTACTGAGCATGTACATAAAGTGCAGCACAGATTCATCTATCTATGACCCCACAGCCTCACTACTGAGAATGTACATAATGTGCAGCACAGATTCATCTCATCTATGACCCCACAGCCTCACTACTGAGCATGTACATAAAGTGCAACACAGATTCATCTCATCTATGACTCCCCAGCACTAGTCACTACTGAGCATGTACATAAAGTGCAGCACAGATTCATCTCATCTCTGACCCCACAGCCCTGGTCACTACTGAGCATGTGCATAAAGTGCAGCACAGATTCATCTCATCTATAACCCCACAGCCTCACTACTGAGCATGTACATAAAGTGCAGCACAGATTCATCTCTTCTATGACCCCACAGCACTGGTCACTACTGAGCATGTACATAAAGTGCATCACAGATTCATCTCATCTATGACCCCACAGCCTCACTACTGAGCATGTACATAAAGTGCAGCACAAATTCATCTCATCTTTGACCCCACAGCCTCACTACTGAGCATGTACATAAAGTACACCACAGATTCATCTCATCTATGACCCCACAGCCTCACTACTGAGCATGTACATAAAGTGCATCACAGATTCATCTCATCTATGACCCCACAGCCTCACTACTGAGCATGTACATAAAGTGCAACACAGATTCATCTCATCTATGACCCCACAGCCTCACTACTGAGCATGTACATAAAGTGCAGCACAGATTCACCTCATCTATGACCCACAGCATTGGTCACTACTGGGCATGTACATAAAGTGCAGCACAGATTCATCTCATCTATGACCCCACAGCCTCACTACTGAGCATGTACATAAAGTGCAGCACAGATTCATCTCATCTATGACCCCACAGCCTCACTACTGAGCATGTACATAAAGTGCCGCACAGATTCATTTCATCTATGACCCCACAGCCTCACTACTGAGCATGTACATAAAGTGCAGCACAGATTCATCTCATCTCTGACCCCACAACCCTGGTCACTACTGAGCATGTGCATAAAGTGCAGCACAGATTCATCTCATCTATGACCCCACAGCCTCACTACTGAGCATGTACATAAAGTGCAGCACAGATTCATCTCATCTATGAAACCACAACCCTGGTCACTACTGAGCATGTGCATAAAGTGCAGCACAGGTTCACCTCATCTATGACCCCACAGCCTCACTACTGAGCATGTGCATAAAGTGCAGCACAGATTCATCTAATCTATGACCCACAGCCTCACTACTGAGCATGTACATAAAGTGCAGCACAGATTCATCTCATCTCTGACCCCACAACCCTGGTCACTACTGAGCATGTGCATAAAGTGCAGCACAGATTCATCTCATCTATGACCCCACAGCCTCACTACTGAGCATGTACATAAAGTGCAGCACAGATTCATCTAATCTATGACCCCACAGCACTGGTCACTACTGAGCATGTACATAAAGTGCAGCACAGATTCATCTCATCTATGACCCCACAGCCTCACTACTGAGCATGTACATAAAGTGCAGCACAGATTCATCTCATCTATGACCCCACAGCCTCACTACTGAGCATGTGCATAAAGTGCAGCACAGATTCATCTCATCTATGACCCCACAGCCTCACTACTGAGTATGTACATAAAGTGCAGCACAGATTCATCTCATCTATGACCCCACAGCCTCACTACTGAGAATGTACATAAAGTGCAGCACAGATTCATCTCATCTACGATCCCACAGCCTCACTACTGATCATGTACATAAAGTGCAGCACAGATTCATCTCATCTATGACCCCACAGCCTCACTACTGAGCATGTACATAAAGTGCAGCACAGATTCATCTCATCTATGACCCCACAGCCCTGGTCACTACTGAGCATGTACATACAGTGCAGCACAGATACATCTCCACTATGACTCCACAGCCCTGGTCACTACTGAGCATGTACATAAAGTGCAGCACAGATTCATCTCATCTATGACCCCACAGCACTGGTCACTACTGAGCATGTACATAAAGTGCAGCACAGATTCATCTCATCTATGACCCCACAGCCTCACTACTGAGCATGTACATAAAGTGCAGCACAGATTCATCTCATCTATGACCCCACAACCCTGGTCACTACTGAGCATGTGCATAAAGTGCAGCACAGGTTCACCTCATCTATGACCCCACAGCCTCACTACTGAGCATGTACAAAAAGTGCACCACAGATTCATCTAATCTATGACCCACAGCCTCACTACTGAGCATGTACATAAAGTGCAGCACAGATTCATCTCATCTCTGACCCCACATCCCTGGTCACTACTGAGCATGTGCATAAAGTGCAGCACAGATTCATCTCATCTATGACCCCACAGCCTCACTACTGAGCATGTACATAAAGTGCAGCACAGATTCATCTCATCTATGACCCCACAGCACTGGTCACTACTGAGCATGTACATAAAGTGCAGCACAGATTCATCTCATCTATGACCCCACAGCCTCACTGCTGAGCATGTACATAAAGTCCAGCACAGATTCATCTCATCTATGACCCCACAGCCTCACTACTGAGCATGTGCATAAAGTGCAGCACAGATTCATCTCATCTATGACCCCACAGCCTCACTACTGAGTATGTACATAAAGTGCAGCACAGATTCATCTCATCTATGACCCCACAGACTCACTACTGAGCATGTACATAAAGTGCAGCACAGATTCATCTCATCTACGATCCCACAGCCTCTCTACTGATCATGTACATAAAGTACAGCACAGATTCATCTCATCTATGACCCCACAGCCTCACTACTGAGCATGTACATAAAGTGCAGCACAGATTCATCTCATCTATGACCCCACAGCCCTGGTCACTACTGAGCATGTACATACAGTGCAGCATAGATTCATCTCCACTATGACTCCACAGCCCTGGTCACTACTGAGCATGTACATAAAGTGCAGCACAGATTCATCTCATCTATGACCCCACAGCACTGGTCACTACTGAGCATGTACATAAAGTGCAGCACAGATTCGTCTCATCTATGACCCCACAGCCTCACTACTGAGCATGTACATAAAGTGCAGCATAGATTCATCTCATCTATGACCCCACAGCACTGGTCACTACTGAGCATGTACATAAAGTGCATCACAGATTCATCTCATCTATGACCCCACAGCCTCACTACTGAGCATGTACATAAAGTGCAGCACAGATTCATCTCCACTATGACTCCACAGCCCTGGTCACTACTGAGCATGTACAAAAAGTGCAGCACAGATTCTTCTCATCTATGACCCCACAGCCTCACTACTGAGCATGGACATACAGTGCAGCACAGATTCATCTCATCTATGACCCCACAGCCTCACTACTGAGCATGTACATAAAGTGCAGCACAGATTCATCTCCACTATGACTCCACAGCCCTGGTCACTACTGAGATTGTACATAAAGTGCAGGACAGATTCATCTCATCTATGACCCCACAACCTCACTACTGAGCATGTGCATAAAGTGCAGCACAGATTCATCTCATCTATGACCCCACAGCACTTGTCACTACTGAGCATGTACATAAAGTACAGCACAGATTCATCTCATCTACAACTCCACAGCACTGGTCACTACTGAGCATGTACATAAAGTGCAGCACAGTTTCATCTCCACTATGACTCCACAGCCCTGGTCACTACTGAGCATGTACATAAAGTGCAGGACAGATTCATCTCATCTATGACCCCACAGCACCGGTCACTACTGAGCATGTACATAAAGTGCAGCACAGATTCATCTTATCTATGACCCCACAGCACTGGTCACTACTGAGCATGTACATAAAGTGCAGCACAGATGCTCATCTATGACTCCACAGCACTGGTCACTACTGAGCATGTACATAAAGTGCAGCACAGATTCATCTATCTATGACCCCACAGCACTGGTCACTACTGAGTATGTACATAAAGTGCAGCCCAGATTCATCTCATCTATGACCCCACAGCACTAGTCACTACTGAGCATGTACTTAAAGTGCAGCACAGATTTATCTCATCTATGACCCCACAGCCTCACTACTGAGCATGTGCATAAAGTGAAGCACAGATTCATCTCATCTATGACCCCACAGCACTGATCACTACTGAGCATGTACATAAAGTGCAGCACAGATGCTCATCTATGACTCCACAGCACTGGTCACTATTGAGCATGTACATAAAGTGCAGCACAGATTCATCTATCTATGACCCCACAGCACTGGTCACTACTGAGCATCTACATAAAGTGCAGCACAGATTCATCTATCTATGACGCCACAGCCTCACTACTGAGCATGTACATAAAGTGCAGCACAGATTCATCTCATCTATGACCCCACAGCCCTGGTCACTACTGAGCATGTGCATAATGTGCAGGACAGATTCATCTCATCTATGACCCCACAGCCTCACTACTGAGCATGTGCATAAAGTGCAGCACAGATTCATCTCATCTATGACCCCACAGCACTGGTCACTACTGAGCATGTACATAAAGTGCAGCACAGATGCTTATCTATGACTCCACATCACTGGTCACTACTGAGCATGTACGTAAAGTGCAGCACAGATTCATCTATCTATGACCCCACAGCACTGGTCACTACTGAGCATGTACATAAAGTGCAGCACAGATTCATCTCATCTATGACCCCACAGCACTGGTCACTACTGAGCATGTACATAAAGTGCAGCACAGATTCATCTCATCTATGACCCCACAGCCTCACTACTGAGCATGTGCATAAAGTGCAGCACAGATTCATCTCCACTATGACTCCAAATCCCTGGTCACTACTGAGCATGTACATAAAGAACAGCACAGATTCATCTCATCTATGACCCCACAGCACTGGTCACTACTGAGCATGTACATAAAGTGAAGCACAGATTCATCTCATCTATGACCCCACAGCACTGATCACTACTGAGCATGTACATAAAGTGTGGCACAGATGCTCATCTATGACTCTACAGCACTGGTCACTTCTGAGCATGTACATAAAGTGCAGCACAGATTCATCTATCTATGACCCCACAGCACTGGTCACTACTGAGCATGTACATAAAGTGCAGCACAGATTCATCTATCTATGACCCCACAGCCTCACTACTGAGCATGTACATAATGTGCAGCACAGATTCATCTCATCTATGACCCCACAGCCTCACTACTGAGCATGTACATAAAGTGCAACACAGATTCATCTCATCTATGACTCCCCAGCACTAGTCACTACTGAGCATGTGCATAAAGTGCAGCACAGATTCATCTCATCTATAACCCCACAGCCTCACTACTGAGCATGTACATAAAGTGCAGCACAGATTCATCTCTTCTATGACCCCACAGCACTGGTCACTACTGAGCATGTACATAAAGTGCATCACAGATTCATCTCATCTATGACCCCACAGCCTCACTACTGAGCATGTACATAAAGTGCAGCACAAATTCATCTCATCTTTGACCCCACAGCCTCACTACTGAGCATGTACATAAAGTACACCACAGATTCATCTCATCTATGACCCCACAGCCTCACTACTGAGCATGTACATAAAGTGCATCACAGATTCATCTCATCTATGACCCCACAGCCTCACTACTGAGCATGTACATAAAGTGCAACACAGATTCATCTCATCTATGACCCCACAGCCTCACTACTGAGCATGTACATAAAGTGCAGCACAGATTCACCTCATCTATGACCCACAGCATTGGTCACTACTGGGCATGTACATAAAGTGCAGCACAGATTCATCTCATCTATGACCCCACAGCCTCACTACTGAGCATGTACATAAAGTGCAGCACAGATTCATCTCATCTATGACCCCACAGCCTCACTACTGAGCATGTACATAAAGTGCAGCACAGATTCATTTCATCTATGACCCCACAGCCTCACTACTGAGCATGTACATAAAGTGCAGCACAGATTCATCTCATCTCTGACCCCACAACCCTGGTCACTACTGAGCATGTGCATAAAGTGCAGCACAGATTCATCTCATCTATGACCCCACAGCCTCACTACTGAGCATGTACATAAAGTGCAGCACAGATTCATCTCATCTATGACCCCACAACCCTGGTCACTACTGAGCATGTGCATAAAGTGCAGCACAGGTTCACCTCATCTATGACCCCACAGCCTCACTACTGAGCATGTGCATAAAGTGCAGCACAGATTCATCTAATCTATGACCCACAGCCTCACTACTGAGCATGTACATAAAGTGCAGCACAGATTCATCTCATCTCTGACCCCACAACCCTGGTCACTACTGAGCATGTGCATAAAGTGCAGCACAGATTCATCTCATCTATGACCCCACAGCCTCACTACTGAGCATGTACATAAAGTGCAGCACAGATTCATCTCATCTATGACCCCACAGCCTCACTACTGAGCATGTGCATAAAGTGCAGCACAGATTCATCTCCACTATGACTCCAAATCCCTGGTCACTACTGAGCATGTACATAAAGAACAGCACAGATTCATCTCATCTATGACCCCACAGCCTCACTACTGAGCATGTACATAAAGTGAAGCACAGATTCATCTCATCTATGACCCCACAGCACTGATCACTACTGAGCATGTACATAAAGTGTGGCACAGATGCTCATCTATGACTCTACAGCACTGGTCACTTCTGAGCATGTACATAAAGTGCAGCACAGATTCATCTATCTATGACCCCACAGCACTGGTCACTACTGAGCATGTACATAAAGTGCAGCACAGATTCATCTATCTATGACCCCACAGCCTCACTACTGAGCATGTACATAATGTGCAGCACAGATTCATCTCATCTATGACCCCACAGCCTCACTACTGAGCATGTACATAAAGTGCAACACAGATTCATCTCATCTATGACTCCCCAGCACTAGTCACTACTGAGCATGTGCATAAAGTGCAGCACAGATTCATCTCATCTATAACCCCACAGCCTCACTACTGAGCATGTACATAAAGTGCAGCACAGATTCATCTCTTCTATGACCCCACAGCACTGGTCACTACTGAGCATGTACATAAAGTGCATCACAGATTCATCTCATCTATGACCCCACAGCCTCACTACTGAGCATGTACATAAAGTGCAGCACAAATTCATCTCATCTTTGACCCCACAGCCTCACTACTGAGCATGTACATAAAGTACACCACAGATTCATCTCATCTATGACCCCACAGCCTCACTACTGAGCATGTACATAAAGTGCATCACAGATTCATCTCATCTATGACCCCACAGCCTCACTACTGAGCATGTACATAAAGTGCAACACAGATTCATCTCATCTATGACCCCACAGCCTCACTACTGAGCATGTACATAAAGTGCAGCACAGATTCACCTCATCTATGACCCACAGCATTGGTCACTACTGGGCATGTACATAAAGTGCAGCACAGATTCATCTCATCTATGACCCCACAGCCTCACTACTGAGCATGTACATAAAGTGCAGCACAGATTCATCTCATCTATGACCCCACAGCCTCACTACTGAGCATGTACATAAAGTGCAGCACAGATTCATTTCATCTATGACCCCACAGCCTCACTACTGAGCATGTACATAAAGTGCAGCACAGATTCATCTCATCTCTGACCCCACAACCCTGGTCACTACTGAGCATGTGCATAAAGTGCAGCACAGATTCATCTCATCTATGACCCCACAGCCTCACTACTGAGCATGTACATAAAGTGCAGCACAGATTCATCTCATCTATGACCCCACAACCCTGGTCACTACTGAGCATGTGCATAAAGTGCAGCACAGGTTCACCTCATCTATGACCCCACAGCCTCACTACTGAGCATGTGCATAAAGTGCAGCACAGATTCATCTAATCTATGACCCACAGCCTCACTACTGAGCATGTACATAAAGTGCAGCACAGATTCATCTCATCTCTGACCCCACAACCCTGGTCACTACTGAGCATGTGCATAAAGTGCAGCACAGATTCATCTCATCTATGACCCCACAGCCTCACTACTGAGCATGTACATAAAGTGCAGCACAGATTCATCTCATCTATGACCCCACAGCACTGGTCAATACTGAGCATGTACATAAAGTGCAGCACAGATTCATCTCATCTATGACCCCACAGCCTCACTACTGAGCATGTACACAAAGTGCAGCACAGATTCATCTCATCTATGACCCCACAGCCTCACTACTGAGCATGTGCATAAAGTGTAGCACAGATTCATCTCATCTATGACCCCACAGCCTCACTACTGAGTATGTACATAAAGTGCAGCACAGATTCATCTAATCTATGACCCCACAGCCTCACTACTGAGAATGTACATAAAGTGCAGCACAGATTCATCTCATCTACGATCCCACAGCCTCACTACTGATCATGTACATAAAGTGCAGCACAGATTCATCTCATCTATGACCCCACAGCCTCACTACTGAGCATGTACATAAAGTGCAGCACAGATTCATCTCATCTATGACCCCACAGCCCTGGTCACTACTGAGCATGTACATACAGTGCAGCACAGATTCATCTCCACTATGACTCCACAGCCCTGGTCACTACTGAGCATGTACATAAAGTGAAGCACAGATTCATCTCATCTATGACCCCACAGCACTGGTCACTACTGAGCATGTACATAAAGTGCAGCACAGATTCATCTCATCTATGATCCCACAGCCTCACTACTGAGCATGTACATAAAGTGCAGCACAGATTCATCTCATCTCTGACCCCACAACCCTGGTCACTACTGAGCATGTGCATAAAGTGCAGCACAGATTCATCTCATCTATGACCCCACAGCCTCACTACTGAGCATGTACATAAAGTGCAGCACAGATTCATCTCATCTATGACCCCACAACCCTGGTCACTACTGAGCATGTGCATAAAGTGCAGCACAGGTTCACCTCATCTATGACCCCACAGCCTCACTACTGAGCATGTGCATAAAGTGCAGCACAGATTCATCTAATCTATGACCCACAGCCTCACTACTGAGCATGTACATAAAGTGCAGCACAGATTCATCTCATCTCTGACCCCACAACCCTGGTCACTACTGAGCATGTGCATAAAGTGCAGCACAGATTCATCTCATCTATGACCCCACAGCCTCACTACTGAGCATGTGCATAAAGTGTAGCACAGATTCATCTCATCTATGACCCCACAGCCTCACTACTGAGTATGTACATAAAGTGCAGCACAGATTCATCTAATCTATGACCCCACAGCCTCACTACTGAGCATGTACATAAAGTGCAGCACAGATTCATCTCATCTATGACCCCACAGCCTCACTACTGAGTATGTACATAAAGTGCAGCACAGATTCATCTAATCTATGACCCCACAGCCTCACTACTGAGAATGTACATAAAGTGCAGCACAGATTCATCTCATCTACGATCCCACAGCCTCACTACTGATCATGTACATAAAGTGCAGCACAGATTCATCTCATCTATGACCCCACAGCCTCACTACTGATCATGTACATAAAGTGCAGCACAGATTCATCTCATCTATGACCCCACAGCCTCACTACTGAGCATGTACATAAAGTGCAGCACAGATTCATCTCATCTATGACCCCACAGCCCTGGTCACTACTGAGCATTTACATACAGTGCAGCACAGATTCATCTCCACTATGACTCCACAGCCCTGGTCACTACTGAGCATGTACATAAAGTGCAGCACAGATTCATCTCATCTATGACCCCACAGCACTGGTCACTACTGAGCATGTACATAAAGTGCAGCACAGATTCATCTCATCTATGACCCCACAGCCTCACTACTGAGCATGTACATAAAGTGCAGCACAGATTCATCTCATCTATGACCCCACAACCCTGGTCACTACTGAGCATGTGCATAAAGTGCAGCACAGGTTCACCTCATCTATGACCCCACAGCCTCACTACTGAGCATGTACATAAAGTGCAGCACAGATTCATCTAATCTATGACCCACAGCCTCACTACTGAGTATGTACATAAAGTGCAGCACAGATTCATCTCATCTCTGACCCCACATCCCTGGTCACTACTGAGCATGTGCATAAAGTGCAGCACAGATTCATCTCATCTATGACCCCACAGCCTCACTACTGAGCATGTACATAAAGTGCAGCACAGATTCATCTCATCTATGACCCCACAGCACTGGTCACTACTGAGCATGTACATAAAGTGCAGCACAGATTCATCTCATCTATGATCCCACAGCCTCACTACTGAGCATGTACATAAAGTCCAGCACAGATTCATCTCATCTATGACCCCACAGCCTCACTACTGAGCATGTGCATAAAGTGCAGCACAGATTCATCTCATCTATGACCCCACAGCCTCACTACTGAGCATGTACATAAAGTGCAGCACAGATTCATCTCATCTACGATCCCACAGCCTCACTACTGATCATGTACATAAAGTGCAGCACAGATTCATCTCATCTATGACCCCACAGCCTCACTACTGAGCATGTACATAAAGTGCAGCACAGATTCATCTCATCTATGACCCCACAGCCCTGGTCACTACTGAGCATGTACATACAGTGCAGCACAGATTCATCTCCACTATGACTCCACAGCCCTGGTCACTACTGAGCATGTACATAAAGTGCAGCACAGATTCATCTCATCTATGACCCCACAGCACTGGTCACTACTGAGCATGTACATAAAGTGCAGCACAGATTCATCTCATCTATGACCCCACAGCCTCACTACTGAGCATGTACATAAAGTGCAGCATAGATTCATCTCATCTATGACCCCACACCACTGGTCACTACTGAGCATGTACATAAAGTGCAGCACAGATTCATCTCATCTATGACCCCACAGCCTCACTACTGAGCATGTACATAAAGTGCAGCACAGATTCATCTCCACTATGACTCCACAGCCCTGGTCACTACTGAGCATGTACAAAAAGTGCAGCACAGATTCATCTCATCTATGACCCCACAGCCTCACTACTGAGCATGGACATACAGTGCAGCACAGATTCATCTCATCTATGACCCCACAGCCTCACTACTGAGCATGTACATAAAGTGCAGCACAGATTCATCTCCACTATGACTCCACAGCCCTGGTCACTACTGAGCATGTACATAAAGTGCAGGACAGATTCATCTCATCTATGACCCCACAGCCTCACTACTGAGCATGTGCATAAAGTGCAGCACAGATTCATCTCATCTATGACCCCACAGCACTGGTTACTACTGAGCATGTACATAAAGTACAGCACAGATTCATCTCATCTACAACTACACAGCACTGGTCACTACTGAGCATGTACATAAAGTGCAGCACAGTTTCATCTCCACTATGACTCCACAGCCCTGGTCACTACTGAGCATGTACATAAAGTGCAGGACAGATTCATCTCATCTATGACCCCACAGCACCGGTCACTACTGAGCATGTACATAAAGTGCAGCACAGATTCATCTTATCTATGACCCCACAGCACTGGTCACTACTGAGCATGTACATAAAGTGCAGCACAGATGCTCTTCTATGACTCCACAGCACTGGTCACTACTGAGCATGTACATAAAGTGCAGCACAGATTCATCTATCTATGACCCCACAGCACTGGTCACTACTGAGCATGTACATAAAGTGCAGCCCAGATTCATCTCATCTATGACCCCACAGCACTGGTCACTACTGAGCATGTACATAAAGTGCAGCACAGATTCATCTCATCTATGACCCCACAGCCTCACTACTGAGCATGTGCATAAAGTGAAGCACAGATTCATCTCATCTATGACCCCACAGCACTGATCACTACTGAGCATGTACATAAAGTGCAGCACAGATGCTCATCTATGACTCCACAGCACTGGTCACTATTGAGCATGTACATAAAGTGCAGCACAGATTCATCTATCTATGACCCCACAGCACTGGTCACTACTGAGCATCTACATAAAGTGCAGCACAGATTCATCTATCTATGACGCCACAGCCTCACTACTGAGCATGTACATAAAGTGCAGCACAGATTCATCTCATCTATGACCCCACAGCCCTGGTCACTACTGAGCATGTACATAAAGTGCAGGACAGATTCATCTCATCTATGACCCCACAGCCTCACTACTGAGCATGTGCATAAAGTGCAGCACAGATTCATCTCATCTATGACCCCACAGCACTGGTCACTACTGAGCATGTACATAAAGTGCAGCACAGATTCATCTCATCTACAACTCCACAGCACTGGTCACTACTGAGCATGTACATAAAGTGCAGGACAGATTCATCTCATCTATGACCCCACAGCACCGGTCACTACTGAGCATGTACATAAAGTGCAGCACAGATTCATCTTATCTATGACCCCACAGCACTGGTCACTACTGAGCATGTACATAAAGTGCAGCACAGATGCTCATCTATGACTCCACATCACTGGTCACTACTGAGCATGTACGTAAAGTGCAGCACAGATTCATCTATCTATGACCCCACAGCACTGGTCACTACTGAGCATGTACATAAAGTGCAGCACAGATTCATCTCATCTATGACCCCACAGCACTGGTCACTACTGAGCCTGTACATAAAGTGCAGCACAGATTCATCTCATCTATAACCCCACAGCCTCACTACTGAGCATGTGCATAAAGTGCAGCACAGATTCATCTCCACTATGACTCCACATCCCTGGTCACTACTGAGCATGTACATAAAGAACAGCACAGATTCATCTCATCTATGACCCCACAGCCTCACTACTGAGCATGTACATAAAGTGAAGCACAGATTCATCTCATCTATGACCCCACAGCACTGATCACTACTGAGCATGTACATAAAGTGCGGCACAGATGCTCATCTATGACTCTACAGCACTGGTCACTTCTGAGCATGTACATAAAGTGCAGCACAGATTCATCTATCTATGACCCCACAGCACTGGTCACTACTGAGCATGTACATAAAGTGCAGCACAGATTCATCTATCTATGACCCCACAGCCTCACTACTGAGAATGTGCATAAAGTGCAGCAAGAATTCACCTCATCTATGACCCCACAGCCTCACTACTGAGCATGTACATAAAGTGCAGCACAGATTCATCTCATCTATGACTCTCCAGCACTGGTCACTGCTGAGCATGTACATAAAGTGCAGCAAAGATTCATCTCATCTCTGACCCCACAGCCCTGGTCACTACTGAGCATGTGCATAAAGTGCAGCACAGATTCATCTCATCTATGACCCCACAGCCTAGGACATTTCAGAACTTTCCCAAATTCTTATGAAAACATTTACAGCAAGTCCTGCACTGAACTACTGAACCCAATTATATATTTTAGGTGTCAGTCCATTTTATATCGACTCCAAATCCACAGCCCTGGTGGGGCTGCATGATGAAGGGAGGAATGCTGTTACTTGCTTGTGACTGCGTGTTAGGGGTCTGTGTGGGTATTGAAGGTGTGCTATCTTTTGTGTGTGGCTGCATGCTGGGGGTTTGGTGGGAAAGGAGGGGGTGCTGTTACTTGCTTGCAACTGCGTGCTTGGTGTCTGTGTAGGGAAGGAGGGGGTGCTGTTACTTACGTGGGGCTGAGTGCTGGGAATCTTGTTTCTTGCATCTAGCTCATTGCTGGGGATCTGTATGTAAGGAGAAGGTGCTGTTACTTGCCTGTGGGTCTGAGTGAGGAAAGAGGGGGTGCTCTTACTTGCATGGGGATGAAAGCTGGGGGACTGCATAATAAAGGAGGGGGTGATATTACTCGCATGGGTCTGCTTGTTTGAGGGACGATTTGGGGAAGAGGGTGAGGTTACATGGCGCTGTGCAGGATAATGTGTGATGTAATTTGCGTTGGGGTGCGCAAGGAAGTATAGTTTTGTGTGGGTCTGCGTGTGGTGGGTGGGGGCTGAACATTCAAGGGGGTGATGTTGAGGGATCTGAAGGGAGGGATTGGCATTATTTACATGGGATTCTGTCTGAAAGGGCTGAACAGTGAGGACTGATTCCTGTTTTGTACATAAAACTGTTTTTCTCATTAATAGTATTGGTCAACACAGGACTTCGGGTTTACACTCGGCCACCAGGAGGCTCCAAAAAAAAATGTTATATACTGTAGGTTAAAAAAGACCTAGGTCCATCAAGTTCAACCTTTCTCCTCCAATTTTACATTTCGTCATTAATTTAACTATCACCCGCAATGTTATGTGTATTAGGGAAATCATCCAGCCCTTTTTTAAAAGCTGTATAGTGTCTGTCATTGCTACCTCTTGTGGTCGGGCATTCCACAGTCTGACTGCTGTAACTGTAAAGAACCCTTTCCAATTTAGCTGCCGGAATCGCCTTTCTTCCACTAGTGATGAATGACCCTTGGTCCTTAATATGGTCTTTGGAAGGAATAAGTCATGCACCAGTCCTTTGTACTCACCACACATATATTTATACATATGAATTCGATCTCTTCTGAGTCGTCTTTTTTCTAAGCTAAACAAGCCTAACTTTTCCAACCTTTCATCATATGAGAGGCCTTCCATCCTTCGTAATAATCTAGACCGGGATCACACTATCGTGTGTGATGTGGAAACTCGCACGAGTCTCTTGCATCAACACCCAGCACTGCCACCAGCACTCAGTACCGGAGCTGCGGCTGCATGTATTTCTATGTATTTCTATGCCGCCGCAGCTCCGGTCCTAATTGCCGGCAGTAGCCACGGGTGTTGATGCAGGAGACTCGTGCGAGTTTCTCGCATCACACACGGTAGTATGATCCCGGACTTAAACTGACTCTAACTTCTGAATATATTATACATTTATAAAATGTAGAGTCAAAAACTGGATCCTGTATTCTAGATGTGGCCTCACCAGTGATTTATAAAAGGATAATTATACGTTGGGATTCCAGGATTTTCTTTCAACTTTTTATACATCCTAAAATCTTGTTTGCTTTTACGGTAGCTTCTTGACATTGAGTACTGCTGCTCAGCTTACTTGTAACCAGAATACCCAAGTCCTTCTCCTGTTCTGCAGTCCCTAGTATACTCCCATTTAATATATATGCAGCTGTAAGGGAGGTCCAGGACAGTAGTCGTAGCCAAGGACACCGAGGCTCTGGTGTCCTGGCCTCTCCTCACAGAAAAATCATGCTCGCTAGTCAGCATACCTGTGTCTCCAGACTCAGCTCCTTCAGGGTCCTTCTCATACAGTGGGAGACCGTTTCCAGGAAAATTCACATCAACTGAGACACAGTCCATAACAATCCATAACTTCAACAAAGACTTCTTTACTTGGTTCTTTACACAGCATCTCCAAAGACTGGACAGCATTTACAACAGTCTTCACAAAAGAGGTTCCTTCTCTTTCCCTACACTTTGTTCACAGTTACTCTGCACGGGCCTGGGTTAGACCATCCCTGATGGTTTCCCAGTTTCCTCTCTGTTCAGCTCTGCCACGGCCAAGCATCCCTCGGTCTGTTTCGCCCGACACAAGATCATTAGTCGCCGAAGTCAATAGTCACTGAGGATGAGCCCTGAACTGATGCACTGCTCTCTGTACTGGCCCCGCTTCTTCTCCATCTGTACTTGCTGCTTCTGTGGGTACCCCTGACCGTTTTGGCCCGGTCTTGGGTGTGTGCCCAAGCAATAAGTTGCCACATTCTTCTGTACTAGCCAGTTGATGTGCTGTGCTGGTGAGGAGGAAGGCTGGGCTTCTCACTTGCAATGTTGTGAGACTACTGCTGAGCCCTGGGCTTATTGCCCGTATGGACCCTTCGGGCACCTCTGGCCCTCTGACTCTACCTCAGACTCTCTCAAGCTTAACAGGCAGCAGTCCCTTATATATTAACCCTTACTACACTATGTGATAATGATTCCCCCCTGCTGGTGGCCCAGCTAAGGCAATGTTCTCCTTATACATTGTGCCCCATCTAGTGGCTGACCCAGGGAAAATACACTGTCCTTATCTAATGAACACAAATACATTAAACAATATTATGACATAGGATATACATAGCAGAACAAAGGGATAAGTAATGAAATATACATTGTTGCAAGTATGATAATACACATAGCTGTGTAGCAATACCATTAAAGAACTAGTGGTAATACACTAAGTGGTGTAGCAGTACTAATATGTAGACATATATTACAAACAGATTTTCCTCACCCCCTTACACAGCAATAGGATTACTCTGTACTATGTGCATTACTCTACATTTATCAACATATCTAAAGCTAATTTGCCAAGTGTTTGCCTATTCAGACATCTTATTCAGATCGTTTTGCAATATTGTAGTGTCAGGCTATGTGCACACGTCCGGAATTCCCGCGGAAATTTCCGCGGGAATTCCGCAATTCCATGCCGCAGGAAATACGTGAGAAATCCGCATTTTTACTTCCTGTGAAAAACTAGCATTTTGCAAGCGTAATTAGCTTGCAGAATGTTAGCGTTTTCCAAGTGATCCGTAGCAGCGCTTGGAGAACTGATTGACAGGTTGGTCACACTTATCAAACATAGTGTCTGACAAGTGTGACGAACTTTTTTCTATTGAGGCTGCCTGAGTAGCATCAGTAGTAAAAAGATATAATGTTAAAAATAATAAAAAATATAAAAAAATCGTGATATTCTCACCTTCTGGCGTCCCCAGACCTCAGTGATGCTTCCGGCAAGTCCCGTTCCCAGCGATGCCTTGCGACAATGACCCCAGGTGATGTAGCATCTCGCGAGACCACTACGTCATCAAAGGTCATTGTTGCAAGGCATCACTGGGACCGGAAGATGCCGGGAGCGTAGCTGACAGGCGGGAAGGCTGCAGGGGACGCCGGAAGGTGAGAATATCACGATTTTTTTATTTTAATTCTATTTTTTACAGGGATATGGTACCCAGGGCCTGGAGGAGAGTGTCTCCTCTCCTCCAGACCGTGGGTACCATTCGCACATTTTCCGCATAATTTGCGCATGGTGGGCATAGCCACATGCGGAAAATAAGCGGAACAATGCATTCCTATGTGTGCAGAATTCCCGCGATTCCGCAAAAAGAATGAGCATGCTGCGTATTTTTCCGTGATGCGACTCCGACACGGAAAAATATGCAGCATTAGCAAAGCATGTGCGGAATGCCATTGAATTCAATGTGTTGCTTATTTTATGCGTTTTTGCAGCGATTTCACAGTGTTTTTGTGGAGAAAAAGCATGGCAAAAACACATAAAATCCGCAGGAATTCCGGACGTGTGCACATAGCCTCAAGGTCAGATTTTAGTATCCTACATAGTTTGGTGTCGTCAGCAAAGACTGACACTTTACTCTCAATCACATCCACTAGGTCATTAAAAAAGGTTACAAAGAATTGGTCCTAGCACAGAACCCTGCGGTCCCCACTATTGACTGTATCTCATTTAGAGAATGTACCATTTATGACGACTGTTTCCAGTCATTTAGTCTATTTCTTACCCATCTGCATATAGTTTCTCCCAGCCCTTGCCTCTGTAGCTTCATTACAAGACTGATATGTGATATAGTATCAAATGCCTTTGAAAAGTCTGGATATATCACATCAGCAGTATGACCAATATCCAAATTTGCACTAACCTCTTCACAGAAACCCAACATGTTAGTTAGACATGACCTATCCATTAATCTGTTCTGGTTATAATATTATATTATTCACTGCAATATTTCTCTGCAGATCATGTCTTATGATGCTCTCAAAAACTTTGCACACTAATGAATACGAGACGGTAGTTACCTGAATCTACCTTTTTACCTATCTTAAATATCGGTACCACATCAACCATCCTCCAATCCTGTGGCACCACTCCTGTTACAAGAGAGTCTAAGAATATGAGATACAGTACTATTATTATTATTATTTATTTACAGTATATAGCACCATTGACTCCATGGTGCTGTACATGAGATGGGGGTTACATACAAATTACAGGTATCACTTACATTAAACAAACTAACAATCACAGACTGATACAGAGGGGAGAGATGACCCTGCCCTTGCGGGCTTACATTCTACAGGATGGTGGGGAAGGAGACAGTAAGTTAAGGGGTTGCAGCAGCTCCGGTGTTGGTGAGGCGGTAGCTCCAGTAGTGGTAAGGAGACAGCGGGGTCATTGCAGGCAGTAAGCTTTCTTGAGGTGGGTTTTCAGGTTCCGCCTGAAGGATCCGAATGTGGTTGATAGTGGGACATGTTGGGGCACAGAATTCCAGAGGATGGGGGATATTCTGAAGAAGTCTTGGAGGCGATTAGGTGAGGAGCAAATAAGTGTGATGGAGAGAAGGAGGTCTTGGGAGGACCGGAAATTACGTGAGGGAAGATATCGGGAGATTAGTTCAGAGATATATGGAGGAGACAGGTTATGGATGGCTTTGTAGGTCAGTATTAGTAATTTGAACTGGATACACTGAGGGAATGGGAGACAGTGAAGAGATTTGCAGAGGGGAGAAGCAGAGGAGTAGCGAGGAGAGAGATGAATTAGTCGGGCAGCAGAGTTAAGGATGGACTGGAGAGGTGTGAGTGTGTTAGCAGGGAGGCCACAGAAAAGGATGTTGCAGTAGTCGAGGTGGGAGATGAGGGCATTCACAAGTATTTTAGTAGATTGAGTGTTGAGTAAAGGAAAGATTCTGGCAGTCTGTCAATTACTGAGCTCAATTCCCTCAGTGTCCGTGTGTAGTAATCGCAGGTACGCGAGATGCAGTGACAAGATGTGAGACGGGAAGACCTTAAGATGTAACTTTTATATATATAGATGCCTATAGGGGCTATCTCGAGCAACCAAACAAGCTAACAATAGTTATCTTCGCAGGGATCAAAACAAGAATACACTGGGAACACGACTAACCCGGCAAAGACCAGTCACTATAGGGCCACGGAATGGCTGACTATGGGTCCTGAGTATTAACTACAACGTGTCACTTATCCTCTGTGACGTCCGGCAGAATGGTGATCGACGATGCTTCGGCGTCTCAGCCGCTGGGACCAGCCGATGAGGATCTGACGGAGACTTCGGGCGTTCCTACTCCCAGGCGAAGTGGGGGCACAACAGGCCCCTGAAGAGTTCCTCTGCATTGCGCCTCCCGGCGGAGGCGGTACGGCGTTGCCCGGGGACCGGATGGTGTAGGCCGCAGCCACAAGCTGGGGACGGGCAGCGGCAGCCGCAGGTGGCAGCGAACAGTTGCGGAGGCCACGGGGGGCAGCGGACAGGCCGCAGCCGCGGACTGGAGTGAAGTGGCCGCGGGCGACAGCGGACAGGCCGCGGGCTGGAGGGGAGCGGCGGTGGCCACGAGCAGCAGCGGACAGGCCGCAGCCGCGGGCTGGAGTCGGGCGGCAGTGGCCGCGGGTGGCAGCAGACAGGCCGCAACCTCAGGCTAGAGTGGAGCGGCGGCCGCTAGGAGCACGGATGGACGGTCGGTGTCTCTCTGCTGGACGGCTCGGTGCTGTCTCCCTTCTGTCTGTGGTGAGTCTACCTTCAGTCTCTCCAGTCGCTGCTCTCCTCTCTTTGCTCTGGCTCTCTGGGGCCCTCTAGCTTCCTTGCTCCTTCTCTCCTGCTCCGTCGACTGACTGCTGCTGGCGTCCTCAGCCCCTTTTGTACTGGCTTCACCCCCAACCCTTGTAGAACTCTCTGTGTTCCGTCCCCTAATTATGTCACCCGGAAACAGTCCCCTTAGGGCCCCCTAGGAACCTTGGTGACAGTCCCCTTGGTTCCGGCCCGGGCACACAGCGGGGACTCCTCCTCCAGATGAATGCCATCTGAGTCGGGGGATTTGTCAGTGTTTAATTTACTTAGATGCAATCGTTCTTCTTTTTGCGTTTAACTAGATCCAGTGGGTGCGGAAAGTATTCAGATCCCTTTAAATTTTTCACTCTTTGTTTCATTGCAGCCATTTGTTAAATTCAAAAAAGTTCATTTTTTTCTCATTAATGTACATGTAATCTGCACCCCATCTTGACTGAAAAAAACTGAAATGTAGAAATTTTTGCAAATTAATTAAAAAAGAAAAACTGAAATATCTCATGGTCATAAGTATTCAGACCCTTTGCTCAGTATTGAATAGAAGCACCCTTTTGAGCTACTACAGCCATGAGTCTTCTTGGGAATGATGCAACAATTTTTTCACACCTGGATTTGGGGATAATCTGCCATTCTTCCTTGCAGATCCTCTCCAGTTCCGTCAGGTTGGATGGTGAACGTTGGTGGACAACCATTTTCAGGTCTTTCCAGAGATGCTCATTTGGGTTTAGGTCAGGGCCCTGGCTGGGCCAGACAAGAATGGTCACAGAGTTGTTCTGAAGCCACTCCTTTGTTGTTTTAGCTGTGTGCTTAGGGTCATTGTCTTGTTGGAAGGTGAACCTTCGGCCAAGTCTGAGGTTCAGAGCACTCTGGAAGAGGTTTTCATCCAGGATATCTCTGTACTTGACCGCATTCATGTTTCCTTCAATCGCAACCAGTCGTCCTGTCCCTGCAGCTGAAAAACACCCCCATAGCATGATGCTGCCACCATGTTTTACTGTTGGGATTGTATTGGGCAGGTAATGAGCAGTGCCTGGTTTTCTCCGCTTAGAATTTTCACCAAAAAGGTCTATCTTCATCTCATCAGACCAGAGAATCATATTTCTAATAGTCTAGGAGTCCTTCATGTGTTTTTTTAGCAAACTCTTTGGGGGCTTTCATATATCTTGCACTGAGGAGAGGCTTCCGTCGGGACACTCTGCCATAAAAGCCCAATTGATGGAGGGCTGCGGTGATAGTTGACTTTGTGGAACTTTCTCCCATCTCCCTACTGCATCTGTGGAGCTCAGCCACAGTGATCTTAGGGTTAATCCTTAACTCTCTCACCAAGGATCTTCTCCCACGATTGCTAAGTTTGGCTGGACGGCCAGGTCTAGGAAGACTTCTGTTGGCCCCAAACTTCTTCCATTTAAGGATTATGGAGGCCACTGTACTCCTAGTAACCTTGAGTACTGCAGAAATTCTTTTGTAACCTTGGCCAGATCTGTGCCTTGCCACAAGTCTGTCTCTGAACTCCTTGGCCAGTTCCTTTGACCTCATGATTCTCATTTGGTCTGACATGCACTGTGAGCTGGGAGGTCTTATATAGACAGGTGTGTGCCTTTACAAATCAAGACCTATCAGTTTAATTAAACACAGCTGGATTCCAATTAATAAAACCATCTCAAGGAGGATCACAAGGAAATGGACAGCATATGACTTAAATGTGAGTATCTGAAGAAAGGGTCTGAATACTTATGACCATGTGATATTTCAGTTTTTCTTTTTTAATAAATTTGCAAAAAATTTTACATTTTTGTTTTTTTTCAGTCGATCGGGTGCAGAGTTTACATAGAATCATAGAATCGTAGCGCTGGAAGGGACCTCCTGGGCCATCTGGTCCAACCCCCTGCTCAAAGCAGGATTCGCTAAATCATCCCAGTCAGATGTCTGTCCAGCCTCTGTTTGAAGACTTCCATCGAAGGAGAACTCACCACTTCTCGTGGCAGCTTGTTCCACTCATTGATCACTCTAACTGTCAAAAAGTTTTTTCTAATATCTAATCTGTGTCTCTTCCCATTCAGTTTCATCCCATTGCTTCTAGTCTTTCCTTGTGCAAATGAGAATAAAGTTGATCCTTCTACAATGTGACAGCCCTTTAGATATTTGTAGACAGCTATTAAGTCTCCTCTCAGTCTTCTCTTTTGCAAACTAAACAATCCCAAATCCTGCAACCTTTCCTCATAAGACAGGGTTTGTAGACAGGCCCTGCGTGACACGATCCGACAATTGGTCGGTCACAAACCAAAAGACAAACAAGTGGACACCGGAGACACAATTACAATGGTGGGCCCTACAATAGGGAGCGGGGAAGTGGCAACGTATGCTCCGGAGGCACCACAAATCTCCAGAGCGCTGACCTGGGGAATGAGTTGTGTATGGGCATTATTGGGGTAGCTCCAGCTGGTAAGTCCCCGGGCCGAGGATGGCCGACACCCGATACAGCCCGATCACCCAAGAACTCCAGACCCCAGCAGCACACTTCCACTGGATGTTTTTGGTGGACTCCCATACATACTCGTTCACACACAGGTCCGGACCTGAACGTTTATTGTCACACACACGTTTGCCACAAGACGGTGAACTCTTCAAGGAACTGACAACAGAGGCGTCCCCCTGTGTCACCACACTCACACACCCCCAATTCTGAGAGGGAACCACCACCCTCCTCCGACCCCTCCTCCTACGAGGACTCCGCCTCTCAGGGTTAGCTAAAGGCAAGGGTTGGGACTTGCCCCTACTCCCTGGCCGCACCTCTGCTGCCCCCACTGGAGAAGTAGGGGACGGCTGTAGAATGACAGCAGAGACAGTAGCCCCAAGGAAGCAGCCCTCACACGACTGACCCCAGCCGACCACTTCCCTAGACCACCAATCTATTACCGGGTTGTGTCTTTTCAACCAAGGGTGGCCTAAAACGATAGGTGATGGCATTCCCCCCAAGATGTAGCATGACAGGGACTCTTCATGATGAGTCCCTATAAGTAGTTGTGTTATGAATGGGTCACAGAGGAGAAAAAAAACAAAACACGCTAAGTCTCAGAAAACCAGAGAGGTTGGTAACTATGCAGATTGCAGATCCCTGATCTTAACACACAACTAGCAGCAGTCGTGGAGCATGCTTACGATGGTCCTGGATGCCTCATCACAACCGGAGAGCTAAATAAGCCTAAAGTAAGAAAAGAGGAAAACTAACTCCCCCAAAGGAAAGACAGCCCTCCACATGTATTGACGGTGAAGCAAGATGAATGCACAAACAAAGGCAGAAAAATAGGCTGAGCAAACGATGGGGCCAAACTAACTTGAAAGGACAGGAAAGGAAAGATACTCTCTACAATCTGCCAAAAACCCTACCAAAAATAATGTCCAACACTTCTGATAACAAAGTTAACCCTGAAGTCACTAGACTTCTCCCACTATATCAGCACTCTGAAATATTCTGAGACAGAGCAAAAAAAGAGGCCAATCTAATAAAGGACAAAAAGGCAAATTGGCAAATACAGATAAATAAGAGTGGAAATTCAGCACAGCCCAGCCGGGCTGGCTGACCACAAAGAAACTGAGATGACAACAAGAGCAAGTGTGAACATTAGCAAAAGCAAACTTAACTTGAGAAGAATGGAGCAGAGCTGAAGTCCAAGACCTGAGAAGCAGACTGAATCACCAGCACCAGGGCGTCGGCTGTCTTATATCCAGTCTGATACTCCAGAGATCCAATCATTATCCTTCTCGTCAGGTGGCAGACCACTACCAATTAAACCAACCTCACTACCTCCTGTCACCACCAGAGGGAGAAGGGAAGGAGAACTCCCAGCTGGTGGAGCAGAAAATGAGCTCATAACACAGTTGTATGTTATCCACGATTTGGGTCAACCTCCCCTGGCTCAGTAGGACAGAGTCAATGGCCTGTACGCTTAGGGGATCAGCTAGCATCCTACACCTCAGGCCATGGGTCTGGACAAAGTGGGAGTCCACCAAATTGTCTCCTGCTCCGCTGTCCACAATTACCGATATGCCCTCAGTTACCCCGCCAACCACCACCTCTGCTGACAAGGTACACTGAGGGGACAAAATGGGGGAAATATACACTCCCTGGTCGCCTGACTCCACACGACCAGGGGGACACGGCTTCTTGGGCGATACAGACGCTTTGGGATGAGCTGGGCAGACCCCGATAAAATGACCAGTCTGCCCACAGTGAAAACATGCCCCCACACCCTGACGAACTGCAGGCGACACCGTTTGTGAACTAACTCCTCCCAACTGCATGGGTTCGTCTGTCAGCTCTGGTGTGTTCTCCTCCCTAACAAGGACTACCTGGGGCACATTTGGTGTATGTCTCTCCCTGAGGTGTCTATCCACCCGGATGGCAAGGGACATGGCGTCCTCCAACAGCCTGGGGGCGGCACACTGCACTAGAGTATCCTGCAACTTAGGGGACAGACCCTGCACAAAATGACTCCTAACAGCAGGGTCGTTCCACTGTGTGTTGGTGGCCCACCTCCTGAACTCTGAGCAATGCTCCTCAGCCGGCCGGCCCCCCTGTTTGATTTTACAGAGTCGGGATTCCACCAGGGAGACGCCATCAGGATCTCCATACACCAGCGCCAGAGCCACAAAAAACCCGTCCACCGACCGTAACGATGGTGAATCGGTCGGCAGGGAGAAGGCCCAGGATTGGGGATCACCCTTAAGAAGGGAGACAATAATACCCACACGCTGTTCCTCACTCCCTGATGAATGGGGGGTGGAGCCTGAAATATAATTTACAGGCCTCCTGAAATACAAGAAATTTTTCTCTCGCTCCAGAAAACCTGTCAGGGAGAGATATCTTGGGTTCTGGTTGAGGCTGAGCCGAGGCCCAGAACCCCACTAACTGCTGCAGCTGCTGCACCACCTCACCCCGCAGCACCTTAAGCTCATCAGTGAGGGACTGAAGCAGTGTAGCAAAGGCCTGCATTTGGGCCATGGCTCACCAGAAAAAATGGGAAGGTTGGTAATAATGTCACGAAGTGACTGGCCCTGCATGGCGCGACCCGACGATCAGTCGGTCACAAAACCAACAAAGACAAACTAGGGGACACCGGGGACACAATTACAATGGTGGGCTCTGCAATAGGGACTGGGGAAATGGACACCTCCTGCACTCTCCTAAGGGAGTGCCCTGAACTCTCCTGACGTTGGTAATACAGGTCCTTTGGAAACCAACCATTCTAAAGAGAGGTGTTATCTGGAGCAGTGGTGTTAGCAGCTTATCTGGTGTAGTGGCCATACAGCTGAAAGCCGTGTTCGGGTGCCTTACTCTGCAGTCCGGTGCATGACAGCAGAGGAAGCTAAGTGTTGTTTGTTTTTCCCTGTCTGTTACTTTTCCTTGGTGTTTTATTAGTACAGCGGTGGGACCAGTGTCCGCACTTGCCAGTTCCCTAGTAAGGGATAGGTGCAGGGCAAGTGAGGGACCTAGGTATCCTTGTCGGCGACAGGTTGAAAGAACCTGTATAGGGAATGTCAGGAGACTTCAGGGCACTCCCTTAGGATAGTGCATGAAATTTCCATATCCCCGGTCCCTATTGCAGGGCCCAACGTTGTAATTGTGTCTCCGGTGTCCCCTTGTTTGTCTTTGTTGGTTTTGTGACCGACCAATCGTCGGGTCGCGTCATGCAGGGCCAGTCACTTCATGACAGTACATTAATGAGAAAAAGTTGGACTTTTTTGAATTTACCAAATGGCTGCAATGAAACAAAGAGTGAAAACTTTAAAGAGGTCTGAATACTTTCTGTATCCACTGTATATCAGAGGGTGAACTTTGATTTTTGCCTTGTTGAAAGATCATTGGAAAAAACAATCATTGGTGAACATGGATGAAAAGTGCCTGTTTAATATCTCAACCTTTTCTTTGGCCTATATAATTATTGTGTTATTAGCATCTTTTAAACGGCCATTACCATCTCTTTTTTTCTTTTTGGCGTTTATGTATTTATACATTTTTTGGGATTCTTTTTAATGTAGCTGGCTATTTGTTTCTCTGTAAATAACATTTATTTTTTTTATATTTCTTATTCAAAACTTTATACACCTGAAATGCTATTCCTGTTTTCTCAGCCATCAGGATTTTGAATGCCTTTTGTTTTTGTCTTATTAACCCCGTAACGACCGCCGATACACCTTTTCATGGCAGCAACTAAGGGTACTTATGCCTCAATGCCGCTTTGTAATGGTGCTGAGAAATAAGTGTATAGCGCCACCAGAGTCAGAATTTCTCCTGGGTCTCGGCTACTGGGGGTAGCTGAGACCCCAGAGAACATGATCCAGGTCATTTTTTACTGACCCCAATGTTGCGATTGCCGTTATTTATGGTATAAGGCCGATCACAAAAGTCAGATTTTCCATTTAATTTTTCTCTCCGATGTGATTGCACATCAGAGAGAGAAATGGGGTCCCCCGATACCTCTGGTGTCCCTGCAACCCCCCCGTGAAGTCCCCCGGGCCACTGGCGTCTTCTTCCAGGAGAAAATGGCGGGCGCATGCACAGTGTGCACGCCGAGATCTGCCGGTTAGCACCCGACACCAATAAGAAATTTTTCCTATTGGTTCTTTTTGATCTCTGTGATAGACCCTATCACAGTGATCAAAATAAAAAAAAATAGTAAATCGAACCCTACTTTATCACCCCCTTAGTTAGGTAAAAATAATAAAATAAAAAAAATGTATTTATTTCAATTTTGCCATTAGGGTTAGAGTTGGGCTAAAGTTAGGGTTAGGTTTGGGCTAGGGTTAGGGTTGTGGTTAAGGTTGGGATTACGGTTAGGGCTGGGATTATGGTTAGGGGTGTGTTGTGATTAGGGTTGGGATTAGGGTTAGGGGTGTGTTGGGGTTAGGGTTGGAGTTAGAATTGGGGGGTTCCACAGTTTAGGAACATCAGGGGGTCTCCAAACGTGACATGGCACCACCATTAATTCCAGCCAATTTTGCATTCAAAAAGTCAAATGGTGCTCCCTCCCTTCTGATCCCTGCCATGCACACAAACAGTGGCTTTCCCCCACATATGTGGTATAGGTGTACTCAAGAAGAAATGCACAACAAATTTTTTGGTCCATTTTCTCCTGACACCCTTGTGAAAACAAAAAAAAAATTGGTTCCAAAGTAAATTTTTTGTGAAAAAAGGAAAATGCTCATTTTTTCCTTCAACATAGCCTTAGTTCCTGTGAAGCACCTGAGGGGTTAATTAACTTCTTGAATGTGGTTTTGCGCACCTTGAGGGGTGCAGTTTTTTGAATGGTGTCACTTTTGGGTATTTTCTGTTATATTGACCCCCTCCCCCTCCAAACTCACTTCAAAGGTGAGGTAGTCACTAAAAAAATGTTTTTGTTAAAAATGAGAAATCACTGGTTAACTTTTAACCCTTATAACTTCCTGACAAAAAAATTTGTTTCCAAAATAGTGCTGATGTGAAGTAGTATTTTTTGTCACATAACGTTCTGAATTAAGGGCATAAAAATTCAAAGTTTGAAAATTGCAAAACTAAAAAAAGTTTTCGCCATATTTCTGTTTTTTTCATAAATAAATGCGTTATATCAAAGAAATTTTACCACTATCATAAAGTATAATATGTCAAGAAAAAACAGTCTCAGAATCAGTGGGATCTGTTGAAGCGTTCCATAAAGTGACAGTGGTCAGAATTTTAAAAATTGGCCCGGTCATTTAAGCTGCAACTTGACTCTGTCACTCAGGGGTTAAAACTCATTATATGCCCTGCATTGTATAATTTACTTATAATTAACCTATTTATACGGTTTAACTGCTTCACTACTGCAAGCTCCCACCATAGTGAGGGAAATAGTTAATTGATTGCTCTTGCTTTGTGTCTATCTACACGTTGCATCCAGTCACCTGCATTACATCTATATATATCTACTAGCTGAAGAGCCCGGCGCTGCCCGGGCATAGTAACTAACTGTGGTTAGTTATAACAAATTATAATTATCCTCCATCCCATAGTCCCATGCCCATATACCCATCATACATATCCTCCATCCCATAGTCCAGTGCCCATATACCCATCACACATCCTCCATCCCATAGTCCCATGCCCATATACCCATCATACATATTCGTCATCCCATAGTCGAGTGCCCATATACCCATCACACATCCTTCATCTCATAGTCCCATGCCCATATACCCATCATACATATCCTCCATCCCATAGTCCCATGCCCATATACCCATCATACATATTCGTCATCCCATAGTCGAGTGCCCATATACCCATCACACATCCTTCATCTCATAGTCCCATGCCCATATACCCATCATACATATCCTCCATCCCATAGTCCCGTGCCCATATACCCGTCATACATATCCGCCATCCCATAGTCCAGTGCCCATATACCCATCACACATCCTTCATCTCATAGTCCCATGCCCATATACCCATCATACATATCCGCCATCCCATAGTCCCGTGCCCATATACCCGTCATACATATCCGCCATCCCATAGTCCAGTGCCCATATACCCATCACACATCCTCCATCCTATAGTCCCGTGCCCATATACTCGTCATACATATCCTCCATCCCATAGTCCAGTGCCCATATACCCATCACACATCCTCCATCCCGTAGTCAACCATTATGACATCATAATGAGCGGCGGGGCTTGCAACCTATGATGACATCAGCATTTCCCGGACTAATAACTGCTTTTAGCAAAATAGAATGTGTTAACAAAAATTTATTCTGCACACAAAAACCACAAAACAGATAGAAATGTAATTATTAAAAGGCAAAAACTAAGCCAATAGAAGCATTTCACAACATATATTTCAACACCAGAGATATTCCACACAGATTTAAATAAATTGGCCAAGTAATGTGAAGTAATCTTGTACTATTTATTCGAGTGCCTTTTGATAAACGACATTCTTAGTTTTTCCTTCAGGTGCAAAGACAAACAGATTTTTGGCTGCTCCAACTCTTGAACAGGCCACATAAAGTTGACCATGAGAAAAGCAAGGAGATTGTAAATCGATTCCAACTACTTTCAAGGACTGTCCCTGAGCCTTGTTGATGGACAAAGCAAATGCCAGTCGAACAGGAAACTGGAGGCGTTTAAAATCAAAAGGCAAATCAGATGGAATGAGAGGAATTGTTGGAATGAAAACATCTTCTCCTGTGACACATCCTGTCAAAATGGGTGCCTCAATTACATGTGGAAACAGGTTCTTAATCAAGAGTCTTGTTCCATTACACAGCTTTGGTGGATCCAAATTTCTCAATAGCAGAATAGGTGCTCCAGGTTTTAGAAAGAGTTTGTGAGGAGGAAGTCCTTGTGGCTCCAAGGAATTGAGGAACTCAGTTGGATAAAATAATGCTTGAGCAGGGTCTATAACTGTATCCACTGACTTGTAAGTTGTGCACACACCTGGAAGGAGATTTAGAATTTGAAGATTGATCTTATTGACGATGTCATTTTTGGGAGCTAGAATAGCCCTTTCACACAGCCAGCCAGAATTTTTGAAGTGGAGTTGAATGTTTGGAAAAACCTTTGCTTTCAACTCCTCAATGGAAGGCACAATGCAACAAAAGTTGCTTGGGAAGGTGATCTGTCCAGTGGTTGAGTTTACTGGTGCCTTGCCATCTCCAATAGTCAACAGCTGGCTCGAAAACAGTCCAGCAGAAACATCGCCTGTCATGTAGACCCTCATGTTTGTGTTCAGTGACATTTTCTTTACTTTTCTCCAAAGGTACGATGCTTTGAGACAGGCATTGAGTTCGTCTGCAGGGGTTGATCTTGGAATAACAGGTAGTGTTTGGCGGAAGTCACCTGCCAAAACAACAACTACTCCTCCCATGATATATTTGTTGCTACGCAGGTCTTGCAACAGTCTGTCCACTGCTTCCAGAGCCCTTTTGTGTGACATGGTGCATTCATCCCAAATGATGGCACTGCATTTTTGAAGCAATTTGGCCAGTCCTGATCCCTTGGCAATATTACACACGGGGCTGTCACTATGAGACAGGTTAAGTGGTAGTTTGACTGTCGAATGTGCTGTCCTGCCACCTTTTATAAGCGTAGCTGCAATTCCAGAAGATGCCACTGCAAGTGCAATCTTTTTTTGTTGTCGAAATTTTGCCAGGAGCAAGTTGATTACAAATGTCTTTCCTGTTCCACCTGGAGCATCAAGGCAGACAATCCCACCTTTGTTGGTTTCACTGAAACTTAGAATGTAGTTATAGGCGTCCCTTTGATCTGGTACCAATATTGGCTCGTTCTGAGACACAAATGCTGTCAGTTCATCAATATTGTAGTTTGTTTCTATGAAAATCTCCCTACACGTTTGGATGCCTTCAGGATTTCTTTTTGGAGCAGGCAAACCAAGCAACTGTAAGACTTTTCCTGACATTGCTATGCACTGATCTTCAAGGAGCATTAAAGTTTCATTGAACATTTCCTCAGTGAAGTTGATGAGTTGCTGTGGATTTTCCCTTCTAATCTGCATGAGGATGTCCTCACTGAGATCATTTTTGTACTTTGTCCAAATCTCAAGAGGATTTGAAATGCTACAGGTTGTTAGAATAATAGCAAAGAGGTGTCTTAGTCGCTTTGGGGTTTGTGTGGCTGCTGCTTCACTGAGGGTCATGTCCCAGTGTCCATCATTTTCCAGAAGTCCTTTTCTTTGGCAAGCTTCCCTGAATGTTTCACACACATGGCCTCCGACGGTCTTCAGGTCAGAAAATGATGTAGGGCCTTTGACAACATGAAGTAACATGCGCAGGTAGAAGCACTCTGCATTTGACGGATGAACAGTGTAGACGCGACCAAGAGTATCAGTTGCTTTCACCCCTGGATAGCCTTCAATATCAAGCCCCCGTTTCCTCCGTTCCAGTGTTTTTCTGGACGCATTCCAAGTGTAGTACTTTGGTAAATCATAGTAGAGAATTGTTTTTGCAAAAGGGTCTTGTTGACACAGCTCAAAAAATGCCAAGAGGGTGGTCTTAGGTGGTGTTAGGAGCTGCTGCTGTAAGTTTGCTGGGTTAAAGTAAATTCTCTGTCCATTTTCCAAGTGCACACTCAGATGCACAACTGGTGGGTAGCGCTCATGAATGGAGAATCCTAGTATTCTCCAAACAGCTTCATTGCTGCTTATGTATCTGCCCATCTGGAATGCCTCCACTTCATCAATAATAGGTCCATTTTTCTGCAGTTCAAAAACTGCTTGATCACTTCCTTTGTGGATATATTTACAGATATACTTGATTGATTTAACAGAGTGGCAATATTCGACATTTATGTGGGCTTGGAAGATTTTTGACAGCAAAGGGTTGTAAGGTACTACCCACCTGTTGTCAATTTCTATCTCTTGCAGTGATGATCCAACACGCATTTTGAGCTTTGCTGTGAAACCACCATCCCCTGGCTTTCTTCTTCGGTAGACTGGATATCCATCTTGTCCTGTTTGTGTTTCTTGGACCAGGGATCGTGGGTAATGCTTTGAACACCTGCCATCAATCATACAGGGAGAATATTTGTTGAGACTCCCACAGAGACCATGGATCATGTTTTTTTGTGATGATGTCAAACAGCAATGGGTCAGTCTGAAGGTCTGGCAATTCGGCACTGATGATATTGTCAATTTCGGAAGGCTGTATTTTTTGCTTCAGCCAGATCAAGATGTGGGCATGAGGAAGGCCTCTTTTTTGCCATTCAACTGAATACATCCAGCACTGCGTCTCACCATAAATATGTGATTTTGTGATGAGATTAGTCATTTTTGAAAGTTTCTGTTTGAAAACCCGAGCATTAAGGTCATGGTGATTCACTGTTTTTTGGCCCGGAAACAGGTGCCCTCCAATTTCCTCCCAGGCAAGATTGTAAGTAAAGGTGATGAAAAGATCTGGACGGCTATACTTTCTCACATAAGTCATTGCATCCTGTGTGTATTCATGCATGTGTCGTGGGCTTCCAGTGACAGTTGATGGAAGAATAACCATTTTCCCCAACTCGTTTGGATCAGCATCATTTGCAACAGCATCTCTAAGGTGATTATATTCTTCTGCCCTGAGCTTCTTTTGATTTAGTTGGATATATAATAGACGTTCACTCTCAATCTTTGCATACATGTCAACGATAAATTGGTGAAAGAGGCGTTTGCATTTTAAGATGTGATTTTCCTCTGCAAATCTTGTCATGATCCTATATGCATAGAAGTCTGTTATGATTGAGTCACCGTAGGAGGCAAAAACAGAAATGCTAGCTAAGTCTAGAAAACCAGAGAAGTTGGCAGCTATCGGATTGCACACCCCTGAACCTATCAACACAACTAGCAGTAGCCGTGGGGGGTTCCTACGATGCCCTAGACCCCTCGATCACAGCCGGAGAATTAAATAGGCCTAAAGAAAGAAAGGGGAAATCTAAACTGCCCCAGAGCAGACCCCAAAGCAATAGGCAGCCCCCAACATATAATGACGGTGAAGCAAGATGAAAATACTAACACACTCCAAGGTCTGGTTTGTTCTCTCTGTCTGCCCATTGGTCTGAGGGTGAAAAGCAGAGGAGAAGGACAACTGAATTCCCAGCTTGGAGCAGAAAGTCCTCCAAAATCTAGACACAAACTGAACTCCTCTGTCAGACACAATGTTCTCAGGAATCCCGTGTAAGCGAACCACCTGTTGCAAAAACAGGGGCACCAACTCAGAGGAAGATGGCAACTTAGGGAGTGGTACAAGATGAACCATCTTAGAGAACCTATCACAAATCACCCAAATAACAGTCATTCTTTGAGAGACCGGCATATCAGAGATGAAATCCATTGAAATATGGGTCCATGGCCTCCTGGGGACCGGCAAAGGCATCAACAACCCACTAGAGAGAGAACAAGATTTAGACCGGGAGCAAGTCCCACAGGACTGCACAAAATTCCTGACATCATGAGACAAGGTGGGCCACCAAAAAGAGCGACTCACCAGATCTCTAGTACCAAAAATACCTGGATGACCAGCCAATGCAGAGCAATGAACTTCAGACATCACTCTCTTCTTCCACTGGTCAGGAACATACAACTTTCCACTGGGACAACGCTCAGGTTTGTCCTCCTGGAACTCTTGCAGAGCAAGTCTCAAATCGGGCGAGATGGCAGAAAGAACTACCCCTTCGCCTAAGATGGTAGCAGGCTTGGTCACCACAGGAGAATCAGCAAAGAAACTCCAAGAGAGGGCGTCTGCCTTGACATTCTTAGTTCCAGGAAGAAAAGTGACCACAAAATCAAAACGTGTAAAAAACAAGGCCCACCTAGCCTGTCTAGGGTTCAAGCGTTTAGCCGACTCTAGGTAAATCAAATTCTTGTGGTCAGTGAGGACCACAACTTGATGTTTAGCTCCCTCCAACCAATGTCTCCACTCCTCAAATGCCCATTTCATGGCCAACAGTTCCCGATTCCCCACATCATAGTTACGTTCAGATGGAGAGAACTTTCGGGAAAAGAAAGCACAGGGATTCATTTTAGATGTTACAGGATCCTTTTGGGACAAAACAGCTCCTGCACCAATCTCAGAAGCATCCACCTCTACCTGGAACGGGAGTGAGACATCAGGTTGCCGCAAAACCGGGGCGGAGGTAAATCTTCGCTTCAGCTCCTGAAAGGAAGCAACAGCCTCAGGAGACCAATTCAACACATCAGCACCCTTCTTAGTCAGATCAGTCAATGGCTTGACAATACTAGAAAATTTTGCTATAAATTTCCGATAAAAATTAGCAAAACCCAAAAACTTCTGGAGGGCCCTCAAAGAAGTGGGCTGAACCCAATCATAAATGGCCTGTACCTTGGCCGGGTCCATTTCAATAGTTGACGGAGACAAAATAAATCCCTAAACTGAAATCCTCTGTACTCCAAAAAGGCATTTCGATCCTTTGACATACAGGGAATTCTCCCTCAAGATCCGGAACACAGTCCGAATATGTTCCACATGAGAATCCCAATCCTTGGAGAAGATCAAAATATCATCCAGATAGATAATCAAAAATTTATCGACAAAGTCTCGGAAAATATCGTTCATGAAGCACTGGAAGACAGAAGGGGCATTAGTGAGCCCAAAAGGCATCACCAGGTACTCAAAATGTCCCTCCGGAGTATTAAACGCCGTCTTCCATTCATCCCCCTGCTTAATGCGGATAAGATTATACGCCCCCCTGAGGTCAAGCTTGGTAAACCAGCAAGCACCTCTAACTCTAGAGAATAGATCCGAAATCAGGGGTAACGGATACTGATATTTAATAGTAATTTTATTGAGGGCACATTAATCAATACAAGGCCTTAAAGAACCATCCTTTTTGGCCACAAAATAAAACTGGCACCTAAGGGTGAAGAGGATGGTCTAATACGACCCTTCTTCAACACCTCCTTAATATAGGACCGCATAGCCTCATGCTCGGGTACAGATAAATTGAAGCGCCGACCCTTGGGAAATTTACATCCCGAGCTTAGTTCAATTGCACAGTCATAACTCCTATGAGGAGGCAAGGACGCAGACTCATTCTCACTAAATACATCATAAAAGTCCGCCAAATAGTCAGGAACATCATGCGACTGAGGAGAGGTGGAAAAAACCGGAGCCTCACTAAAGGCACACTGACAACCCCAACTCACCACAGATACAGATTTCCAATCCAAAACTGGATTATGAATTTGCAACCAGGGAAACCCCAGAACAACGGCATCATGCAGACCATGCAATACCAAAAATCTGCAATTTTCTTGATGGTCTGGGGCGACCCTCATGACCACCTGGGTCCAAAACTGAGGTTTATTTTTAGCCAAAGGAGTAGCATCAATCCCCCTCAAAGGGATAGGCGTCTGCAGAGGTGTCATTGGAAATCCACGACATTTAGCAAAATCCAAGTCCATTAGGTTTAGCGCTGCTCCCGAATCCACAAAAGCCTTGGCGGAAAATGTGGACAGGGAGCAGATCAGAGTAATTGCTAGAAGAAACTTAGGTTGAACACCACCAACAGAAAACGTGTGTGCAAAGCGTTTCTATCGTTTAGGACAAACAGAAATAATATGCGAGGCATCTCCACAGAAAAAACACAGCTTATTACGTCTTCTGAACTCCTGACGTTGCGCCTTAGACAAAACTCTATCACATTGCATAGGTTCAGACGTCTGTTCAACCGGTGGCAACACCTCACATGCAATCCTGCGTTCACGTAAACGCCGATCAACCTGAATGGCTAATGACATAGAATCGTCCAGACCAGAGGGAACAGGAAATCCCACCATAGTATCTTTCACGGCTTCTGACAAACCCTTCCGAAAGAGAGCAGCCAAGGCATTATCATTCCAGGTAGTAAGGACCGCCCACTTTCGGAACTTTTGACAGTACAACTCTGCAGAATCTCGACCCTGGTTCAATGCCAACAGGGTCTTTTCAGCCTGATCAATAGCATTAGGTTCGTCATACAACAACCCCAAAGCTTGAAAGAATGCGTTCACATTAGTCAGAATAGAATCATCTGGTTTCAAAGAAAACGCCCAATCCTGGGGATCGCCACGCAGCAAAGAGATGACAATTTTAACCTGCTGCGCGGAGCTCCCTGACGAGTTAGGCTTCAAGGCAAAAAATAATTTACAATTATTTTTGAAACTCAAAAATTTAGATCGATCCCCAAAAAATACATCAGGTGTAGGGATCTTTGGTTCAACAGCATGCGAA
This sequence comes from Dendrobates tinctorius, assembly GCF_039654945.1. Classification (NCBI taxonomy): domain Eukaryota; kingdom Metazoa; phylum Chordata; class Amphibia; order Anura; family Dendrobatidae; genus Dendrobates; species Dendrobates tinctorius. Next base: position 5,763,623 of record NW_027361822.1, read on the forward strand.
CGAGCAAGGTAGGCGGAAATTCCCCGCACTTCCGCAGCGAGCTGCTCCACACGATCAGACAATTGCTTTATCTCCATTGAGAGAGGAAAAAAAAAAATTCCCCCTACGGCCTCAGCGATATAGAGGAAAGAATATACACACACTTTTTTTTTTTTTTTTAAACAAAATTCTTTCCTGCTATTGAGTACCCTAGGATCTGCGGTATGGCGGGTGATTCTGTTATGATTGAGTCACCGTAGGAGGCAAAAACAGAAATTCTAGCTAAGTCCAGAAAACCAGAGAAGTTGGCAGCTATCGGATTGCAGACCCCTGAACCTATCAACACAACTAGCAGTAGCCGTGGGGGGTTTCTACGATGCCCTAGACCCCTTGATCACAGCTGGAGAATTAAATAGGCCTAAAGAAAGAAAGGGGAAATCTAAACTGCCCCAGAGCAGACCCCAAAGCAATAGGCAGCCCCCAACATATAATGACGGTGAAGCAAGATGAAAATACTAACACAGACAGAAAGATAGACTGAGCAAAGAGGGGCCCAAGCTAACTAAATAGAAAAGGACAGGAAGGCTGCTGTCTGCAAACCGTGAAAAACCCTATGAAAATCAGAGCCAACAGACTGACAGTGAAAAAGGCCCTGAACACGCTAGGCTTCAAAAAAGCTATGTCAGTACTCAGGAATATACTGAAGACAGAGCTACAGGCAAAAGGAGATTCAGCTCACCCCAGCAGGGAATGGCAGAATACTGAAAAGCAAGGAAAACAAAAAACAAAACAAAAAGCTAACAGGCAAAACAGAAACTTAGCTTTAGAGGAGCAGGAATCAGACTGGTGTCCAAGAAGTCCACAGAGAAATCACCCGCAGGGCAGAAGGGCGTCGGCAGCCTTATATCCAGTCCGTGACTCCACTCAGCCAGTCATCCTCATAAGACTCAGGTGCCTGATAATCAGGCTCATTACCTTCCTTTACCAGAATAGGGAGTTCACCAGACCCCAGTGACGAAGGGGAAAATGAACTCACAACAGAAGTCCATGGCAGACACTTTTTTTCCTGAAGGGTTGCCTGTTGTAGGGTCTGTCTGAGGTATTCCAAAGTCATAGCCATCCTGTCCCTGCCAAAAGATGATTGGATATTGCAGTGCATCATCGGACCTGTGAGTTTCTGCTACTCGTTGCAAACTATTGTTCCTTTTCTGAAGCACAATTTCACGGCTTTGAAAATCATTACCTACAATCAAGATGGCAACCTCATCAAATGTGGGAGCATTGAAACGTCGCTGATGTTCACCTTGTGGTGTTTTGTCAGCTCGAATGACAACCTTGTAATCGTCATTTGGCATGCATTCAAGTGCAGTCTTGAAAAGTTGAACATATGGATTGTTGGAGTGAAGGAACTGCTGCAAAATAGTGACAATATCAAGGCGAGTGTTAGGAATTAAAGAGCATCTCCGCTGAGCCTCTGCTTCTGCATTTCCCATGAAGAAGAGTTGAAGAAATTGAGGTTCTTCTCCTTGTAATGGAAGCAGTGAGCCAATTGAGTGGTAAACTTGTCCTTGAACTTTAAATGTCGGCATAAATCCTGTTGTAAACATTTCTTTTGTTGCACCAAATGATGTCATTTGGAAGCAGGAGTTGTACTTCCTGATGTTGTCCAAGAAATGCTTTGATATGGTACTGGTACCTGTCATCAGAGACTTTAGGGGATCTGGTGGTGACAGGAGAGGTGGAAGTTTTATCTTGCCATTTGCACAGCATAAACCTGGTGGTTCATCTTTCCATTTCAGGGCACTGCAGTACATGCAGACCACATCCATTTTTCCTATCTGAACTGTAGGATTATCCTGATAGTTTGTGTGTGACTGGTAACAAAAAGCAGCATGTTTCAAATCTCTAACCATTTCCTGTGCCCTGGTGGAAGAAATAGCAATTCTCCTAGTGGCAAGTAGGCCTTCTCTCTGCTGAGATGACTCATTGGCCCTTAAGGAAGCAGCTCTTCTCTTATCTGCAAGCCTCGCTTCCCTCTCCTCAGAACATTCATTGGCCCTTGAGGAAGCAGCTCTTGTTTTCATGTCTGCAAGCCTCACTTCCCTCTCCTCAGAAAGTTCATTGGCCCTTGAGGAAGCAGCTCTTCTTCTCTTGTCTGCAAGCCTCGCTTCCCTCTCCTCAGAAAGTTCACTGGCCCTTGAGGAAGCAGCTCTTCTTCTCTTGTCTGCAAGCCTCGCTTCCCTCTCCTCAGAAAGTTCACTGGCCCTTGAGGAAGCAGCTCTTCTTCTCTTGTCTGCAAGCCTCGCTTCCCTCTCCTCAGAAAGTTCACTGGCCCTTGAGGAAGCAGCTCTTCTTCTCTTGTCTGCAAGCCTCGCTTCCCTCTCCTCAGAAAGTTCACTGGCCCTTGAGGAAGCAGCTCTTCTTCTCTTGTCTGCAAGCCTCGCTTCCCTCTCCTCAGAAAGTTCACTGGCCCTTGAGGAAGCAGCTCTTCTTCTCTTGTCTGCAAGCCTCGCTTCCCTCTCCTCAGAAAGTTCACTGGCCCTTGAGGAAGCAGCTCTTCTTCTCTTGTCTGCAAGCCTCACTTCCCTCTCCTCAGAAAGTTCATTGGCCCTTGAGGAAGCAGCTCTTCTTCTCTTGTCTGCAAGCCTCGCTTCCCTCTCCTCAGAAAGTTCACTGGCCCTTGAGGAAGCAGCTCTTCTTCTCTTGTCTGCAAGCCTCGCTTCCCTCTCCTCAGAAAGTTCACTGGCCCTTGAGGAAGCAGCTCTTCTTCTCTTGTCTGCAAGCCTCGCTTCCCTCTCCTCAGAAAGTTCACTGGCCCTTGATGAAGCAGCTCTTGTTTTCATATCTGAAAGCCTTGCTTCCCTCTCCTCAGAAAGTTCATTGGCTCTTGAGGAAGCAGCTGCTATTCTCATGTGTGTCAGCCTTGTTTCTCGGTCTTCATATTTTTCATTGGCCCGTAATGCAGCTTTTCTTTTTGCATCAGCTGACCTTCGTGCCATGGTTTTCCTTTTCTGATGAGGCATTATTGTTTTAAAAATAATCTATTATACCCACAGCCCATATACCCATCACATATCCTTCATTCCATAGTCCGGTGCCAATATACCCATCACACATCCTCCATTCCATAGTCAACCATTATGACATCATAATGAGCGGCGGCGGGGCTTGCAACCTATGATGACATCAGCGTCGCCATGGCAACCATTGTGACATCATAATGAGGGGCGGGGCTTGGCGCGCACACACTGCTTCCCCAGTATGCAAATAGGGGCATTATGACATCACAATGAGGGGCGGGGCTTGACGCGCACACACTTTTTCCCCCAGTATGTAGATAGGGGCAAAATTGTTTGGTGAATTGGAACGCGCGGGGTTAAAATTTCGCCTCACAACATAGATTAGGACGCTCTCGGGGTCCAGACGTGTGACTGTGCCAAATTTTGTGGCTGTAGCTGCGACGGTGCGGATGCCTATCCCGGACATACAAACATACACACACACATACACACTTTGAGCTTTATATATTAGATATACAGTGGCAGTCAGAGATTTAGCATCTTAAATAGAGCAAGGTCCTGGTCCCTCTGCCCACTAGAGGTCAGTCACTGCACCAGATATATGACCGCTCTGTGCTCATAGGACCTGTGATGAGGTGACAGGAGGGGAGGAGTCAGGGGTCACATGATCAGGGGCCTCAGTGTATGCAGGACTCTGCTGTGCTGGGTGTCATGGTGCTGGATGAGGGGAAGTTTCTGTGTGGGATCCGGAGGGGTTTACAGGGGAGATGTAGCAGAGCCGTGTGTGTATGAGGTGTACGGAGCGGAGCCGCGTGTGTACGAGGTGTACGGAGCGGAGCTGTGTGTGTACGAGGTGTATGGAACGGAGCCATGTGGACGAGGTGTACGGAGCAGAGCCGCGTGTGTGCGAGGTGTACGGAGCGGAGCCGTGTGTGTGCGAGGTGTACGGAGCAAAGTCTTGTGTATACAGGATGTACGGAGTGGAGCCGTGTGTGTGCGAGGTGTACGGAGCGGTGCCGTGTGTGTACGAGGTGAGCGGAGCGGCGTCTGTACGAGGTGTACGGAGCGGAGCCGCGTGTGAACAAGGTGTACGGAGCGGAGCCGCGTGTGTACGAGGTGTACGGACCGGAGCCGCGTGTGTACGAGGTGTACGGAGCGGAGCCGCGTGTGTACGAGGTGTACGGAGCGGAGCCGCGTGTGTACGAGGTGTACGGAGCGGAGCCGCGTGTGTACGAGGTGTACGGAGCGGAGCCGTGTGTGTACGAGCTGTACGGAGCGGAGCCGTGTGTGTACAAGGTGTACGGAGCGGAGCCGTGTGTGTACGAGGTGTACGGAGCGGAGCCGCGTGTGTACAAGGTGTACGGAGCGGAGCCGCGTGTGTACGAGGTGTACGGAGCAGAGCCGCATGTGTACGAGGTGTACGGAGCAGAGCCGCATGTGTACGAGGTGTACGGAGCGGAGCCGTATGTGTATGAGGTGAGCGGAGCCGTGTGTGTGCGAGGTGTATGGAGCAAAGTCTTGTGTATACAGGATGTACGGAGTGGAGCCGTGTGTGCGAGGTGTACGGAGCGGTGCCGTGTGTGTACGAGGTGAGCGGAGCGGCGTGTGTACGAGGTGTACGGAGCGGAGCCGCGTGTGAACAAGGTGTACGGAGCGGAGCCGCGTGTGTACGAGGTGTACGGAGCGGAGCCGCGTGTGTACGAGGTGTACGGAGCGGAGCCGTGTGTGTACGAGCTGTACGGAGCGGAGCCGTGTGTGTACAAGGTGTACGGAGCGGAGCCGTGTGTGTACGAGGTGTATGGAGCGGAGCCGCGTGTGTACGAGGTGTACGGAGCGGAGCCGCGTGTGTACGAGGTGTACGGAGCAGAGCCGCATGTGTACGAGGTGTACGGAGCAGAGCCGCATGTGTATGAGGTGTACGGAGCGGAGCCGTATGTGTATGAGGTGAGCGGAGCCGTGTGTGTGCGAGGTGTATGGAGCAAAGCCGTGTGTGTGCGAGGTGTACCAAGCGGAGTTGAGTGTGTGCAGTGTGTACAGAGTGGAACTGTACACAGTATGCGACACATATGGGACAAAGCCGTCTGTTATGGGGCGGAGCTGTGTCTGTACAACATGTACGTGGCGGGGCCATATTTATGTGGCGGGGCCGTATTTATGGGGCGGAGCCCTGTGTGCTTACTGTAGCGGCAGTAGATCTGGGTGTCCATCTTCTGAATGTTTCCTTTTTACCTGTCACCACACCTGCTATTACCTTCATCCCTAGGACATGGCTGCTTTGGTTAAAGCCACATCCACAAAGTTTATTTCTTCACATCATAGTATAAATCATCATGGCGACATGTAACCGCTCGTTTCAGGCTCACGTCACCTTACTGACGGTCTCATCTTACAACTACTACAAAGTATTGATCTATTGATATAAAATAATTCATCACTTGTTTGTTTTTTTTTACTTTGAGAAAGGTGCTGGTCCGGCTTTGAAACGCATTGTTATTAATAAAGACCGTTTTGGAATCCCAAGGCTCTTCATTCCCGCAGCGCAGCCTGCCCAAGCAAGCCAGCTTCCATTTTTGCTATTATACCTCTGGAAGAACCATTTCCTCCAGCCTTGGGGCAGCAGCAGCTTTCCATTCCTTCATAGGTGTTGTGACTGCACACAACACCTCTAGGCGAGTGCTACCATTGATTATACCTATCCCTTACCTGACAGTATTGCCCTATTTTGTGTGCACTTCTAGCCCTCTACAGATCTTCTGAAAACAATCCACCACGTCACCGTCACACATCCCCTAACACATCTCATTGGCAGTGAGACATCACGTGCCAGATATCTGAAGTTAAAAGCATCACATAATGACATTAAAAGCAAAATCTAGACAAAAGAAAAAATTAGTTAATAATGATATACAGTGAGTACGGAAAGTATTCAAGACCCCTTTAAATTTTTCATTCTTTGTTTCATTGCAGCCATTTGGTTAATTTTTTTCTGATTAATGCAATGTGATATTTCAGTTTTTCTTTTGTAATAAATTTGCAAACATTTCTACATTTCTGCTTTTTTCAGTCAAGATGGGGTGCAGAGTATACATTAATGAGAAAAAAATGAACTTTGAATTTACCACATGTCTGCAATGAAACAAAGAGTGAAAAATTTAAAGGGGTCTGAAAACCTTCTGTACCCACTGTATTATACCTCTGATTTACACTTTGTTGGTATCTTGTGTGTAAGAGGTCCAGAAAGGCCAAGATGTTTTCTTTCGTTATCACCACCCCTGCTGTGTAATGTAAAGTGATTGTACTCAAGCATTTGTCCTCTGCTGCAGTTCAATACTCACTGTTCCCAGGTCCAGCATTGAGTATTTGGTGCTCCTCCAGTTGTTCAGTAGTGCCCACTCGGCAGAAAATAAATGTGCTCAGCGTATCTAAGGTGGTTGATCCACGAGTATTTGGCGCTCCTCCTGTTGTTCAGTAGTGCCCACTCAGAAGAAAAAAAATGTGCTCAGCGTCTCTAAGGCGCTTGTTCCATTTACACAGACAAAGCCTGTGGGAAGAGGAGATCAGAGGGGTGTAGAGAAGATCTTGTGAGAATCGAAGGTTGTGTGTAAGTAAGTACTGGGAGACTAGGTCACAGATGTACGGTGGAGACAAGTTGCGGATGGTTTTGTATACCAAGGTTAGTGTTTTGAACTGGAATCTGGGTAATGGGGAGCCACTGAAGGGATTGAGAGAGGAGAGACAATGGTGGATTCGTCGGGCAGCAGAGTTTTGGATAGATTGGAGAGGTGTGAGTGTTAGAGGGGAGACCACCAAGCAGAAAGTTGCAGTAGTCGAGGTGGGAGATGATGAGGGCATGCACTAGTGTTTTGGCAGATTCTTGGTTGAGGAATGTGCAGATCCAGGTAAAAATTTTAAATTGGGGTAGGTAGTAAGTGGGAAGGACTTGTATGTGTGGTTTGAAGGAGAGATCAGAGTCAAGGGTTAAGCTGAGGCAGCGAGCCTGCGGACTGGGGAGAGTGGGTAGCCATTGGCTTACATGGATAGGTTTGTTGGGGGGGTGAGTGAGATGGTAGAAAGATGAACTCTGTCTTATCCATGTTAAGTTTTAGAAATCTAGCAGAGAAGAAAGATGAAATAGCAGACAGACATTGTGGGATTCTGGTTAAGTAAGGATATGATATCTGGTACAGAGGGGTAGATCTGTGTGTCAGCAGCATGAATAGAGATAATACTGAAAGCCGTGAGACTCTATAGGCCCCGTCACACATAGCGAGATCGCTGATTTTGTGACGCATCAGCGATCTCACTAGCGATCTCGCTGTTTGTGGGACGCATCAGCGACCGCCCCGCCCGCCGGGTATTGCTGATCGTGCAGGAATGGCCTGGGACATTTTTTGATTGTTGGTCTCCCACTGGCCAGCACGCATTGCTGTGTGTGGCAGCGGGAGACCAATGATCAGCGAGCTCCCAGCGCTGTAAGCAGACGCTGGGAGCTGGTATTCAAGGTAAATATCGGGTAACTAAGCGCGTGTGGCGCTTAGTTACCCGCTGTGTACCTTGGATACCAGCGTGCTTGCACTGGGAGCTGGCATCCAAGGTAAACAGCGGGTAACTAAGTGCCGCGCACGCTTAGTTACCCGATATTTACCTTGGATACCACCTCCCAGCGCGAGCACACTGGTATCCAAGGTACACAGCAGGTAACTAAGCGACGCGCGCTTAGTTACCCGATATTTACCTTGGATACCAGCCTCCTCGCTGGTCCTGATCGCTGGTGAGATCTGCCTGTTTGACAGCTCACCAGCAATCATGTAGTGATGCACCAGCGATCCTGACCAGGTCGTTTCGTTGTCGGGATCGCTGGTGCATCGTTTGGTGTGACGAGACCTTATGAGCTGTCCCATGCTGAAGGTGTAGATGGGGAAGAGCAGGGGTCCTAGAACTGAACCTTGGGACCGATGGATAGGGGGCAAAATGATGAGGTGGTGTGTGAGTTAGGCACACAATGTCTGGCCGGTTAGGTATGAGGAGATCAAAGATAGGGCCAGGTCTGTGATGCTAAGAGTTGATAGAATCTGTTGTAAGAGGGAATGGTTCACTGTGTCGAAGGCGGAGGACAGGTCCAGGAGGAGCAGGACAGAGTAGTGTCACTAGGATTTAGCAGTTAGGTCAATGGTGACTTTAGTCAGGGAAGTTTCAGTTGATTGGTGTGGTCGGACGCCAGACTGTAAGCAGTCGAAGAGAGCGCAGGACGACAATTCAAAATGGATGTGATGTTCCAGTAGTTTTGAGGCATGGGGGGTTAAATTGAGGCGATAGCTGGACAGCCAGGATGGATCAAGGAAGGGCTTTTTGAGGATGGGTGCGATTGAGGCATATTTGAAGTATGAAAGGAAGACACCAGTTGTTGGTGACAGATTGAAGAGATGGGTTAGGGTTGGGATGAAGACTGTGCTGAGATTAAATAATAGAATCATAGAAAGTTAGAGTTGAAAGGGACCTCAGCGTTCATCATGTCCAACCCCCTGTTCAATGCAGGATTCATTAAACCACCTCAGACACATGTCTATCCAGCCTCTGTTTGAAGACTTCCATTGAAGAACTCACCACTTCTAGTGGCAGCCTTTTTCACTCAATAATCACCCTCACTGTCAGGTTTGACATGAGGTGGGATAGGATTGGGTCAGGTTCCAAGGTGTTGAGATGCGATTTGGAGAGTAAAGTTGATCTTCTGCAATGGTTGAGAAGCTGGTTTTGGAGGAGGAGGGCTGAGTAGTTATGAGAAGGTGCTATGGGGGCTGAAGGCCAAAGCTTTCTCTGATGTTATCAATCTTCTGCTTCAAGAAGGCAACCCTGTTCTTTAGTCAGACTGGTGTGTTAGGGTTGCCTGTTGATAGTGTGAGCTTTGGTATGTGTGATGGGGCAACTGATTCAAGAGCTGCAGCTGTTGTGGTGTTATATAAAGTGATAAAGTGGCAGCAGCATCTACATTATGTAAGGAACTTATCTGTAAGAGGGAGAAGGGATTCAGAGAGTGAAAGTAGTTTGAGGTGTTTGAGATTGAGGATTTGTAATTTTGTGGAGTGCGGATTGTGGACCTGGAGAGGAAAGAGAATGTAAATAGGTTGAGAGGTGAGTTACAGAGGTTAGATAGGAAACAGAGGTGAAGGTGAAGAAGAGGTCCAGTGTGTACCCATCTTTTTGAGTGGCTGCGGTAAATAACAAGCAGTTAGAGGGGGCATAAATATGCACCTCGAAAGAAGGGAGAGTAAGAAGGGTGGCAGTGGGATTTTGGTAAACAGGAGAAAACCAACTCTTCCTCCATGCTTGCTTCTGGGGCTGGGGGTGTGTGAAAGGTAGAATCCACCATACAAAGTACAGCTGGAGAGGTTGCGTCAAAGGGGGTGAACCAGGTTTCGGTGATGGTGAGGAAGGGAAGTTTGCTAGCAATGAAAAGATCATGGATGTAGGTTGTTGAAGACAGGTCGAGCGTTCCATAGATCACCTGTTAGGCCGGGATCACACTACCGTGTGTGATGCGAGAAACTGGCACGAGTCTCTGGCATCAACACCCGGCGCTGCAGCCAGCACTCAGGACCGGAGCTGTGGCTTCATAGAAATACATGCAGCCGCAGGTCCGGTCCTGAGTGCCAGCGACAGCGCTGGGTGTTGATCCGAAAGACTTGTGCGAGTTTCTCGCATCACACACGGTAGTGTGATTCCAGCCTTAGAGGGACTGGGGAAATGGAGCTGGATAAATGAGTATATTGTTAGAAAGGTTGCAGAAATTTGTGATAGAACATGGATAGGAGATAGAATTGACTGTAGGATGTAGTGAGGAGGACCAGGATTTGAAGAGATATCGCCAGCAGTGAGGAGGACCAGAGAAAGTGTTAGTAGGTGGGAGCAGGAGAGGGCATGAGGGGGCTGTCTGTGTTTGGAGACAAAAGATTTTATGTGGAGGAACAGTTCTGAGGTGGAGGTGAGATGGATGGGGAGAATGGTGGTAGAGATGACCAGTTCATTATTGGGGGTAGGGATTGGGGGGGTTAGAAGAAAGTGAAGGACTATAGGGGTGAGAGTGAAGATAAACAGAAACATTGTTTACTGTGACTGTGTATCCAGTTACCTTCACTTCTGGTCGAATTCAGTGCTATACACATATGATTCAGAGCAGACTACGTCATGCAGACTTGTTGCTCACAATATATGTATTCAGGTGTGACGTACAGAGGAGAGGTCTCTACTCATCTTTATCAGATAATTGCAACTGAGCCAGATGCAGGATATAACACAGGCAAAGTAAAAGCAAGCTGAAAATTCATAGGAGGGGGTCGTGCTGTGGTCAGTTTAAAAAAACATAACGAGTTAATTGCACACTTAATGCACACAGGAGAGGTAAGATTTATCAAAGAATTAAATGCTGCTGTTAGCGATTGACAGCAGCACTTAAGTGGTTAACAGCAGCAGGCGAAGCGCCCCTTGCTGCTGTTAGACATATATTGGCTGTATAATATAGCCGGTGTCATCTGGTAATGATACACGCTCAGCTCCTGAGCATGCCTCACAGTAGGGGATCCAACATTGGACGTATAAGGACATTATATGTTGGTAAGAGGTTAAAAAGGCTTAGATGATTACTTAGAATAAAACACTTGTGTAGATTTTTATTATTATAGCGCCATTTATTTCATGGCGCTTTACATGTTATAAAGGGTATACATAATAAAAAAACAAGTACAGTAATCTTAAACAATACAGTTCACAACTGGTACAGAAGGAGAGAGGACCCTGCCCGCGGGCTCACAATCTAAAATGTGTATAAAATTATCTTTTTGAGTGCTGATCAGGAGGGAAACTTGCTCTTTTAAGTGCAGATTTATTCTTGCATTATATTTTTATGCATAGGTCTGTGTTTTCACACAGAACTGTGTTACTCACGTGTAGACTAGTACTTAATTCTCCGGCAGCATGGATGACAATACTTACTGCACACATGAACACGAATTACATAAGTGTGATATCCATGTGCTATCTATGTGATATGAACCGGAATAAAATGCAGAATAAAAACTAAAGATTTTTATGTGTTAAAGATGCGTAGAGGTAGATATCGATGATATACAGTATATAGTTAGTGCCATGCATATGTAGCTTACTGTACAATGGATTAACCTAATAAATAAATAAAAATAATGCCTCTCTATAATTAGCATCAGAGCTTGATGGCAGTTTTGTTTTTGGACAATTCACAGCTGACATCAACCCCAACTCCCATTATCCCGATTGCCACTGCACCAAGGCTATCAGGAAGAGCGAAGGCAAAGCACCAGAATTGGTGCATCTAATGTGATGGCATTTTAAGGCTTGGGAGTGGCCAATAACCATGGACCTTCCCAGACTGATATCAGCTCACAGCTGTCTGCTTTACATTTGCTGGTTACCAAAAATTAAGAGGGGACCTCACGTTGTTTTTATTTATTTATTTATTTATTAATAATCATAGATTGGCCCAATAAATAAATTAGGTCAATACATGTACAGTATGCTACACATGCAAGTGATAGAAAAAAATAACACTTTCTTACTTTAAGCAAGAGCACGATGAGGATTGAAAGGAAATAAACATTGAATTGTGTGGATAAAACAAATCTTGCTTAATGTTCAATCAATAGTGATTATAAAAATTAAGAAAAATAAGTTCATATCACACAAAAATAAATGGTTATAAAAGAGAAAACAAAGCATTCATTGGTTCTCACATATGATCTTGAGAATTGAGGTGGTCCGTGTTGGAGATTCCCAGAGAATGAGAGATCTGAAGTCCACTCATTCATTAGTTGGCTTAAATTTTATTTTGACTCATAGTTTTACATTGGATAATTATATATCTCATAGATATCTATCATCTATTTACCCCATATCTCTATCTACCTATGTATCTATCTATATCTTTGCATACCTTTAAAAACTAAAAATCTGTAATTTCTTGTCTGCATTCTATTCTGGCACATGTCACACAGACAGCATATGGACGGCACACGCATAGCACACACTAGTATGTCATGTGGACACACAACACTGATAACACTCTTACTGGTTTTTCCAAAACCGGTATAATCAGGACTTGTGAAGGGGGCCTAATGCAGACTGGATGTCCCCCCCCCACACCAGGGACATCAAGAGGCACCATGAAAGTGCAACCTTTTAATGCCATCTCTACAATAAGCCGATGTCAAAACAATCGACACAGCAAACAATCAAGGAGCAAAGGATGGCAGCGAGTGGGGAAAACTTGAAAGTGGACGAAGAGCTGAGAGGAGGGCCAAAACCCCCTGCACCTGTGACTCATTAGCATAAAAATTACATACAGAATTACTTTGCAGCACAAAGAAGGATTAGAAAAACAAAGCTATGGACTGATTCTCGATTACAAAAACCTAACATAGATGTGTTTGGCTTGTGGTAGTAAAACCTACTGACAAGGTTCCTTTTAAACTGGCTGTCCAACTCGGACAACCCGTTCTTAATTACTATATTCCCCCATACAAAATAATAATGGTCTGTTCTCACCTCTGGTGTTGGCGCAATTCCAGTGATGTCGGCGCCTGGGCTCATGAGACATAACATTCAGCAACCGCTAAAAGTCCGCTTCATTCGCACTTCCTTCTGGTGCTCTCTATCTTCCCCTAGATGTCAATCTCATTTGAAGGACGTGAGAGTGAAGCTGTTTGGCTGCAGGGCTCATGCGACATAATATTGCGGGATTCTCAGCTTACACATTGTCAGAACGGCGCAGGAACCGGAGGGGATTATAGGTTGCTATTATTTTATACTAGCTGAAGAGCCTGGCTTTGCCTGGGCATAGTAACTAACTCTGGTCAGTTATAACAAATTATAATGATTATCCTCCATCCCATAGTCCAATGCCCATATACCCATCATACATATCCGCCATCCCATAGTCTAGTGCCCATATACCCATCATACATAGCCGCCATCCCATAGTCCCATGCTCATATACCCATCATACATATCCGCCGTCCCATGCCCATATACCCATCATACATATCCTCCATCCCATAGTCCCGTGCCCATATTCCCAAGCATCCTCCATCAGTCCCGTGCCCATAGACGCATCATACATATTGACCATCCCATAGTCCCGTGCCCATATACCCATCACATCCTCCATTCCATAGTTCCATGCCCATATACCCATTATCACATCATCGTCACCATGGCAACCATTATGACATCGCTGTCACCATTGCAACCTATGACATCATCGTCGCCATGGCAACCATTGATATCATAGTGAGGGGCGGGGCTTGACGCACACACGCATACACTCGTTTTTATATAAATAGACTAGCTGAAGAGCCCGGGCATAGTAACTAACTGTGGTTAGTTATAATTATTATCCTTCATTCCATAGTCCAGTGCCCATATACTCATCATACATATCTTCCATCCCATAGTCCCATGCCCATATACCCATCATACATATCTTCCATCCCATAGCCCAATGCCCATATACTCATCACACATCCTCCATCCCATAGTCCCATGCCCATATACCCATCCTCCATCCCATAGTCCCGTGCCCATATACCCATCATACATATCCTCCATCCCATAGTCCCGTGCCCATATACCCATCATACATATCCTCCATCCCATAGTCCCGTGCCATGGCGAGTATAATGTCATAGTAGGTTGCAACCATTCTGACATCATTGTCACCATGGCAACCTATTATGACATCATCATCACCATGGCAACCATTATGACATAATCTTCGCCATGGCAACCTTTATGACATCATCGTCACTATGGCAACCATTATGACATCATAATGAGAGGCAGAGCTTGATACACACACATACACACACTCTTTTATATATATATAGAAGATGGGGACTATAGTAATCAATAAAGGGTTGTCTGACCTCTTTAAAAAATGCAATTCTGCCATTTTAATTTTTTTAAGGATTTCTTTTTACGGCCTTGTTTGTGTGGTAAAAATAACTTGGCAAACGATCTCACGTCAGATTATGACATTTCCAAACCTAAATTTAAACAAATATTGTTTGTGTTGCCAATTTCTGAAATCCATAATGTTTTATTGATACTATTAATCGCTGCCTCTATACACTTGCAGTTTATAAAATACTTGACATGATCTTATAAAACCCAGCTAAAAGCTAGGCTCTATAGCTGCATCAAAATGGCTGCAGTGGGGCTTTCAACAGCCCCATGGCTACAATGGCAACTCATTGGCACTCCAAGAATGCATCAAAAGCACCAGTAATTGTGCCATTTAAAAGCTTCTGATAGTGATTGCAGCAAATATATGGTTAAACTGGAGCAATCAGAATTAGCCCTAGTCATTGTCATTTTGGGAGTCTGCCAGCTGTATGATACAGCCGGCATCTGCCAGGTGTGGTGCAGACTCAACTTCTGAGCCAGGTTTATCAATATAGACCTCACCTAGGGTGTACTACTAAATTGGTGCTCTAGTGAGATACAAATGTTTTTCAATCTCCATTCTGTCTAAACTTATGAAGGCCTGATTTCTGATGTACCTTTAAGTGATTTTACCATTTCTCACTATCACCTCACAGGATAGCTCTGGTGTTGCTCCTAAGTGCTTCCCCTCCCTTTTTGGATGTGAGAGCTCAGGGGGCATAGTATATGACCTGTCAAGAAGCATGGCGTGGGAGCTGGAGAAGGAGGGAGAGGGAAATGACAGATCATACACAAGCTATGAAGGTGTAGGCAGCGCACAATGGTAGTGAGGGGTGGACATCAAACCTGCACACAGATTCTAATAAGCATTGGTGAAGGTACATGGTCATGGGTAATGTGCAGCAGGATGCTAACCATGCCCCCTGATCTGACATAACGTCCTAGAAAGGAGAAGGAGCACTTTGTAGCAGTGGTGTTACGTCAGGTCACAGAAAGAGGGAATAAAATCATATGAAGTTACATCTAAGAACAGAGGGGTATGAGCCCTTATCGTTTTAGACAGAAAGTAGATTAGAGAGATGAGTGGATTGCGTCGCGCAACCCCAGTCGACATCAGTGCTCTCTGTCTGTGGAGAGGAACTGTGTGAATTTCCTTAGCTTTTCCCGGGGTGGTGCTTGATTTGTCGGGATGGAGAGATGTCATCAGTGCACCATTCCTGTCCATAGACAGAAAGCACTGACCGGGACCGTGGACCAGGGCTGCGTAAAGTGTTCTGCTCATCTTTAGTAGACTGAAATACATTTGTATCTCCCCCGACTACGACAAGAAGGGATAAAAAAATAAAAATATAATGGCTACTTAATTTTTGTGACAAGGTGTAATTTCTCTGTAAATAATTTTTAACATCCTGAAGATTACTATGTCTTTTCCCTTGTGTGACTTCTGTGATGTCTGACAAGATTTGTTTTCCGATTAAAACATTTCCCACATTCTGAACATATAAATGGCTTCTCCCCTGTATGAATTCTCAGATGCGCATCAATATTTGATTTCTTAGTAAAACATTTCCCACATTCTGAACATTTATATGGCTTCTCCCCTGTGTGAATTCTATGATGCTTAACAAGATGTAATTTCTGTGAAAAACATTTCCCACATTCTGAACATGAGTATGGCCTCTTGACTTTGTGAGTACATGCTTGAGAAAAAATTAAATAACAGACTGAATTTTGAACATCAATCTTTGACGACTCAGAAGATATAACCGGCTGAGAAGGATCAGATGATAAGATTTTTGTGTCAAAGACTGGAGGTAGATCTGGTATAATGGCATGCTCTTCGTTCGTATTTGGTGTGAAACCATGATCATCTTTTTCAAAATCGAAAGATTTCAGATATCCCTCTGAGCTCCTGGTATAGTCATCTGCCAAGAATGAAACTTAGTTTGTTATTTTCCATAAGACTACCTTGAAATTATGTAATTAATTATAATATTACACTTTTCCCGAGATCTCATCTCACCACCTCTGGCATCCATTTTTCTGAAGCCCACTGCAGGGAGATCACCCTGACATCTTAGGAAATCCCTGAGCCCTCAGACTCTCACCGCTGCAACACCTCTTCCTCCAAGCCGGGACCTGCAGAACTGCCCCATTCCTGCCGCTGTCAGTCTCCTGAAGCAACGACCCTGCCTCCTGTGACCCCCCCCAGCAGTAAGCTACTCAAACTCTTCCTATAAGACGCATCTTCAAATTTGGAGTATGTCTTATGGTCCGGTGCATCTTATATTCTGCAAAACACGGTCATATCTAGGAATGTAAAACAATATTGCTGTGTGCATGTTCTGTCTTTTGTTCCTTCTTTGAACTGCTTCAAGGTTCGGAACCATGAAGCGGTAAAAGTAGTAACATCTTAATGTTTCACAGGAAAATAGTAGAAAGTACAGAGAAAAAATGCCAGAGATCATAAAACTGCGAGAAAGCCACTTAAAGGGAACCTGTCACCCCCCAGGCGTTTTTAACTAAAACAGCCACATTGTGCAGCACTAATGCTGCATTCTATCAAGGTGGCTCTTTTAGTTGGGGTCCCCTCCACTGCTGAAAGAATCGTTTTTATAATTTGTCACTCATACCTCTAGTTTGTCTGGGAGGCAGGTCTTTCACCCCGGACACAGATGCCTCACAGCCATCAGTCATTTCCTCCATTCTTCTGGGCACTGCCTCCTCAGCATCCAGTCATTTACCCGGCGCCTGCGCTGTAATCTTGTTTCTTGGGCATGCGCAGTTAGCACTGCTCGTCCACAGACATCACATGATGTCTTACTTCTCGCGCCTGCATTGACACGCGGCCCGAGATCCTGCTCCGCAGTCTCTTCTGATTTATTCACAAGATTACAGCGCAGGCGCTGGGAAAAATATCTGAACGCTGAGTAGGCGGCGCCCAGAAGAATGGAGGAAATGACTGATGGCTGTGAGGCGTCTGTGTCCGGAGGGAAGACCTGCCCCCGGACAAACTAGAGGTATGAGTGACAAATTCTAAAAACGATTCTTTCAGCGGTGGAAGGGACCCCAACTAAAAGAGCCACCTTGACAGAATGCAGCATTAGTGCTGAACAAGGTGACTCTTTTAGTTAAAAACGCCTGGGGGGGGTGACAGGTTCCCTTTAAGGAAAAAGACTGCCAGTGTTTTCTTGAAGTAGCTCCGCTTAGTAAAATTTTGCGGTTCTTACGCCATTAAAAAGGCGTCGTGAATACACACCCTTATAAAACCATACGTACCTTCCTAATTCTCCTCACTCTTTTTCCAATGCTGCCTCGATATGATTCAGGTCTCCATACTTTTTTTTTCTTGCCAGAAAAGCATATGACCACTAAATACCATATGTTTCAGACCATAAGATGCACTTTTTTCCCAAAAAATTTTTTGGGGAAAATAAAGATGCGTCTTATGGTCGGAATATACTTACAAATATTGGGTTGATCCCAGTCCAATGCTGCAGGGCGATGCAGCCTTCCTTCCCAGGCTGGTGGGGCGGTGGTGGTGCTCTGTTGGGCGGCGGAGCCCCGCCGCCCCACAAAGCATCACCACTGCTGCCTCCCCACAGAGGAGCACCACCGCCGCTGCCCCCACTGCTGACCCTGTCGCAAAATGCCGGCAGAGCCTCGCTTCACCACAAAGCACCACCACCCCCCGCATCAGCCTGGGATGGGATTTCCTGGAGGCCATCAAACCAGCCTGGACCACAGAACAACCCGTGACCACTCCTCCACCTGTGCCAATCTCCCCCCCTGGTAAGCTGAATTCTGACTGTAAGATGGACCCCCATTTGACACATTGTATTTTTTCTCTATTTTCCTTCTGAAAATTTAGGGTGCGTTTTATGGTCCGGTGCGTCTTATAGTCCGAAAAATACGGTATTTCCAAAGTTGTGACAGGCCCCTTTCTGGGGCAGCCAGAAATTGGCTGCAATGATCAAATGTCCTTATTAACAGAAGAAATTGTATGTAGATTGGCCCTTTAATTGCATTGTCAGTGTGAAAAAAAATATGTCAATTTTGCCCATTGAAATTTTGCCATTAACACTGTGTATAAATAGAAAAAACATTTGTTTTTCTTAAATGGTTTATAAGTCAGATTTTTGTTCCAGTAAAATTCATGACAAAAAAGAAAACATAAAACCTACAATACATCACACCAGCCAGTGACTGAGTAGAATTTAGTGATTTATACTCACCTGGGTAGTCAAATGTTGGAATCTCCTCTTTACACCGCTCATCACCCCTCACATGTGTCTCTGAAGTATTAATATGGGGCAGATCTTCACCCTGAAACAGATATTTTAAAAATCACAGAGAGATGAAAATTTAGTATAATAACCAAAAATTACATGTCTGAAGTAGTAATTTGAGTTAAATAGTTGCAGATCTCCTGTATAAATCCAACTAGTCGGCTCCTTATGCTAACCAGCAGTCTCCATAATCAAAAAATTGTGAAACGATCCAGACAACATCTAATGTCTATGATCAGCTTTATCCTGTCACCTCCACCAAGTATAAACCATGCACTGAATGGCCACATTATTAGACACACCCATCAAGTAGCAAGCTTTTATTTTTTTTCTCCTCGAGTTTTGGGATACTTTCAGGGTCTGAAGCATAATAAGGAACATTTGAATTACATAATAAATAGATGCTAATCGAATTTGCTGACTAAATTCAAGGAACTGTCAAAGTCAAATTCTGCCATCTTAATAGTAGAATAATGGAGAAAGGGTACGGCATGCACAGTGCAGAATTAAGATATAGAGCAGAGGGAGCTGTGCAGAGGATCGGACGAGGGGCTATAGCACCAGGACAGGTGAGCAATCAGGTGCATTCAGGAGAATCCAAATTTTTTTGTAAAATTTGAGGCAAATTCAATTTACCTCCAATCAATTTGAACATTCATAAAAAAAAAAAAGACTGAACACAAGACCTTCACAGCCTTCTACACATCATAGGGGAGATCTCATGACACCTTCTCTCCATTTACCTGATGATCCTGAGGAACATCAGGATCTTCTTGTTTACAGTCCTTTGGAAGAAGAGAACGGGGACATCTCTCTGGTGTTGTCCTCTCACTGGATAGAACTGGAGGAAACACATACAGGGACTGAAATCAGTCTTTACACACAGATAATTATAGGCCATGTGTATTTAGTCCTGTCTATTACCTGGTGATGTGAGGGGCCGGGGAACCTCCATCATGACGTCCTTGTACAGATCTTTGTGTCCTTCTAAATACTCCCACTCCTCCATGGAGAAATAGACGGTGACATCCTGACACCTTATAGGAACCTGACACATACAATGATACCGTCATCCCCCGATCCCTCCATAGCATTACTGTATAATGTCCCAGCATTCCCAACAGTGTCACCTCTCCAGTCAGCAGCTCAATCATCTTGTAGATGAGTTCTAGGATCTTCTGGTCATTGATGTCCTCATGTATCAGGGGGTGAGGTGGAGGTCCCGTGATTGGGCTCAGAGGTCTTCCCAGGGTCACAGGGTCCTGACAGCGCTCACTCGAAGTCTTCTTCACCACTGTGTAATCCTGGTTATGGAGAGACACATTAATAAATCTCACTACAGACATTTCCAGAGTCTTCACCTCTCCTGTTCTGTCCATCTGTTATTCCCATAGATAATAATAATAAATAATAAATTTTATTTCTATAGCGCCGACATATTCCGCAGCACTTTACATTTCGGAGGGGATTTGTACAGACAATAGACATTACAGCATAACAATAATCACATAGATTATAACAAATACCAAGAGGAATGAGGGCCCTGCTCACAAGCTTACAATCTATGAGGAAAAAGAGGTAGACACGAAAGGTGTGTGGTAACAGTTGCCCTGATTGTATGGACCAGCCATAATGTTAAGTGTGTATCAGTGCAGACACAGAGGGCTAATGGATGCATAAAGCATTAAAGCATGTGGGAACATGATGCGGGGAACCTGGTTATGGTAAAACTTTTGGCTGTGCCACACAGGGATAGATTAGGTTAATATGTTGAGGCGATAGGCCAGTCTGAATAAATGCGTTTTCAGGGCATGCTAAAAATTGTGGGGATTGGGGACTAATCGTATTGACCTGGGAAGTGCATTCCAAAGAATTGGCACAGCACGTGTAAAGTCTTGGAGACGGGAGTGGGAGGTTCTGATTATTGAAGATGCTAACCTCAGGTCATCAGCAGAACAAAGGGTGCGGGTAGGGTGGTATACTGAAACAAGGGAGGAGATGTAGGGTGGTGCTGAGCCATGGAGGGCTTTGTGGGTGAGGGTAATAAGTTTATACTGAATTCTGGAGTGGATGGGTAGCCAGTGTAATGACTGGCACAAGGTAGAGGCATCGGTGTGGAATATGGTGAGGAATATGGTCCTGGCTGCAGCATTCAAGAAAGATTGGAGAGGGGAGAATTTGGTAAGAGGGACACTGATTAGAAGAGAGTTACAATAGTCGAGACGAGAATGAATAAGAAAAACAGTAAGAGTTTTTGCAGACTCAAAAGTAAGAAAAGGTCGAATTCTAGAAATGTTTTGAGGTGCAGATGACAAGAGCGAGCCAGTGATCGAATGTGGGGGGCAAAGAAAAGCTCGGAATCAAGTATGACCCCAAGACAGCGGGCATGTTGCTGGGGAGTAATAGTAATAGTGAAGCCACACACAGAAATGGCAATGTCGGGTATAGGTACATTAGTAGAGGGAGGAAACACAAGGAGTTCAGTCTTTGACAGGTTCAGTTTCAGATATAGTGAGGACATGATGTTAGACACAGCGTTTAGACAATCTCTGATTTTCTAGAAAGGCTGGCGTGATGTCAGGAGAAGAAGCGTATAATTGGGTGTCATCAGCATTGAGATGGTACTGGAAACCAAATCTACTGATTGTTTGACCAATAGGGGCAGTGTACAAGGAGAAGAGGAGGGGGTTTAGGACTGATCCTTGAGGAACCCCAACAGTAAGGGGAAGGTGAGAGTAGGAGGAACCAGCAAGAGATGCAGTAAAGGAGCGGTCAGAGAGATAGGAGGAGAACCAGGAGAGAACGGTGTCGAGGCAAATGGAACGGAGCATAGTGAGGAGGAGCTGATGATCCACAGTGTCGAATGCTGCAGAGAGATCCAAGAGAATTAGCATGGAGTAATGACCATTAGATTTAGCTGTTAGTAGATCATTAGAGACTTTAGTGAGGGCAGTTTCAGTAGAGTGTAAGGAGCGGAAGCCGGATTGGAGAGGGTCGAGAAGAGAGTTATCAGAGAGATAGCGGATAAGACGGGAGTGGACCAGGCGTTCCAGGAGTTTAGAGATGAAGGGAAGATTAGAGACAGGTCTATAGTTAGCGGCACAGTTTTGGTTGAGAGATGGTTTTTTAAGTAGTGGATGTATGATGGCATGCTTAAATGAGGAGGGAAAGATACCAGAAGAGAGAGAGGTTAAATATTTTAGTTAGGTGAGTGGTAACAGCAGGGGAAAGGGACTGAAGGAGATGTGACGGAAATGGGTCACTGATGCAAGGGGTTGGGCGAGAAGATGCAAGGAGCCTGCTTACATCTTCTTCTGTGACTGGTTCAAAATCAGAGAGTGAGCTAGATGCAGTGGGGGAGGGAGGACAGTGCATGGTATGAGGTGATTGGGAGATAATTTCCTGTCGGATCTCGTCAATTGTTTCTTTGAAGTAATTGGCCAGATCGTCAGCTCGGAGCTCCGTGGTTGGGGCCTGTACTCTTGGGTTGAGTAGAGAATGAAAAGTGTCAAAGAAACATTTCTGGTTATTGGACAGTGAGGTGATGAGGGTGTTGAAATAGGTTTGTTTGGAGAGGTGAACGGCAGTGTTGTATGTTCGAAGCATAAACTTATAATGGATGAA
Organism: Dendrobates tinctorius; assembly: GCF_039654945.1. NCBI lineage: Eukaryota > Metazoa > Chordata > Amphibia > Anura > Dendrobatidae > Dendrobates > Dendrobates tinctorius. Next base: position 5,785,503 of record NW_027361822.1, read on the forward strand.
ATCTTCGTGTAGATTGGATTTTCTCCACAGACGTTCGGCGCACCTGGAGCACCGCTGCAGGAAACGTGTTTGCAGGGTGTGCCAGGGTTGTCGCCGTCTGTGTTGTGGTGTTCTATTTATAGCGGGTGCAAATTCATCCAGGGCACTTTGAAGTGTTTCATAGATAAGAATGATGTAATGTGACGTCATCAGAATCTCTCACCTCTCCAGTAAGCCGGAAGAGGATCTCTAGGGTGAGTTGTAATATCCTCGCCGCCATCTTGTCCCTGTCCCTATCCATCCTTGTAGGGTCACTCAGGAGAATTCTCTTATATAGAAGATCTCCACTGAGAGGATTCGATATTGTAGGGACCTGAATGGGGAGAAGATGACGATGTAACATCATAAAGATCTCATGTAAGAAATCTCCGGAGCTGTTACCGTCCTGTCCCCGGTATAACACAAGATTAGCGATGAGTGAACGTGCTCGGATAATGTTTTATCATATTATGGTCAAGTGCTACCTGAGTGTCTTCGGTGGCTCAATTAAGAGTATGTTCCCACAGTCAGGTAACACCGCGAGTTGGACACTGTATACATCTGCAGCATCCAAATGTTACAGCACAGATGCCTGCGGAGACGGACATGCTGGGCGTCTCTCCCGATCAGATAAATATCATCCGTACAATGTATTGGACGCGGTGATTCCGCACAGGTCAGTGATCACATGTGGAATCACATGTGTTCAAAAGCCGACAGAGGACATGTGCTGCGCCCAAAGCATTGCCAATTACTGACCGTCTGCACATACCCTAATATGTTCGAGTCCCCACGGCTGCATGTCTTGCCTAACAAACAGGTAATCCTTGCCAGTGTTGAGGCTGTCGAACAGCCACAGGAACTTGAACATATGATTCGAGCATGCCAAAGACACTCGGTTAGCACCCAAACATGATCTCATAACACCTTATCCGAGCACATTCTGTCATCACTACACACAATTCAATTATCGTCACATACAGAGAATCGCCAATCCAACACCAAAAATAAAGGAAATAATGTAAAAAATTTAAATATGTGTCATTGAATGTGACAACACAAAAGCACTAAAATAGTCTCAGCACTGAGGGGTTAACGTCCCTTGCCCCCTGTGCCCAGTAATGGGGAATCTCCAGCACCTACCTCCACCTGCAGAGCTGCACACTAGGTATATTGCACTGGCAGAGGCAACATCCAAGTGAGCTTAAGGACCTTTGCTGACTTCATGCCCATGTGACGGGACGATGTCACAGGAAGGGGCGGGGCCTCCTTCTCCAGTATGGTTGTGTCTAGATCGGAGGTGATTTTTTGAGGATCTCATTTTCTCAAAACTCTGCTCTAGTCTAGGGGTGGGCAATTAATTTTCCCAAGGGGCCACATTAGAGACCGTGACTGTTGTGGAGGGCCGAACCAATAGGCTGAAATTAATTCTACTCAATATTAATATCGATATATTATAATTATATTAATGATAATTATATTAATATTAATTATGTCACTTAATATTAATCAGAATTAAGTATGCTGCCATCCCCCAAATATCATTTGAACCCGAGTACAGTCTCGTCTGTATATTGTATGAGCCCCCAACAGTCCCTTATATACTGTAAGAGCCCCACATAGCCTCCCCCATATGCAGATATATCGTTTTAACCTGAGTACAGTCTGTTCTGTATATCGTATGAGCCCCCAACAGCCCCTTATACACTGTTAGAGCCCCACATAGCCTACCCATGTGCTGCGTGTCACCCCCATAGCCTCCCCATGTGCTGCATGTCACCCCCATAGCCTTCCCATGTGCTGCATGTCACCCCCATAGCCTCCCCCATATGCGGCATGTCACCCCGTAGCCTCCGCATGTGCTGCATGTCACCCCCACAGCCTCCTCATGGGCTGCATGTCACCCCATAGCCTCCGCATGTGCTGCATGTCACCCCCACAGCCTCCTCATGGGCTGCATGTCACCCCCATAGCCACCCCATGTGCAGCATGTCCCCCCATAGCCTCCCCATATGCTGCATGTCACCCTCATAGCCTCCCCATGTGCAGCATTTCACCCCCATAGCCTCACCATGTGCTGTGTCACCCCCATAGCCTCTCCATGTGCTGCATGTCACCTCCATAGCCTCCCCATGTGCTGTGTCACCACCATAGCCTCTCCATGTGCTGCATGTCACCCCCATAGCCTCCTCATGTGCAGCACGTCACTCCCATATGCTCCTCATGCCCATCCAAACATCCCATACATATGAAAAAACAAGAACACCACATACTCATTGTCATGATCCATGCTTGATCAGGACTGATAATAAGCACAGGTAACCTTTTTTTTTCTTAAGCTGTGCTTAAGTTTGGTTTTTGCCCCCAGTGGCCATTAGGATTATTGCACTGTGGTGTCGTTTGTTCAAGTTTGCCCCCGATGGTGGTGAGCGTCATTGCACTCTAGTTTCTTTAGTTAAGTGCACATGATTATAATGCAGGTGTGATTGCTGGCTCTGCTATAAAAGAGTCACAGGTGTTGCAATCACTGTTGGTGATAGTGTTCATTTCAACCATGCTTGATGGAGGAAGGAGCTGGAGAGCGTTCCATGCAGCACTGTCTTAGCCCTGGTGTGGAAGGAGTCATAGGGGATTTCCTTGTAGCTCTGACAGAGCTTGGTGGCAGCGATTCAGGAGGAGAGCTGCATTCTGGTGGTGGACTCTGTTTCCAGGAGCAAGTGCAACAGAGTAAAGCTAAATGGTGGTTCCCCGTTTGTGTTTTTCCTTAGTGTATTAGTACAGCGGTCGGGCCAGTGCCTGCGCCACCCAACTCCCTAGCAAGGGATAGGTGTAGGGTGTGCTAGGGTGACAGGTTCCTGATCGGCACCCGGTGTGGAACCGGCATAGGGAACGTTAGGAGCGTTAGGGACACTGACTCAGGGGAGTGCAGGAGGTCTCCACGTCCCCTGTCCCTATCACAGGGCCCACCATTGTAACTGTTTCCCTTCCCCTTGTCTTGTTGTTTTAGTTACCGGCCTGTGAGCCATGTCACACAGGACAGTATCACCTGCCGCGTCTTGTTGTTTTAGTTACCGGCCTGCTGGTCACGTCACACAGGATGGGTCCACGTGACATTATCACCAACCTCAACTTTTTTTCTGCTAAGCCATGGACCCAGTTCAGACCTTTGCCCAAATGCTGCCAAGCCTTACTGATGAGATTAGGGGGCTTGTTATGAATGAGTCACCGTAGGAGGCAAAAACAGAAATATTAGCTAAGTCCAGAAAACCAGAGAAGTTGGCAGCTATCGGATTACAGACCCCTGAACCTATCAACAACAACTAGCAGTAGCCGTGGGGGGTTCCTACGGTGCCCTAGACCCCTCAATCACAGCTGGAGAACTACATAGCCTAAAGACAGAAAGGGAAATCTAAACTGCCCCAGAGCAGACCCCAAAGCAATAGGCAGCCCCCAACATATAATGACGGTGAAGCAAGATGAAAAAACACTCACACAGATAGAAAGATAGGCTGAGCAAACGATGGGGCCCAAGCTAACTACATAGGACAGGATAGAAAAGCTGCTGTCTGTAATCCGCCAAAACCCTATCAAAACAAGAGCCAACAGCTGATAGGGAAAAAAGCCCTGAAGACGCTAGGCTTCAAAAAGACTATATCAGTACTCAGGTATTTTCTGAAGACAGAGTAAAAAAAAAGGAATTCAGCACATCCCAGCAGGGAATGGCAGAAATCCAGAAAAACAAGGAAAAACAAAACTAAAACACAAATGCAAAAAACAGAGCAGAAAACTTAGCTTTTGAGGAGCAGGAATCAGACTGGTCTCCTAGAATCCCTCAGAGAGATCACCAGCAAGGCAGAAGGGCGTCGGCTGCCTTATATCCAGTCAGAAATTCCCATCAACCAGTCATCATCATCCTGCCCAGATGCTTGGTAATCTGCCTCACTACCTTCCTTCACCAGAAGAGGGAGTTCATCAGACCTCAATGGTGAAGGGGAAAATGAACTCACAACAGGGGCCGCGCGGTGAGTTGGTGCAGCAACTGCAGCAGTTGGTGGGCTTTGGGGGCTTGGTTCAGAGACAGGCTCAGCCAGAACCCAAGATATCCCTCCCTGATAGATTTTCTGGAGGGACAGATAAATTCTTGGTGTTTCAACAAGCCTGTTAATTGTATTTCAGGCTGCGCCCTCGTTCATCAGGGAGTGAAGAGCAACGGGTGGGAATCATTATGTCCCTTCTTAAAGGGGATCCCCAATCCTGGGCCTTCTCCCTACCGGACGATTCTCCATCTTTAGAGTCCGTGGACGAGTTCTTTGCGGCTTTGGCGCTTGTGCATGGGGATCCTGATGGCGTCGCCCTGGCGGAATCTCGAATCCGTAGGTGTAAACAGGGAGCCCGGGTCGCTGAGGAGTACTGCTCAGAGTTTAGGAGATCGGCCACTAATACTCAGTGGAATGACCCTTCACTTAGGAGTCAATTTGTGCAGGGTTTGTCTCCAAAGTTGCAGGATACTCTGGTGCAGTACGCCACCCCCAGGTCGCTGGAGGCCGCCATGTCCCTTGCCATCCAGGTGGATAGACGCCTTAGGGAAAGACATACAAAAAGAGCCCCCTGATGTCCTCACTAGGGAGGAGGACCCACCAGTGCGGACAGAGGAACCCAGACAACCCGCTGTTGTTGATACAAAAAAGGGGGTGTCTGCGGCTCATCGTGGTGGTGGGGTATGCTTTTCCTGTGGGAAGCCTGGCCATTTTATGAGTGCCTGCCCAGTTCATGCCAAGTCTCCTGTCGAACCTATGGAAGTAGGAGGAGCTAGTTCGTTTTCGGAGCTGCCTACGGTTCGGGGAGTGGTGTCGGCATGTTTGTACTGTGGGCAGACTGGTCATGTCCTGAATGCTTGCCCATTGCGTGCCAAATTATCTGTGCCATCTGAGAAGCCGCATTCCCCTGGTCGCTTGGAGGGAGGCGACCAGGGAGTATACATTTCCTCCATTTTGCCCTCCCAAAGTACCATGTCAGCAGAGGTCTTGGCTGGCGGGGTACCGGAGGTGATACTGGTGTTTGTGGACAGCAGAGCAGGAGTCAGTCTGGTGGATGCTCGCTTTGTCCAGACTCATGGTCTGAGGTGTAGGACGCTAGCCCAGCCTATAAGCGTCCAGGCCATAAACTCTGTTCCAGCCGGCAAACCCCCCGAACGCTGCGAACAGGATCAGTTCGTATGGCAACAGGAACTTTTGTCTCAAAAGGCCAACCCGTGCCTACCAAGACCGTCGCCCGAGGACTGGCGAGCATACAGGATAGGGGAGTGTAGGAGAGGCCTCCACCGAGTACCCGGGCCAGAACCGAGGGGACCGTCTTCCAGGTTCTTGGGGTATCTGTTTCCAGGGAGCAGAGCTAGGGGATGGACTGCTGAGACTGACAGGGCAGTTGGGGGAGGAGTCCAGAGAAGAGAGGTGGAGAGGGCCAGACTGTGTGAGTGAGGTTTTTCATTCATTTATTTAGTTACAGTGCAGGCGTTGGGTGAGGAATACCCTCATCATCCACCTCCTGCTGTCACTGTTCTTAGTGGCAGCAGGTGTAGGTTGATGGGAGTAATAGTGCCAAAGCCCCCACCTGCTGTTATTGTTCTGCCGGCAGAGCAGAGGAGAATGATGAGAGCATCTTCAGCACCTGCCACCGGGGAACAGCGCTTACTATAGCGCTTCTTCCCCGGTGCCGATGCATGTCACACGTTTACATCAATGTGTGTTCTCCGTGTGCACGTGTGCGGGACATTTTGCAGCCCATACTTACGGTAAAAAATGGACATGTCAGAGTGTTTTACCCTCGGACACACGATCCGTAGAAACATGACTGTCGGTTGTGCATTTTTATGACTGTCGGATGCGCTCTTTATGATTGTCGGTGGCGCTCTTTTATGATGGCTCTGTCGGTTGCGCTCTTTTATGATGACTGTCGATTGCATTCTGTTATGATGATTGTCGATTGCATGCTTTCATGATGACTGTCGGTTGCCCTCTTTATGATGACTGTCAGTTGCGCTCTTTTACGCCTCTCCCCGTGAAGCTTCGCCCACTCCTCACAATGTTGCTGCTGTGGACAGGACGGTGACAGACAGGAAAAGTCACATTTTGGTGACACTGAACAATCAGTACTGAATGTAATTATTTATATTACAAAAAGCCACAAGAAAAATGTAAGATTAATTAATCTGGAAAAAAATGAATTTTGCCCAAATACATAAAATATAGAACAGTGTAAAAAACTTTTCTGTCTGACCTGTGATGTGTGTGCCATTAAAAGCTTCAGCAATTCCATAAAAAAGCATTAACAAGCCAGAGGAGGCAACTACAATGGAGTCTGTATAAGGATCTCCAGGAACCAACTCCATTCTGTCCTGTCAGTGCTGAATTGACTACATCGGAGATTTTTTGAGGTCCATGCTCCAGCAACTCTGATCTAATGTCCTCGGCACTGGAATGTCAAGAGCAGACCTGGGCAAAGTGCGGCCTTGGGTCTGGAAACCAGAGGTCCACGTGTAGGAGGAGAGGCCTCCGCCGAGTACCCGGACCAGAACCGAGGGGACCGTCTTCCCGGTTCCTGGGGTATCTGTTTCCAGGGAGCAGAGCTAGGGGATGGACTGCTGAGACTGACAGGGCAGTTGGGGGAGGAGTCCAGAGAAGAGGGGTGGAGAGGGCCAAACTGTGTGAGTCAGCAGAACGAGGGAGAAGGAGGTGGAGACTTGGGGAGGGCCAGAGAGGGAGAGCCACGAGCAGCTTCCAGAGAGGATGACGACAGGAGGGAGACTCTCGGTTGACCGCAGGGAGACGGCGCCGAGCTTACCGACAAAAGAAGACTGCTGCCTCACTCCAGCTCTCGGCTGTGGCCTACTCGCAGCCGTCCGCGGCCAACGCCGCCTCACTCCAGCTCGCGGCTGTGGCCTCCTCGCTGCTGCCCACAGCCACCGCCGCTTCACTCCTGACCACGTCGGTGACTCCTCCTTTGCTGCCCGTAGCTGCCACCTCCCTGCACCAGACCATGGTAGAGACTGGGCCTGTGCCCGCTGCGGATCCTCCAGTGCGGCCTCCACTCTTCCCACTCCCAGGCGGTATCTCACTGCCTCCGCTGGGGAACATCCCGCCAAAGAACTCTCCGCGGGCCTGTTGTGCCCCTACTCCTCCTGGGCATCGGAACACCTGAAGACTACGCCAGATCTTCAGCGGCTGAGCCCAGTGGCTGCGACGCAGACACACCATGGAACAGAACGCTGAGGGACGTCAGAACGGATAAGTGATACATAGTGACTAAGGACCCGTAGTCGGCCATTCCGCGGCCATATAGTGACCAGTCTTTGCCGGATTGGTCGTGTTCTCCCAATCCTTGTTTATGTGTATTGACTCCCTGCAAGGACAACTACTGTTATTCTGTTGGTTGCGTAATAATAGTCCTAGCGGCATTTATCTATAAAAGTTAACGTTTAAAGTCATTTCTGTCTCGCGTTTCATCACTGCATCCTGCATACCTGCTATTACCACATTTGGCATAGTCGGCAGGATGCAGTCTCCGAGCCCTGGCCAGAGCGGGGCCATAGACACAGCAAGCAACCAGGGACCCCGGTCCAGCATTTCTCTGGGGACTATGCTAAACAACCTGCCCAGGTTCTCAGGCTCCAACACTATGCTGTGGAGCTGGGCAGAGTGAACGCGAGGCCTCTTCCGAATGCATCCGATGACCCCTGACCTGGAAGCCGAGGTAGCTCTCATGGCATTAGAAGGGGAGGCCCGGGATTCAGTAATGTTGAGGCCCCTGGGACACCGCAACACCTTTGCTAGGGTCTTGAGGATACTGGAAGAGACCCATGGGGACCCGACAGATGTGGGGGAGTTGAGGACCCGGTTGTTCAGTCGAATGCAGGGCGAGGGGGAGACGATCACCCAGTATATGAATGTCCTCCAAGAGTTATAAACGGCCATCGAGCGGAAGGATGGCGTAGGGGTAGGACCCATCGACATTACCCTACGCGACTTGATAGTGACTGGACTCCGAGACCCATTGATAAAGCAGGCACTATGGGAGCAGGTCCGAGTGAACCCACATTTAGCTTTCTCTGAGGTGGGGAGTCAGGTGCATGCATGAGAGCAGGAGCAGGGAATGACGGTCCCCGTGGGAAAGGTCCGGAGTGTGGAGGCCGCTGTGACTGCTATCGGAGAGCCCCAATGGATAGAAGAGATGAAACAAGAGCTGAAGAACATCAGGGGCTAGTTGTCCGAAGTGAAGAGAAGAATCGATGTCACGTCTGGGCGGCCTAGTTTCAATCCTGGTGTAATACTATTGTAGGAACTCGAGGATTCTGATAGCGTGGGGCAATGATCAGACAGAAGCGGGTTACTTTAGTGCAAATAGTGTATTTTATAACAGCAGTGACACCCAAAAACAATATGCTAATAACCTGAAATGAGACAAGTCCTAAAGCTATATAGCAATTCAGTAAAGTTCCTAAAACAGGGTCCTCATAAACATGTGATCCTAGGTGAGTGTAACACTCAGGTGATGTGGCACAGTTCACAACGTAGTGATGCAGAGAGAGTCCAATCAGGTATGTAGCAAGCACAGGGAAGTCCAGAACAAGTCTATAGATAAATCCCAGATGCAGCAAGAGCACAGGAAAGTCCAAAAGCTGATTCACAAGTTGATCCCTGGAGCGGCATGAACACAGGTGAGTCCAGAAACAGGTTCACGTTAAGGCATACGGTAGGTGACAGTTCCGACTGCTCTCATTGGGGAACAGTGAAGGGTTAAGAACCACACAGTTCAGGAACACAGTTCTTACCAGCTACCATGATCCAAGGGTTAAGTCCAAAGATGAGTGCAGCTTTCCTACAGAGAACAGGGAATGTCCAGAGCCACAGCAGAAGCACACTCAGAAACCAGCAGCACAGCTGAAGGAAGCAGAATACTCCAGCAAGGAAAGGCAGCACCTGAGCTGGTTTTATACACATGAACAGGAAGTAGGGCACACAAACACAGCAACCTCCATCTTAACAAAGGGCAAATTCATTCACAAGGTGATTTAGAAAACCCGGAATACTGACATTACTCCCCCCCTAGAAACGGCCTCAGGACGATTCCGGACCAGGTTTGTCTGGGTATCTCCGATGAAACTGAGCAACCTTCAGGGGAGCATTGATGTTACTTACTGGTTCCCAGGAATCATCTTCAGGAGAGTAACCCTGCCATCTAACTAGATACTGAAGCCGGTTTCGATGAAGTCTTGAATCAATAATGTCCTGGACCACAAATTGTTCTTCGCCATTCACCAACACTGGTGGAGGGGGAGGTACGATACGTCCCTGAAACTTGTTAGGAGAAACCGGTTTTAATAAAGAAACATGAAATACTGGGTGTACCTTTAGAGTTCGTGGTAGCTTCAGCCGACAAGCAACGGAGCTCACAATCCCGGTAATTTTGAATGGACCGATGAACTTCTGTCCCAGTTTCTGCGAAGGAACACCCAACCTTAGATTCTTGGTAGACAACCAAACCGAGTCTCCTACCTTATACAAAGGTGCTGGTTTCCGGAACCTATCAGCTGACTTCTTGTAACGCTCCTGTGCTACAGTCAGGGAGTCCTTCAAAACTTCAAGATTACGTTGCAACAGCTCCACTCTGTCGTGAACCGCCGGTACCGAAGAGACAACCGGAGACCTAGGGAGAATATTTGGATGATATCCCAGATTGGCAAAAAAAGGAGTTACCTTCGTGGAACTGCTCTGTGAGTTGTTGTACGAAAATTCCGCTAAAGGAAGTAGCTTCAGCCAGTCATCCTGCAAATGACTGACGTAGCAGCGTAGATATTGCTCCAAGGTTTGATTGGTACGTTCGGTCTGCCCGTTGGTCTGAGGATGGTATGCAGAAGACAAGCAAACATTAATGTGGAGCGCAGAGCAAAATTCTTTCCAAAACCTAGAGGTAAACTGTATTCCCCTGTCAGAGATGATCTCATCTGGTACCCCATGCAGCCGGAAAACGTTCTGGATAACCAGATCCACTGTCTCTGTAGCTGAGGGAAGACCGGTGCAAGGAATAAAATGGGCCGCCTTTGTTAAACGGTCCACTACCACCAAAATAGTGTTTTTACCGCCAGAGGTGGGTAATTCCACAATAAAGTCCATCGAAATAGACCCCCAAGGGCGAGATGGTACGGGTAGTGGTTTGAGAAGACCAGTAGGTGAAACACGAGGAACTTTGTACCGGGCACAAACCTCACAAGAGCGGACATACTCATTCACATCGTTTAAGCAGGTAGGCCACCAGAAAAAACGACTTAAAAATTCCTGAGTCTTCTGTACCCCCCTATGACCAGCCAATACGGAGTCATGGACCAATTTGAGGATTCGAAGTCTCACAGCCTCTGGGACGTAAATACGTCGATCTCTAAGCCACACACCATTCTGAAAGACAAGATTCACGTTGTCAGGTGGAGCAGCAAGAAATGCATCACCGTCATAGGCCAGCTTGATCTCCTCCCACAAGTCCCGGTCCTGGAGCACTCCTATGAAATTGGCATCAGACAAGATGGTCTTAGACGGGGTCCCAGGCACGGAGTCCACCGTGTGGATTCGGGATAATGCATCGGCCTTCCCATTACGTGAACCTGGGCGGTACGAGATAATAAAATCAAACTGGTTCAAGAACAAACTCCACCTAGCTTGTCGGGGAGAAAGACACCTGGCGGATTTAAGAAATTCCAAATTACGATGATCTGTAAGCACTACTACCTGTTGAGTTGCTCCCTGCAAATGGTGTCTCCATTCTTTAAAGGCGGAAATGATTGCTAAAAGTTCCTTATCTGCAATGTCATAATTTAGTTCAGCAGAAGATAACCTGCGCGAAAAGAAGGCACACGGGTGCAGCAAACCTTTGTCTCCGGTTCGTTGTGAGAGGATAGCTCCCAGTGCACAGTCAGAAGCGTCCACCTCCACGATGAAAGGCAGTGCAGGATCCGGATGCATTAATATCGGAGCCGTGGTAAAACAAACCTTGAGGCGGTCAAAGGCTTCCTGGGCTTGCGAAGACCATACAAACTTCTTCCCCTTCTTAGTAAGGAGAGTGATGGGACGGACAATTTCCGAAAAATTCCGGATAAAACGTCTATAAAAATTAGCAAAACCAATAAATCGTTGTACCTCTTTGATGTTTCCTGGTACCGGCCAGTCTATGATTGCCTGGATCTTGCTGGATTCCATGTTCAATCCCTGGGGAGAAATAATATAGCCCAGAAATTGAATTTCGGAGCAATGAAACTCACATTTTTCGAGTTTGATGTATAAATAATTCTCTCTTAAACGTCTGAGCACGGTCTTGACATGTTCCTGATGTTCCTGTAGAGAATCAGAGAAGATTAAGATGTCATCCAGGTAAATTACCACATAATGGTCCAATAAATCCCTGAAGATATCATTGGCTAAGTGTTGAAAAGCAGCAGGAGCGTTACACAGTCCTAATGGCATCACTAAATATTCAAAATGTCCATACTGGCATCTAAAAGCCGTCTTCCATTCGTCTCTGGGACGTATACGGAGTAAATTATATGCCCCACGAAGGTCTAATTTGGTAAACACCTTGGCTTGACGAACTCTTTCCAACATTTCAGGAATTAGCGGCAACGGATACCTGTTACGAATGGTTACCTTATTTAGCTCCCGGTAGTCAATGCAGGGTCTTAGAGTCCCATCTTTCTTCTTTACAAAGAATATTGGGGCTCCCGCTGGTGAAGAGGATGGTCGGATAAACCCCTTGGCTAGGTTCTCATCTATATACTCTCGTAATGTTTTTAGTTCTGGAGCTGCCAGCGGATAAACATGGCCGAAAGGGATCGCTGCCCCAGGAAGCAATTCTATGGGGCAGTCATATGGTCTATGTGGTGGGAGTTGGTCTGCCTTCCTCTTGTCACAAACGTCTGCGAATTCCTGGTAAACCAGAGGGAGAGTGGGTACCTGTATTGCCTCTTCCACGTCCCGGGTAACTGGAACCGTGACTGTTGGACAGATGGTAGGACTACCCTTCGAGGGGAAGGATATCTCCTTGGTTTCCCAATTGATGTTTGGATTTTGCGACCGTAGCCAGGGAATTCCTAAAATTATAGGAAAATGAGGAGAAGATATTAGCATAAATGAAAGGGTTTCCTGATGGTCTGGTTCCATCTTACACTCCAGGAGCACCGTTTCCCGGTCTACTGGTCCAGAAGTTAATGGGGAACCATCCACCGTTTCCATGGTGACTGGCGAAGCTCTTAGTTGTGTCCTTATACCATGTTTCCTGGCAAAAGAAGAATCCATGAAATTCCCACCTGCTCCAGAGTCTATCATGGCAGAACTTGGTATCCACTGACCTTCCCACAGAATCTGAATAGGAAGAGAACAATGTGAATATTTTTCCCCTTGACCTTTAGGGGAAGTCGACATCAATGTTGGGGGAAACACAGCGTCTAGGTGTAGACTGGTCTCCGAAACTTCAGACTCAGCGTCCGTATTGTCATAATCCCCTACTGCCGCTAACACCTTGTTAGGTCGCCTGGGACATTTAGGACAATTAATGAGGAAATGGTCTGATTGACCGCAATAAAAACATAATCGTTCACGGAAACGGTATTCCCGGCGTTCATTATTCTCACGTCTTTGTAGCGAGTCCACTTGCATAGGCACCTCCTCTGTCTCCCGCGGGTTCTTGCCTGTAGTTTCCCTAGATGGAAGAGAAAAATTAGCAATGCGATTTAGAGCTGCCCATTTCTCTTGTCTGCGTTCAGTTAGGCGAATGTCAATACGCACACAGTGTTGTAAAAACGACTCGAACTCCTGCGGGGACTCGGAACGAGCTAGCTCATCCTTGATTGCACTGGATAAACCTTTCCTAAAAATTGGCAATAAAGCATTGTTGTCCCAGTTGGTATCCACCACTAACCTCTTAAATTCAGTAACATATTCTATGACTGAGCGCTTCCCCTGGCGTAATGACAGCAGGGCAGATTCAGCAGTGGCACGGCGGTTGGGATCGTCGAACATTTGCGCCATAGATGTCAGAAAATCATCCAAATTATTTAGGCGGGTATCGTGACTTTCAACCATAGGATTTGCCCAAGCCAGAGCCCGCGATGTCAACAACATAATAATACATAAAACCTTAGATCTATCAGACCGGTAGTAAGAGGCATGTACATCAAAAAATAATATGCATTGATTAATAAACCCACGAAATTGACTTCGGTCACCATTAAACCGGAATGGGGGCAACTTGGGCATACTGGGGGACGGTATACGCTCAGTAGGTAAGGCCTCCTGGACTTCCGTCCTGGTACGTACATCTTGAAGAGCCTGACCAAACACCTGTGCATTGTGGTCCACTTGGGACTCCAAGTCTCTGAGCTTATTTTGTAAAGCCCCCACCTCCTGCTGCAAGGAGTTAATCATAGAAAACATCTTGTCTGCTTGTGACTGTGACATTGCCCCAGCAGAATCCTCTTTTGGCTGGAGTATCCTGTAATACTATTGTAGGAACTCGAGGATTCTGATAGCGTGGGGCAATGATCAGACAGAAGCGGGTTACTTTAGTGCAAATAGTGTATTTTATAACAGCAGTGACACCCAAAAACAATATGCTAATAACCTGAAATGAGACAAGTCCTAAAGCTATATAGCAATTCAGTAAAGTTCCTAAAACAGGGTCCTCATAAACATGTGATCCAAGGTGAGTGTAACACTCAGGTGATGTGGCACAGTTCACAACGTAGTGATGCAGAGAGAGTCCAATCAGGTATGTAGCAAGCACAGGGAAGTCCAGAACAAGTCTATAGATAAATCCCAGATGCAGCAAGAGCACAGGAAAGTCCAAAAGCTGATTCACAAGTTGATCCCTGGAGCGGCATGAACACAGGTGAGTCCAGAAACAGGTTCACGTTAAGGCATACGGTAGGTGACAGTTCCGACTGCTCTCATTGGGGAACAGTGAAGGGTTAAGAACCACACAGTTCAGGAACACAGTTCTTACCAGCTACCATGATCCAAGGGTTAAGTCCAAAGATGAGTGCAGCTTTCCTACAGAGAACAGGGAATGTCCAGAGCCACAGCAGAAGCACACTCAGAAACCAGCAGCACAGCTGAAGGAAGCAGAATACTCCAGCAAGGAAAGGCAGCACCTGAGCTGGTTTTATACACATGAACAGGAAGTAGGGCACACAAACACAGCAACCTCCATCTTAACAAAGGGCAAATTCATTCACAAGGTGATTTAGAAAACCCGGAATACTGACACCTGGGCCCTGGGGGCCTCGCAAAGTGTCCGGTGGTATGGGCAGAAGTCGAGGGCCGTGCCGTATGGTGCCTAGTGGACACGGGGTCGCAAGTAACGACCATGCCTGCAACTTACTTTCGGCAGCATTTGCCTGAGGCAGTGAGACCCCAGTGGGGACCCATGATAAAACTGGTAGCCGCCAATCAATTACCGGTCACTGTCGCTGGGGTGGTTTGGGTGCAGATGACGCTGTGTGGCAAATCCCTCGGACGCCGGGGAGTGGTCCTGACTCATGGAGAAACCAATGACAAACATCCAGTTATCCTGGGCATGAACATCCTGCAGGAGTTTGGCAATTTACTCCTCAATGACCCCACGCAAAAGACTCTGAACCAGTGGGGATCCCGCACGGCCCAAGGGCAGGTCTTCCAGCAGTTGGTGCAGGAGGCACGAGTTCTCCAGGACTGCCAGGAGGGCGAGGCACTGGGCAAAGTCATTGCGCCAGCGGCTCACCCGCTCATACTGCCCCCCCGGGCAGACAGTGGTGGCCCTGCCCATCCGGGCCGCGGTGCCTTTGGAGGGCGTGGAGACACTGCCACAGCCAGGCGCGGGAGCGCCGCTCAGCCACATATTGGTACTAAGGCCATGTAGTACACACAGCGCCCAAGAACCAGCTTAGTGCTTTAATAGTGCTACATTGGCACCATCCTAATTTCATTAGCCTGTGGGATCGCTTTATACCTTCACTGCACCACTGTGCTCTATCTCGTGTATGCACTAAAATTTAAGAGATATATGATTAAGACCCTGGCAGGGTCGAAACGTCACTTACAATCGCATTTGTAAATCTGCTCCCTGGCCTAATATTTGTATCACAATAAATGAATTCTTTATGCAAGTTATTCCCCTTGAGTGTGCAGTGAACATTAATCCTATTGACACGGGGCCTTTGGTCCGTTACACCAGCACCTCAGAAATTCACACAGTGTGAACGCTAATCTATTTATCTAGTGCGCTGTGTCAACCTAGAAGACCAAGACTTTGTCTTAAGGCCCCGGGTCGAGATGGCCAAGCTGGTGAGGCCATTGGAAGAGGTGCTGCCAGCCCCTACGGTCCAATTGAAGGTGCAACCCGAGGACCATTGGGCAGTGACTATTCGAACTCTGCAGGCTGCCGAGTCCTCGACTCAGGAAAAGGGCCGAAACATCCTGGAAAGAATGTGGGCTGAACTCTGGCCTGGCTCCTGCCCAACTTCTCCAGGTAGAAACACTACTAGGACAGTATCACAGGGTATTCGCTAGCCACGAGGATGATTTTGGATGCACCACAGCCATCATGCACGGAATTCCCACGGCAGGAAACGCCCCCATACGGGAACGATACAGACAAATTCCCGCACCACTATGCCGGGAGGTAAAAATTTTACTGGCCCAAATGCTGCGGAAGGGGGTCATACGAGAGAGCCAGTGTACCTGGGCGGCTCCCATCGTGTTGGCACCCTGCGGTTCTGCGTGGACTATAGAAAGCTGAATGCATGTACCATCAAAGACTCGTACCCGTTGCCTCGTATAGAAGAATCCCTGTCCGCCTTGGGGAAGGCGAAGTACTTTTCAACGTTAGATCTGGCCAGCGGGTATTGGCAGGTGCCGATGTCGGAAGAAGACAGGGCTAAGATGGTGTTCATTCTTCCTATGGGACTGTTCGAGTTCAATCGAATGCTGGGCTTGCCAATGCCCCGGGGACCTTTCAGCGGCTGATGGAGCGGTGTCTGGGGGATCTCAACCTCGAGGCCATGCTGATATACCTGGACGACATAATCATCTATGCCGCCACATTTGAGGACCACCTGCGGCAGTTGGGGCAGGTGCTCGGCCGGCTGCAGAAGTACGGGTTGAACGGGTGAAGCCCCAGAAATGCCACCTGTTTTGCACCCAGATTGAATATCTGGGGCATGTCGTCTCTGCCGAGGGTGTTAGACAGTCCCTGGAAAAGGTTGCTGCCATTCAGGATTAGCCTACCCCGGAGATGAAAAAAGACGTGCGGGACTTCCTGGGGCTGGCTGGACACTATCGTCGTTTCGTAAAGAATTTTGCACGCCGGGCCCAAGCCCTGCAGGACCTGCTAAAAGGGGCTCCTGCCGGGGCGAATGGACGGAAAATCCAGTGGCAACAACAGCAAGAAGAGGTCTTCCAAGACCTTAAGGCTGCGCTCTCGGGTGCCCCAGCGCTCTCGGGCGCCCCATTGATAGCTTATGTGGATTTCTCGCAACCGTTCATACTACACACTGATGGGAGCCTCCACGGGCTAGGGGCTGTATTGTCACAAGTTCAGGATGGCCGGGAGAGAGTGATGGCGTATGGAAGCCGATCACTTCATGACTCCGAGCGAAACCCTGACACTTACAGCTCCTTTAAGCTCGAGCTCCTCGCGGTAGTGTTAAGGAGAGCCTTAAGTTCAAATACATAATTAACCTGAAGTGTATTATTTCACCTTACATGAACTTTTTCAGATCAAAGTGTGACACTAAAGATGGCTGCCATCTCCTGCTTGCCTCATGCCATGTGCTTATGGAACTGGAATTTCTTGTTTGGCCAAACCACCATGTGCTCCATGGATCCACCCACGACGATGCCCACTGTGATGACCTCATGGACCAACCCAGACTGGTGACCTCATGGATCCGTCCGGACTAGCTCACGGCCCAACCCACTAACCAATGGAATACATCTGAACACTCCCATTTTAGAGTTAACCGAGCCCCCTTACAAGGGACATAAAACCTATGTGTGAATCAATAAAGTTCTTCTTTTTCTCTTGCTCTCTCTTGGAGCTGTGCCATACATTGATCAAGAGAGGTTACATCCAATTGTGTGGTGTGATTTCTTTTAGTGCCCACTGATCAATAACCATTGGGCCAGTTGCAGGCAAGTATTGAACATTACTTATTGTTCAACCTAACAGTAGTGTGGGCCATGACGGAGCGGTTCGCAGAGTACTTGGCGGGCTCTGAAGTGGTGGTGCGGACCGACAACAACCCAATGGCCCACCTGGAAAATGCCAAATTGGGGGCTCTGGAGCAGCGATGGGTGGCCCGGATGGCCAAGTTCAACTACAAGATCATCTACAAAAGAGAAGCAGAAAATGTGCACGCAGATGCCCTCTCCAGGATCCGGCACACAACGCCAGGGAAAAGTCGAGACGAAGAATTGGAAGAAGAGACACCGTATACCCTCACCGTCGCCGTGCTCATGGCTGCCACGCAAGAAGGACCCCCAAGGGGTGTGCTGGAGCAATCACGTGACAGATGGATCCAACAGCAGCAAGAAGATGAAGAAATTGGGCTCCTACGCCGATGGCTGACCACCGGCAGACTACCTACCGACGCGCAGAGACAGACGTCTCAGGATACGTTGCTGATGCTACACCAATGGGAGAAACTAGTCATCAAGAAAGGACTGTTGTATCATAAGACAATATCACGGGCGACGTCTGCAACAACTTGGCAGGTAGTCGTGCCCAGAGCCCAACTCAGTGAACTGGCACGGGAAGACCACGAAAAGGGGGATCACTTCGGAGTCCAGAAAACCTTGCAATGGTTGCAGCAGATAGTTTACCATCCGCACTTGCACACTGCTGTGGAAGGAACTTGCCGGGCCTGCCGCATGCGAACTAGCTAAACCACCCGCACAACAGGCCCCAGTGCAAACGATAGTGACATCAGCACCCCTCGAGCTCTTGACGGTGGACTATGTGATCATTAGCCCTGCATACCAGGGGTATGAGCATTGTCTCGTCATGGTGGATCACTTCACCAAATTTGCCATGGTAACCCCCACCCGAGATCAAACTGCGGAGTCAGCCGCCTACGCAATCTGCAAGAACTTTTTCCAAGTGTACGGCTGCCCTCAACGGATACATTAAGATCAGGGAGCATGCTTCCTGGGGAAGGTCATGGAAGAGCTACATCGTCTCTATGGTATCAATAAATCTCGGACCACACCATACCACCCACAGGGAAACGGGGCCTGTGAGCGCTTTAATCGGACACTAATTCAAATGTTGCGTACCCTGGAGAGTGACCGGAAGGCCCGCTGGCCTGAGTATGTCCCTGAACTAGTGTGGGTCTATAACAACCGGGTGCACCAAGTTACCGGCTATACCCCCTACTCACTGCTATTCGGGCGAGAAGGCAAAGGGATCACGGAGGTAGAACTAAACCCAGAGGAACCCCAACCCTGGTCTGGAGTGTCATCATGGGTCCGAAACCGGCTACAGACCCTTCACGGCATCGTCCAGACAAAACTTCAGGACCAAGAGCACCCGGGGGGACTCTACCTCCACCCACCGACTTTCAGACTGGGGATCGAGTACTCGTACTATACCAGCGCCCCCAGAACAACCTAGAACCCCGGTGGGAAAAGAGTCCTTACCGAGTATTGCACCGAATAAGTCCCGATGGGCGTGTGTACAAGATACGACCTGAAAGGGACGGGGCACTTCCCACTTGTACTGTGCACCGTAATATGTTGCGGCCCTGTACATCCAACGATCCCGTGCAACCCGCACCCACTCCTCAGGCCCCTGAACCAATGCCCACGGTCTGGGACCTAGATGACGAAGACAGCCCAGCGGTACAAGCGGGTCATCCAAGGAACAATATCTCAGCAAGTCACGCCAGCCCACCAGAATCGGCCAGTCCACCACCGGCAACCACCCCAGAAAGCGGCACCACTGTCGAACTAAGACGCTCCGAGCGGTCAACAGCCGGCAAACCCCCCGAACGCTGCGAACAGGATCAGTTCGTATGGCAACAGGAACTTTTGTCTCAAAAGGCCAACCCGTGCCTACCAAGACCGTCACCCGAGGATTGGCGAGCATACAGAATAGGGGAGTGTAGGAGAGGCCTCCACCGAGTACCCGGGCCAGAACCGAGGGGACCGTCTTCCAGGTTCTTGGGGTATCTGTTTCCAGGGAGCAGAGCTAGGGGATGGACTGCTGAGACTGACAGGGCAGTTGGGGGAGGAGTCCAGAGAAGAGAGGTGGAGAGGGCCAGACTGTGTGAGTCAGCAGAACGAGGGAGAAGGAGGTGGAGACTTGGGGAGGGCCAGAGAGGGAGAGCCACGAGCAGCTTCCAGAGAGGAGGACAGCAACAGGAGGGAGACTCTCGGTGGACCGCAGGGAAATGGCGCCGAGCTTACCAACAAAAGAACACTGCTGCCCCACTCCAGCTCTCGGCGGCGGCCCACGCCGCCTCACTCCAGCTCGCGGCTGTGGCCTCCTTGCTGCTGCCCGCAGCCACCGCCGCTTCACTCCTGACCACGGCGGTGACTCCTCCTTTGCCGCCCGCAGCTGCCACTGCCCCGCTCCAGTCCACGGTAGAGACTGGGCCTGTGCCCACTGCGGATCCTCCAGTGCGGCCTCCACTCTCCCCACTCCCAGGCGGTATCCCACTGCCTCCGCTGGGGACATCCCACCAAAGAACTCTTCGCGGGCCTGTTGTGCCCCTACTCCTCCTGGGCGTCGGAACGCCTGAAGACTACGCCAGATCTTCAGCAGCTGGGCCCAGTGGCTGTGATGCAGACACACCGTGGAACAGAATGCTGAGGGATGTCAGGACGGAAAAGTGATACATAGTGACTAAGGACCCGTAGTCGGACATTCCGCGGCCATATAGTGACCGGTCTTTGCCGGATTAGTCGTATTCTCCCAATCCTTGTTTATGTGTATTGACTCCCTGCGAAGACAACTACTGTTATTCTGTTGGTTGCGTAACAATAGCCCTAACGGCATTTATCTATAAAAGTTAACGTTTAAAGTCATTTGTGTCGCGTTCTGTCACTGCATCCTGCGTGCCTGCTATTACCACACACGGACTGCACCGTGCCCGCCCGCTGCCTCCATCTTTGCTGACTGCATTGGTGGAGGAGGGGCCTCTGGCCACTTCCTCCACCAATCAGCGTGTGAAACAGCTGACGTGATTATGTCATTTCATCGTGTCAGCTGTGTTCTGCAGAGAGTCAGCGCACCGAAGACAGGAACAGAAGCAGGGCACCTGGAAACGAGACCAATATGAGTGTCATGTGGACCCGTCCTGTGTGACGCGACCAGCAGGCCAGTAACTAAAACAACAAGACGTGGCACGTGATACTGTCCTGTGTGACACGGCTCGCAGGCCGGTAACTAAAACAAGACAAGGGTAAGGGAAACAGTTACAACGGTGGGCCCTGCGATAGGGACAGGGGACGTGGAGACCTCCTGCACTCCCCTGAGTCAGTGTCCCTAATGCTCCTAACGTTCCCTATGCCGGTTCCGCATCGGGCGCCAATCAGGAACCTGTCGCCCTAGCACACCCTACACCTATCCCTTGCTAGGGAGCTGGGTGGTGCAGGCACTGGTCCCACCGCTGTACTAATACACACTAAGGAAAAACATAAACGGGGAAACACCACTTAGCTTTACTCTGTTGCACTTGCTCCTGGCAACAGAGTTCACCACCAGAATGCAGCTCTCCTCCTGAATCGCTGCCACCAAGCTCTGTCAGAACTACAAGGAAATCCCCTATGACTCCTTCCACACCAGGGCTAAGACAGTGCTGCAAGGAACACTCTCCAGCTCCTTCCTCCACCAAAGATGGTTGAAATGAACACTATCGCCAACAGTGATTGCAACACCTGTGACTCTTTTATAGCAGAGCCAGCAATCACACCTGCATTATAATCATGTGCACTTAACTAAAGAAACTAGAGTGCAATGACGCTCACCACCACCGGGGCAAACTTGAACAAACGACACCACAGTTCAATAATCCTAATGGCCACCGGGGGCAAAAAACAAACTTAAGCACAGCTTAAGAAAAAAAAAAGGTTACCTGTGCTTTACATCAGTCCTGATCCAGCATGGATCATGACAGTACCCTCCCCTTAATGAGGGGCCTCTGGACCCTCAAGTCCGCTCCCCATCAGGGAACCACCTACAGCGGGGACGCCCATACCCAGAGTTCACCCCAGCAACTACCTGCATGTCAGGTTGATGAGAAACGAGCCTGCTGGTATTGGCAACGTATGTTCTGGAGGCAACACACATCTCCGAAGCGCTAACCTGGGGAACGGCTTGTGTATGTGTATGTTTGGTATGAGCTGGTAACACTCCACAACACCCTTCCACTGGATGTTTTTTGGTGGCCACCCATACACGCTCGTTCACACACAGATCCGGACCTGAACGTTTATTGCCACTCGATCGTTTGTCACAACTTGGGGAACTCTTTCTGGGATTGACAACAGAGGCGTCCGCCTGTGTCCCCACACTCACACCCCCGCACCTCACCGAGGCGTGGGATCCCCCTATTTTCTATAACCAGCTTGGCAAAACTCACAGCTGGGGGCTGCAACCCTCAGCTTTGAGTTTCAGCAAGGTTGGTTATCAAAAATAGAGGGGTCCCCACAGTTTTTTTAATTATTTAAATAAATAATTTAAAAAAAAAAAAAAGGCATTGGGTCCGCCCTATTTTTGACAACCAACCTTGCTAAAGCTCACAGCTGGGGGCTGATATTCTCAGACTGGTAAGGGGCCATTGATATAGGCCCCCCCAGCCTAAAAACAGCAGCCCGCAGCTGCCCAGAAAAGGCATATCTATTAGACACGCCAATTCTGGCGCTTTTCCCGACTCTTACCACTTGCCCTGTATTGGTGGCAAGTGGGGTGATAGTTGGGGGGTTTATGTCACCTTTGGTTTGTCAGGTGACATTAAGCCCCGAGGTTAGTAATGGAGAGGCGTCAATAAGACGCCCCCATTACTAACCCCATAGTCACATTGTAAGAAAACATAGACACCCAGAATAAAGCCTTTAAATTGAAAAAAATGACACAGACTCCTTTAATAATCTCAATTAAACCATACTTACGACCTTGCCTAATTCCACCGAAGCCCTCGATCTCCTGTAATAAAAGTAAAATAAAAAAACAACAATATTATTATTAATTATTATAGCGCCATTTATTCCATGGCGCTTTACATGTGAGGAGGAGTATACATAATACATACAAGTACAGTAATCTTAAACAATACAAGTCACGACTGGTACAGGATGAGAGAGAGCTTGAACTGAGGTGACCTTGTGGCGCTCTGCGTCTTTATCACCACAAAAGAGTTAAATATGTACTGTTTTGTATATGTTTTGTGAGCAATGGGAGTTATGCTTTCTCTGCTAGAGACCACAATACACACACAATTTGCCACACTCCTTCACTTGTCTGAAGATGAGAGCTTTGCAGACATACCCTAACTGGGAGAGGGAGGGGCCGAGTGGTTGTTTTCTGTGTGAAGAAGGAGGAGAGTGAGAGAACGTCTTGGACATGTGCTCGATCCAGGAGTGAGAGCTAAGAAGCATCAGGGACCAGCCCCTAGACCATCCATGCTTTCAGAGCAGGGTGGTAAGCTGAGAGACTGCTTGGGATTCTACGACCAGCAGAAAAGTGTTTTCCCTCTGAAATACTGCAATAACCTAGGATCAGTGAAGGATAGTGCAAGTGGGAACTTGAGCTGCTTCACAAAGGATTCACGCTGCAAGTTGCTGAAGGAGAAATGCATAGTGATTAGAGGCAATACTGGGAAGTTCTAAACTCTGGGAAGCCTTGGTCCCAGAAGGGATTAGAGTAGCAGGAAGTTACACTGAGTCACAGCAGGGAAAGATAACTCCCATTCTCCAGAGCAGACTGTAACCTGGTGAGGGTTGTAATATCTCCTCTGAACTGCACCTGAACTACAGAAAATGATAGTGACTTTTCTTGTCTCCTGCCTTATTACTCCGTGCCTTCTACTTGCATCACAATCTCTGGGGGTCTGCCTTGGTTGGAGAGGGTTTAACATCTGCACTGCCATCACCATCTACTCCCCCAGGGATGATCTGCAGTGCCGGCTATGCTATAGTTGAACACTCCAACTGGCGTCACGAATCACTACATAAACTTAATCCCCATCCAATTCTACCCCTTTTACATGACCGGGGAAGAGTCCTGAGGAGATCATTTGCATATTCCCAGTGCCTTCTGGGATAAGTGAAGAGTCTCCGCGAGCGCAACGATCACTGGGTTTTGGCCGTTGCAGCTGAAAAGAGGAAATCGGAAAACCAGGGGAAGAGTCCTGAGGTCATTTGCATATTCCCAGTGCTTCTGGGATAAGTGAAGATTCTCCGCGAGCTCATCGATCACTGGGTATTGGCTATTGCAGCTGAAAAGAGGAAATCGTCAAACCAGGGGAAGAGTCCTGAGGAGATCATTTGCATATTCCCAGTGCCTTCTGGGACAACTTATTTGCAAGAAACAGACTTGATAAACAAGGAGGAGGTGTCGCATTGTATGTTAGAAACGCGTATATCTGCACAGAGATTGAAGCTTCAGAGACTGGGAGTTCTGTGGAAACTGTTTGGGTAAGAATACAAGGACAGAACAATGGAAAGGACACCATTGTAGGCATTTACTACAGGCCGCCTGTGCAAGCTGAAGATATGGATGAACTCTTTATGCATCAAATGGCCAAGTTCTCCAAAAAATATGACATAGTTGTCATGGGAGATTTCAACTATCCAGACATTTGTTGGGAATCTCTCTCAGGCAAAACTAACAGGTCAAGGAAATTCTTATCCTCTCTTGCTGACAACTTTATCTTCCAAAAGGTAGTGGAGAAAACAAGGGGAACTGCTACCTTGGATCTAATCCTTATAAACAGGGAGGAAATGGTTGAGGAGGTAAAAGTGGCTGGGACCCTAGGAGGTAGCGACCATGCTATTTTAGAATTTTGGATAACTAGAGGAGGAAGACCTGTGAAGACTCAGACGTCAAGGTTAGATTTCAGAAAGGCAGATTTTAAGGGATTCAGAAAGAGAATTGGAGGGATCCAATGGCTGGATATCCTTAAAGACAAAAATGTCCAGGAAGGATGGGAAATCGTGAAAAATGAAATTCTCAAAGCACAATTGTTAACAATTCCGAAAAGAGGGAAGAATAGGGAGCATTTAAGGAAACCAGGTTGGATGAACACAGAACTTAAGCACATGCTAAAAAAGAAGAAAAAAATGTTTATAAAATGGAAAGAGGGAGGCATATCTAAAGAAGAATATAATGCTGTCTGCAGAACCTGCAGGGCACAAATCAGATTAGGTAAAGCTGACAATGAATTGAGGCTTGCAAGAGATGTCAAAAGCAATAATAAAGGATTTTGGGGATATGTCAAAAGTAAAAGAAAAGTCAAAGATGCTATAGGATTTTTACAGGATGAAAATGATGAAATGGTAAGACAGGATGTTGAGAAGGCCGAACTTTTAAATTCCTATTTTGCATCTGTTTTCTCTCAGAAAGGAAATGTAACATCAATTGTTCTTCACTGTCCTATTAAGGGAATAGAAGAATCCAGGATATCTATAAACAGAAAGATAGTGAGGAAACACTTAGCTAACCTAAATGAATTCAAGTCTCCTGGTCCAGATGAATTACACCCCAGAGTACTGAAATAGATAGCAGAAGAAATTTTTGAACCCCTCTCCATAATCTTTGAAAATTCTTGGAGAACAGGAGAAGTCCCATAAGACTGGAGAAGAGCAAATGTTGTTCCTATCTTCAAAACGGGAAAGAAGGTGGACCCAGGCAACTACAGTATAGGCCGGTGAGTCTGACTTCTATACCAGGAAAGATCTTTGAACAAATTATTAAACAACATGTATGTCAGTACCTGGATAAGAATGAAGTGATAAAATAGTGTCAGCATGGGTTTGTAACTAATAAGTCATGTCAGACTAACTTAATTTCCTTCTATGACGGAATCACTGATTGGGTGGATCAAGGAAATGCTGTAGATATAGTATATCTTGACTTCAGCAAAGCATTTGACAAAGTATCTCATACAATCCTTATTGAAAAAATGACTAAGTATGGAATGGACAAGGCAACTCTAAGGTGGATTCATAACTGGCTTAGTGATCGGACCCAAAGAGTGGTCGTAAATGGCTGCACATCCAGTTGGAAGAATGTCTCAAGTGGGGTACCACAGGGCTCTGTCCTGGGCCCTGTATTGTTCAACATCTTTATCAACGATTTAGATGAAGGAATTGAGGGTAGACTGATTAAATTTGCTGATGACACAAAGCTAGGAGGGATAGCTAATACTAGAGAAGAGAGAGAGGATTCAAAAAGAAATAAACTGGAGCAGTGGGCAGCAACTAACAGAATGGTTTTTAACAGGGAAAAATGCAAAGTACTACATCTGGGCAATAAAAATGAAAAAAGCATATACAGAATGGGAGGAATATGGCTAAGCAACAGCACATGTGAAAAAGACTTGGGTATACTAATAGATCACAGACTGAATATGAGTCAACAGTGTGATGCAGAGGCAAAAAAGGCAAATGCAATTCTAGGATGTATTAACAGAAGCATACAGTCTAGATCACGTGAAGTCATTATTTCCCTCTACTCCTCTTTGGTCAGACCTCATCTGGAATATTGTGTCCAGTTTTGGGCACCACATTTTAAAAAAGACATCAACAAACTGGAGCAAGTACAGAAAAGAGCGATCAGAATGGTGACCGGTCTGCAAACCCTGTCTTATGAGGAAAGGTTGCAGGATTTGGGGATGTTTAGTTTGCAAAAGAGAAGACTGAGAGGAGACTTAATAGCTGTCTACAAATATCTAAAGGGCTGTCACATTGTAGAAGGATCATCTTTATTCTCATTTGCACAAGGAAAGACAAGAAGCAATGGGATGAAACTGAATGGGAGGAGACACAGATTAGATATTAGAAAAAGCTTTTTGACAGTTAGAGTGATCAATGAGTGGAACGGGCTGCCACGAGAAGTGGTGAGTTCTCCTTCAATGGAAGTCTTCAAACAGAGGCTTGACAGACATCTGACTGGGATGATTTAGCGAATCCTGCTTTGAGCAGGGGGTTGGACCAGATGGCCCAGGAGGTCCCTTCCAACTCTACGATTCTATGATTCTAAACCGTGGGCTTGATGTCACCTGACAATACAAAGGTGACATCAACCCCACAATTATGAACCCCACTTGCCACTGCTACAGGGCAAGTGGGAAGAGCCGGACAATGCGTCAGAATTGGCGCATCTAATAGATGTGCCTTTTCTGGGCACCTGCAGGCTGCTATTTTTAGGATGGGGGCCTATATCAATGGCCCCTTACCAGCCTGAGAATACCAGCCACCAGAGCAGGGGAGAATGATGAGAGCCGTCTTCAGCACCTGCTGCCGGGGAACAGCACTTACTGTAGTGCTTCTTCCCTGCTGGCCCGCCGTGTGGTACTGATGCGGTACATGGTTGCCACACATGTGCCACAAGTATTACACACATGGACACACGGACATCTCCGGTATCAGTTTTTCCGGTACCGGAAATAAACGGACGTGTGAAAGAGGCCTAAAAGAGCGCAACAGACAGTCATCATAAAAGAACACAAAAGACAGTCATCATAAAAGCGCAACCAACAGTCTTAATAAAAGAGAACAAAAGACAGTCCTCATAAAAGAGAACAAAAGACAGTCCTCATAACAGAGAGCAACCGACACTCATTATAAAAGAGCGCAACGAACAGTTATCATAAAAGAGTGCAACAGTCATCATAAAAGAGCGCAATTGACAGTCATCGGAGATGCATGGAGAGCCTGTTTGTTGTGACTGTCACACAGCCGTGACACATGCAGCTGCCGTGCCAAACAGCTGATTATTGGGAGCGCTCCAGGTATCCGGGTTACCGATGTAGCTTCTTCGGTAAGCATTATAGCACATGGTTGCCACACGTGTGCCGCAAGTATTACACACATGGACACACGGACATCTCCGGTACCAGTTTTTCCGGTACCGGAAATAAACGGACGTGTGAATGAGGCCTAAAGAGCGCAACAGACAGTCATCATAAAAAAACAAAAGACAGTCATCATAAAAGCGCAACCAACAGTCTTAATAAAAGAGATCAAAAGACAGTCATCATAAAAGAGAACAAAAGACAGTCCTCATAACAGAGAGCAACCGACACTCATCATAAAAGAGCGCAACCGAGTTATCATAAAAGAGTGCAATAGTCATCATAAAAGAGCGCAATTGGCAGTCATCATAAAAGAGCACAACCGACAGTCATCGGAGATGCATGGAGAGCCTGTTTGTTGTGACTGTCACACAGCCGCGACACATGCAGCTGCGGTGCCAAACAGCTGATTATTGGAAGCGTTCCAGGTATCCGGGTTACCGATGTACAGTAGCTTCTTCGGTAAGCGTTATAGCTTGCCGAATAAGAAGGGAGCCAATGATGTTTACTCATTTCTAGTCACAACATTTAATAGATTGCAGGTCCTCTTTACTGTCTGTTTGTTATTTACCTTGAATTGCAGTGGATTTACTGGGGGATATTAGTACAGAATTGACCATTACCCCATAACAGTGTCAGCAGCAGATCTCCCCCCAATAACATAGCATCATTTCCAGTATATTCAGTATAGATGTATCAGTTTTATAAGTAAGCTGACTCTCCTTCACTATCCACAGACCCCAGCACCCTCTAACCAAGTAATCATCTCTCCTTCTCTCTTGCCCCCCACCTGACCTCCTCCGATGATCTGCTCATCAACTTCAGATCTCTCCTAATAACACACAAAACAAATCGCGCACTCTCCTCCTCCCACCTGCTCTGCCTCTCTCTGCTTCTCCTCACTGCTGGCGACATATCTCCCAACCCTGGACCGCCACAGCTCATACCTCCATTATTACCCCCTTCTATCATTCCCAAACCAACACAAACACCAGAAATCTTTCCCACCTCAAATCTGTGCCCTTGACACCCACCACTCAGCTCACTCTCTCTGGATCACTCTGGAATGCCCGCTCCATCTGCAATAAACTGCATGTGATTCACGACCGCTTTACCTCCCGCAATTTTTCCTTCCTTGGCCTCACCGAAACATGGCTGACACCCTCTGCCACCAGGGGTGGATTAAGGGTAGCCAGGGCCCGGGGCAGTTCAGACTCTGTGGGTCACGAATCGTAGAGCCACACTCCACATAGAGAATAATGGGGCCTCCAGCACCGACCTCCACCCGCAGAGCCGCACTCCACATAGAGAATAATGGAGCCTCCAGCACGGACCTCCACCTGCAGAGCCACACTCCACATAGAGCATAATGGAGCCTCCAGCACCGACCTCCACCCGCAGAGCCACACTACACAGAGAATAATGGAGCCTCCGGCACCGAACTCCACCCGCAGAGCCCCACTCCACATACAGAATAATGGGGCCTCCAGCACCGACCTCCACCCGCAGAGCCGCACTCCACATAGAGAATAATGGGGCCTCCAGCACCGACCTCTACCCGCAGAGCCGCACTCCACATACAGAATAATGGGGCCTCCGGCACCTACCTCCACCCGCAGAGCCGCACTCCACATAGAGAATAATGGGGCCTCCAGCACCGACCTCCACCCGCAGAGCCGCACTCCACATAGAGAATAATGGGGCCTCCTGCACCGACCTCCACCCGCAGAGCCGCACTCCACATAGAGAATAATGGAGCCTCCAGCACCGACCTCCACCCGCAGAGCCGCACTCCACATAGAGAATAATGGGGCCTCCAGCACTGACCTCCACCCGCAGAGCCACACTCCACATAGAGAATAATGGGGCCTCCAGCACTGACCTCCACCCGCAGAGCCGAACTCTACATAGAGAATAATGGAGCCTCCAGCACCGACCTCCACCCGCAGAGCCGCACTCCACATAGAGAATAATGGAGCCTCCAGCACCGACCTCCACCCGCACTCCACATAGAGAATAATGGAGCCTCCAGCACCGACCTCCACCCGCAGAGCCGCACTCCACATAGAGAATAATGGAGCCTCCAGCACTCCACATAGAGAATAATGGAGCCTCCAGCACCGACCTCCACCCGCAGAGCCGCACTCCACATAGAGAATAATGGGGCCTCCAGCACTGACCTCCACCCGCAGAGCCACACTCCACATAGAGAATAATGGGGCCTCCAGCACTGACCTCCACCCGCAGAGCCGAACTCTACATAGAGAATAATGGAGCCTCCAGCACCGACCTTCACCCGCAGAGCCACACTACACATAGAGAATAATGGAGCCTCCGGCACCGAACTCCACCCGCAGAACCCCACTCCACATACAGAATAATGGGGCCTCCAGCACCGACCTCCACCCGCAGAGCCGCACTCCACATAGAGAATAATGGGGCCTCCAGCACCGACCTCCACCCGCAGAGCCGCACTCCACATACAGAATAATGGGGCCACCGGCACCTACCTCCACCCGCAGAGCCGCACTCCACATAGAGAATAATGGGGCCTCCAGCACCGACCTCCACCCGCAGAGCCGCACTCCACATAGAGAATAATGGAGCCTCCAGCACCGACCTCCACCCGCAGAGCCGCACTCCACATAGAGAATAATGGGGCCTCCAGCACCGACCTCCACCCGCAGAGCCGCACTCCACATAGAGAATAATGGGGCCTCCAGCACTGACCTCCACCCGCAGAGCCACACTACACATAGAGAATAATGGAGCCTCCAGCACTGACCTCCACCCGCAGAGCCGCACTCCACATAGAGAATAATGGGGCCTCCAGCACTGACCTCCACCCGCAGAGCCGAACTCTACATAGAGAATAATGGAGCCTCCGGCACCGACCTCCACCCGCAGAGCCGCACTCCACATAGAGAATAAGGGAGCTTCCAGCACCGACCTCCACCCGCAGAGCCACACTCCACATAGAGAATAATGGAGCCTCCAGCACCGACCTCCACCCGCACTCCACATAGAGAATAATGGAGCCTCCAGCACTGACCTCCACCCGCAGAGCCGCACTCCACATAGAGAATGGAGCCTCCAGCACCGACCTCCACCCGCAGAGCCGCACTCCACATAGAGAATAATGGGGCCTCCAGCACCGACCTCCACCCGCAGAGCCGCACTCCACATAGAGAATAATGGAGCCTCCAGCACCGACCTCCACCCGCAGAGCCGCACTCCACATAGAGAATAATGGGGCCTCCAGCACCGACCTCCACCCGCAGAGCCGCACTCCACATAGAGAATAATGGGGCCTCCAGCACCGACCTCCACCCGCAGAGCCGCACTCCACATAGAGAATAATGGAGCCTCCAGCACCGACCTCCACCCGCAGAGCCGCACTCCACATAGAGAATAATGGAGCCTCCAGCACCGACCTCCACCCGCACTCCACATAGAGAATAATGGAGCCTCCAGCACCGACCTCCACCCGCAGAGCCGCACTCCACATAGAGAATAATGGGGCCTCCAGCACCGACCTCCACCCGCAGAGCCGCACTCCACATAGAGAATAATGGAGCCTCCAGCACCGACCTCCACCCGCAGAGCCGCACTCCACATAGAGAATAATGGAGCCTCCAGCACCGACCTCCACCCGCAGAGCCGCACTCCACATACATGGCTGCTCTCAGTGCTCTGTGCTGTGCGCACAGGACCTGTGATGAGGTCACAGGAGGGGAGGAGACAGGGGTCACATGATCGGGGGCCCTGACACCTTACCTCCTGTGAGCTCATCACAAGCCTTTGCACGCTACCAGCAGCATCAGCGTTCACGCTACTTGTAGATGCTGCTGGTAGCAGAGCACATAATGCCGCCCCCACGGTCACTCACTTTTAGGTGGGGAGAAGATGGACTGCCATTGCAGCAGCCAGCAGGAATGTGGTGGGGGCCCCCTTAGAAGCTCTTGTGGTGGGGGCCCCGGGGCTGAAGCCCCGCCTGCCCTGCCTGTAATCCGGCCCTGCGCGGTGGCGGATTATAATGGGGCAATTTACTGGCCTGGGCTGTGGGCCCCTTAACCCCACTGGGCCCGGGGCAACTGCCCAAATTGACCTCATTATAATCCGCCACTGTCTGCCACTGCTGCGCTATGCTATGGCAGCCTCTACTTCACCCATATTCCTCGCCCTGGCAACAGACATGGTGGAGGAGTGGGCCTTCTCCTTTCTTCCAATTGCACCTTCAACCCAATCCCACCTCTTCCCTCCCTTGTCCTCCCCTCTTTTGAAGTCCACTCTGTCCGCATCTACTCTCCCTACAACCTCCAAGTGGCTGTCATATACCGACCTCCAGACCCAACCACTGCCTTCATCAACCAATTCTCTACCTGGCTCCTTCACTTTCTCTCTGCTGACATTCCCACCATCATCATGGGTGACTTCAACATCCCCATTGACACCCAGCAGTCAGCAGCCTCAAAACTCCTGTCGCTCACTTCATCTTTTGGACTTACTCAGTGGTCCTCCTCAGCCACCCACACAGACAGACACACATTAGACCTGGTCTTCACCCGTCTCTGCTCTCTATCTAACTTCACAACCTCCCCTCTCCCTCTATCTGACCACCATCTACTCACTTTCTCATCACAGTCCACCTCACCTGTCACCCATGTCCAGCAACATGCGCACCCCCGCAGAAACCTTGCACATCTAGACACTCACATACTCTCTGACTCTATCCTACCACTGTCCTTCATATCTTCACTCCACGACACAACTAGTTTCTACAATGCCACTCTTGCATCAGCCATCGACTCGGTCGCCCCTGTCAGGCATAACAGAGTGCGACGAATCAATAGACAACCCTGGCACAATAACACCACTAAAAAGCTTTGGCAAGCATCCAGAATTGCTGAACGGCGCTGGAAGAAAACGCATTCCCAAGACGACTTCACTGCACTCAAACAAGCAACACTATGCTAAACAGGCCTACTTTACATCGCTTGTATCTTCCTTATCCCACAACCCCAAACAGTTGTTCAATACTTTTAACTCCCTCCTCCGCCCACCACTGCCTCCAACTTACCTAATCTCTGCTGAGGACTTTGCCACGCACTTCAAAAACAAGACAGACCAAACACGGCAAGTCTTTATTATTCAACCACCACAACCAGACCAATGCCCAAATCCCATAACCTCCTTAGCCAACATCACTGAAGGGGAGCTTGCTCATCTTTTCTCCAAATCACACCTCACCACTTGTGCATTCTACCCCATCCCATCTCCTCCCGAACCTCGCCACCACTCTTATCCCATCCCTTACCCACCTCTTCAACCTATCACTTACTTCCGGTACCTTCCCTTCTGCTTTCAAACATGCCACAATCACGCCTATCCTTAAAAAGCCAACTCTCGACCCAACAGCCATGTCCAGCTATCGCCCAATATCGCTGCTCCCATTCGCTTCTAAACTCCTGGAACAGCATGTCCACGCTGACCTTTCCTCCCACCTCTCATCTAACATTCTCTTTGACAATCTACAATCTGGTTTCCGTCCCCATCATTCCACTGAGACAGCCCTGACCAAAATTACCAACGACCTACTTACAGCCAAAGCTAACGGACAATACTCTATACTCCTCCTTCTAGACCTGTCCTCTGCTTTTGACACAGTTGACCACTGCCTCCTACTACAGATCCTCTCCTCCTTTGGCATCAAAGACCTCGCCCTATCCTTGATCTCCTCATACCTTTCCAACCGCACATTCAGCGTCTCCCACTCCCACACTACCTCCTCATCCCACCCTCTCTCTGTTGGAGTCCCCCAAAGCTCTGTTCTACTGTTCTAGGACCCCTACTCTTCTCAATCTATACACTTGGGCTGGGGCAGCTCTTAAAGTCCCATGGATTCCAGTACCACCTTTATGCCGATGATACTCAGATCTACCTCTCTGGCTCAGACGTCACCTCTCTGCTGTCCAGATTCCCAGAGTGTCTATCAGCCATATCCTCCTTCTTCTCCTCTCGCTTCCTCAAACTGAATGTAGACAAATCTGAACTGATCATCTTTCCCCCATCTCACAGATCTTCCTTACCCGACTTATCTATAACAATTGACGACATCATACTTTCCCTGTACCAGAGGTCCGCTGCCTCGGAGTAACCCTTGACTCTGCCCTGTCCTTCAAACCGCACATCCAAGCTTTCTCCACCTTCTGCCGCCTCCAGCTCAAAAATATTTCCAGAATCCGTCCCTTCCTCAACCCTCATTCTACTAAAATGCTTGTACATGCCCTCATCATCTCCCACCTCGACTATTGCAACATCCTTTTCTGTGGCCTCCCTGCTAACATCCCTGCACCTCTCCAGTCCATCCTTAACTCTGCCGCCCGACTAATTCATCTCTCTCCTCGCTACTCCTCTGCAAATCTCTTCACTGGCTCCCATTCCCTCAGTGTATCCAATTCAAATTACTAATGCTGACCTACAAGGCCATCTATAACCTGTCTCCCCCATATGTCTCTGAACTAATCTCTCGATACCTTCCCTCACGTAATCTCCGGTCCTCTCAAGACCTCCTTCTCTCCTCCACACTTATTCGCTCCTCACCCAACCGCCTCCAAGACTTCTCCCGAATAGCCCCCATCCTCTGGAATTCTTTGCCCCAACAAGTCCGAATATCAACCACAATCGGATCCTTCAGACAGAACCTGAAAACCCATCTCTTCAGGAAAGCTTACAGCCTGCAATGATCCCCGCTGCCTCCTCACCACTACTGGAACTACCACCTCACCATCACTGGAACTGCTGCAACCCCCCAACATACTGTCTTCTTCCCCACCATCCTGTAGCATGTAAGCCCGAAAGGGCAGGGTCCTCTCTCCCCGCTATATCAGTCTGTGATTGTTAGTTTGCCTACTGTAAGTGATATCTGTACTTTGCCTGTTACCACTTCTCATGTACAGCACCATGGAATCAATGGTGCTTTAGAAATAAATAATAATAATAAGTATAGATGACCTCTTTGAAGGTGCCTGTCACTGGATAAGCTGAGGTGTTGAAGCTGTGAAGTTTCCTGTTGGAGAAGCAGAGGAGGGTTATTTATTGTGTCTTTTTCCATTTTTTGTCTTAACTTCCTCGTGTTGTCTTTCTTATTGAAGTAGTGGGACTAGTGACTTGCTGGCCTACACACTAGACTGGGTAAGTTCTGGGCCAGTGAGGATTTAGGCAAGTGATTGTGTACGAGGAGATGGACCCGTCTAAGGATAGGAAGTTCAGTGATCAGACTCAGGTTTATGTTAGGAGGTGACCCCTCTCCCTATCACCAGGGTCATCCTTGTATATCTTCCCTGGTGTTTCCCTCGTGTTGCGCCACATGCTGGGTGTCCTCTCGCCACCAGCATGACATTATAACCGTCCAAATGTTTTCTGGATCTTAACATGGATCCCATCGAGGCCCTGGCAAAACAGATGCATTGTCTGTCTCACGAGCTGACAGACCTGCGATCTAAGGTTTTCCTACAACAGCAGACCATGGGTCTGGCAGACAGCCATGAGGAACCTGAACCCAAAGTTGGAAGGTCCCACCACACCTATTGGTGGTTGGTGATACATAATTCTGTCGTTGACTGGTAGTCAATAGAAGTAGTTAGGTGAAGTGATTTTTGTAAGAATAATTACCGGAGTACTATTATCTTTACTGTTTCCACTAAAACTGTACCCTCTTTTCTGTCCAATTTTGTTGATGTATTCTTAGAAAAGGGGTGCCAAGAACTGCCTCCCCTTCATGCATGATTACCCCTGATTACCCCGTCAACTTGCTCCCAGGAACAAAACTACTGAAGACCAGGTTATAGAACCTTTCCGGTCCTGAAAGGTAGGCAAGGAAAGATTACATCGCTGAGATTCTTACTAAGGCTACAGCTACACTATCAGTATTTATAAGCCAAAGCTTCCTGGTGTCATCTGCAGGTTGCGGGATGGACCAAGATAAGGTCCGCACAGTTCTGGAATGGGATCCGCCGGGAAATCTGAAAGCCTTGCATTGCTTTCTGGGGTTTGTCAACTACTATAGGAAGTTTATTCAGAACTTCTCATCAATTGTCAAACCTCTTACTGATATGACAAAGAAGAATACGGACGTGATACTTCTCGATGTGGTCTGATCTCACCCGAAGGGTATATTCTATCTTGAAGAGATGCTTTGACATGGCTCCTTTACTCACACAGCCTGATGTCTGCCGTTTATTGTAGAAGGTGATGTGCGTGAGGTGGGGGTTGGGGCTAGAATAGAATTGTAGTGTTATCTCATGGGTCAACTCCTAATAAGTGGCATCCATGTGCCTTTTTCTAAAAAAAATTATTGCCGGATGAAAAAAACTATGATATTAGAGAACTTTATTATGATATTTATAGAGAACTTTTGGCCATCAAGTTGGCTTTTGAGGAGTGGCATCATTTTTTGGAGAGGGCAATCCACCCTGTCACAGTGATTAAAACACTCACAAGAACCTGGTCCTTGAGCCCACTGGGATTTAGTTTTCTCATAGAGACTAGGCTAGATCTGAGTGGGCAGAATGACCAGGTCCTTTAGCGAATTAGGTCTAGTATTTAGGCTGTCTTATATAAAGCAGCCTAAATACAAGTGGGCAGAAGGACATGGAGCTTTAGCCCACTAGCTCTTGTATTAACTCAGGGGTGTCAGGGGTCATATGATCAGGGGCCTTGGAGTATGCAGGACTCTGCTGTGCTGGTTATCATGGTGCTGGATGAGGAGAAATTTATGTGTTGGGTCAGGAAGGGTTTAGGGTGGGTTTAGCAGAGCCTTGTGTGTACGACGTATATGGAACGGAGCCTTGAGTGCACAACGTGTACGGAGCAGAGCCGTGTGTGTAAGGCATGTACGGAGCGGAGGTGTGTGTGCATAGCCATGTGTGAACGATGTGTACGGAGTGGAATCGTGTGTGTATGATGTGTACAGAGCAGAACAGTGTGTGTATGACATGTACGGAGCAGAACCATATGTCCGTGAGGTGTACAGAGCAGAGTCGTGTGTGTACGAGGTGTACAGAGAGGAGCCGTGTGTGTACGAGGTGTACGGAGAGAAGTTGTGTGCGTACGGAGTGGAGTTCTGTGTGTACAACGTGTACGGAGCGGAGGTGTGCATGCACAATGTGTAAGGAGCGGAGCCGCGTGTGTACATTGTGTACGGAGTGGACCCATGTGTGTACGACGTATATGGAGTAGATGTGTGTGTGTACGACATGTACGGAGTGGAGACGTGTGTGCGTGCAACTTGTAAGGAGCAGAGGTGCATGGGTACAACTTGTACGGAGCGGAGCCATGTGTGTACAAGGTGTACGGAGAAGAGTCGTGTGTACGACATGTACTGAGTGGAGCCGCATGCGTACGACGTGTACGGCGCGGAGCCGTGTTTGTATGACATGTACTGGGTGGAGCCGTGTGTGTACGGCGTGGAGCCGTGTGTGTACGGCGGAGAGCCGTGTGTGTATGGAGTGAAGCCGTGTGCGCGTAGCTGCGTGTACAAAGTTGCGCCGTGCGTATACAATGTGTACGGAGTGGAGCCATGTGTGCACGACGTTTACAGAGCAGAGCAGCGTGTGTGATGTGTATTGAGTAGAGCTGTTTGTGTATGAGGCAGAGCAGTGTGTGTACAACACATATGGGGCGGAGCTGCGTGTACTACACATAGATCTGGGTGTCCTTCTTCTGAATGTTTCCTTTTTACCTCTCACCACACCTGCTATTACCTTCATTCCTAGGACATGGCTAATTTGGTTAAAGCCACATCCACAAAGTGAAAAAAATGTACCCGGACTGACAAAAATGCTTTTATTTCTTCACATCATAGTATAAATCATCATGGCGACATGGAACCGCTCGTTTCAGGCTCACGTCACCTTACAACTACTACAAAATATTAATACTAAATAATCCACCATGTCACCCTCACACATCCCCTAACACTTCTTCTTGGCAATGGGACATCATGTGACAGCCATCGGAAGTCAAAAATATCACATAATGACATTAAAAGAAAGAAAACTATACAAAGGATGAAATTTATTACTAATGATGTATACCTCTGATATACACTTTGTTGGTATCTTGTGTGTAGGAGGTCCAGAAGGCCAAGATGTCTTCTTTTGTTATCACCACCCCTGCTGTGTAATGTAAAGTGATTGTACTCATTCAGAAAACCGTTGTCCTCTGCTGCAGTTCCACACTCACCATCCCCAGGTCCAGCGCTGAGTATGTGGCGCTCCTCCTGTTATTCGGTAGTGACTGCAGCTCTGACGCCCACTCAGCAGAAAATAAATGTTCTCTGCGTCTCCAAGGTAGTTGCCGCTGAGGTCAAGATTTTCTTGTAAATGTATTGATTTGAATATATTTTTATACATATTTTTAAAAACATTTTCTTTACCTTTTAGGGTGTGTGCAGACGCTGCGGAATCCGCTGCGGATTAATCCGCACGGATTTTGCAAAAACCGCAGATAAACCGCAGGTCAAAAGACCTGCGGATTATCTGCGGTTTTGCCTGCGGTTTGGTCCTGCGGATTCACCATCTCCACAATGGTGGAGATAGGAACCCGCTGCGGATTCCGCAGAAAGAATTGACATGTCACTTCTTTCTGCGGTTTCAAAACCGCAGCAAATCCGCGCGGATTTTTCCGCAACGTCTACACAGCGTTTTTTTTTTCACCATTCATTTGAATGGTACTGTACACCGCAGCTAAAACTGCTGCGGGTCCACAGCGGCCAAAACCGCTGCGGAAATGCAGCAGAATCCGCAGCGTGTGCACGTACCCTTAGTCCTCTTAGGTGGCTTGAACCTGCGATCAAATGATCGCTTATCCTATATACTGCAATACTGAAGTATATAGTAAAAATTACAATCTCCTATGAATAGGAGCACCGTACTGGCTGGCATGGGGGTCTTAAGCAGACCCCTAGCTGTGATAGCAACTCACTAGCACCTCGGAATCGCGTCTTGGAAAATTGAGAAGGGCAATAGGTGCATGGAATGGCGTTCTGTACAGTTTACGCACATTAAATGCTGCTATTAGAGATGGACAGTGGTATTTAAGTGGTTGACAGCAACAGGTGAAGCTCAGCAGTCGGCGAAGCAAAGCTCCCCCCAGCTGCTGTTAGACAGATATTGGCTGTATAACACAGCTGGGGTCGTCTAGTAATGATAAAATCTTGGCTCCAGAGTTTGCAACAAAGAAGGTGACCCAAGATTGGATGTACCAGAACATTATATGTTGTGAAGAAGTTGCTTAGATGAGTACTTAGAATAAAATAATTGCGTAGATGTATAAAATTCTTTGTTTGAATGCTAATCAGGAGGAAAACGAGGCCTTTTAGTGCAGATTTGTTCTTGCATTATATTTTTTAGAAGGATTAGAAAAACTGTAAAGTAACAATGGTCTGTAATCACCTCTGATGTTGGCACAATTCCGGAGATGTTGGCACTTGGGCTCGGGAGACATAACATTCAGCAGACGATAAAGAGATGCTTCATTCTCACTTCTTTTTTAAATAAGAGCTGCTGCTTCCTGACTTCCTCTGGATGTCAATTTCATTTGAATGAACTGAAATTGAAACTACTTGGCTAGAGGGCTCATGTGATATAATATCCCAGGATTTTCAGCATCCACATTGCCAGAACGGTGCCGGCACCAGAGGGGAATACAGGCTATTATTTTATATATGGCGGAGTACAGTACTTGAGAAAGGGTTGTCTAACCCCTTGAAAGGGAACCGGTCACATCCTTTTTCAATATTCAACTGCCCCCAATGTCTTGTTGGTAATGCAATATGCATCACTAACATAGTCTTGTCAAGCAAAACTTCCAAATATTTATCTAAAAAAGACTCTTAATTTCATACCCGTGCATATTCCAGAGCTGCGGCACGTCAGTGGCTAGGTGATGTATCATTGTAAGCGCACACGCTACGCGCGGCATTCTGTTCCCACAGGTCTGGTGCATGCGTAAGCGCGGCATTTAGCTGCACCAAGATCTCTGCAGTGGGTTTTTCAGCAGGACCCTGGTTACTCCATCGGCTCTCCATGATTGCATCAAAAGTGCCAGCAGTTGTGGCATTTAAACAATTCTGATAGTGACTGCAGCAAATAAATGGTTAAACAGGAGAAATCGGAGCCAGATATGGTGCAGACTAAATTCCTGAGACCTGACATAGAGTGTACTATTACATGGATACTCGAATGGAGATACAAATGTATTTCAATCTCCATTTTGTTTAAACTTATGAAGACCTGATTTTAGATGTAGCTTTATGTGATTTTACTACTTCTCACTATGATCTCATATGATAGCACTGGTGCTGCTCTTAAGTGCTTCCCCTCCTTTTTTGGATGTTATATCAGAGCTCAGTAGGCGTAGCTAGCATCCTACTGCTCGTAAGTCATGCCCCTGTCTGTGCTGGCGTGATGATCACCCTCCCCTTCACTCTCTTTCTACACTGCCTTCCTGTCTGCACCTTCACAGCTTGTATACAGTATGACCTGTCAATAAGCATGGAGTGGGAGCTGGAAAAGCAGGGAGAGGGAAATGACAGTTTATATAACAGTTATGAAGGTGCCGGCAGAGTACAATGCAAATGAGGGGTAGACATCAAACCTGCCCACTGACTCTAATAATCATTGGTGAAGGACAGGTACATGGGTAATGTGCTGCAGGATGCTAACCACACGCGCTCATCTCAAATAACGTCCCAGAAAGGAGAAGAAGCACTTCGTAGCAGAACCAGTGTTTTTACGTGAGGTCACAGAGAGAAGTAATAAAATCACATGAAGTTACATCTAAGAATGGGTAGAGAAGTATGAGCCCTTATAGTTTTACACAGAAAGTAGTTTGTAGAGATGAGTGGATCGCTTTGCGCAACCCTAGTCCACGGGCCAGGTCAGTGTTCTCTGTCCGTGGACAGGAATTGTACGAATTTCTTAAGCTTCTGAGTTCCCCGGGGCAGTCTTTGATTTGCCAACCTGGAGAGATGTCATTATTGCGCCGCTCCTGTCCACAGACAGAGCGCACTTACCTGGATCGTCGACCAGGGTTGCGTAAAATGATCTGCTCATCTCTAATAAATTGAAATACATTTGTATCTCCCTCAGCTACCCCTTTAAGCCCTACAACGAGAAGGGATTAAAAAATATATAATGCCTGCTTAATTTTTCTGACATGCAACAATGTGTAATTTCTCTGTAAATAACTTTTAACATTCTGAAGATTACTATGTCTTTTCACCTGTGTGACTTCTGTGATGTCTGACAAGATTTGATTTCTGGTTGAAACATTTCCCACATTCTGGACATGAAAATGGCTTCTCCCCTGTGTGAATTCTCTGATGTCTAGCAAGATCTGATTTCTCTGAAAAGCATTTCCCACATTCTGAACATGTAAATGGCTTTTCCCCTGTGTGAATTTTCTGATGCGTAACAAGGTTTGATTTCTTAGTAAAACATTTCCAACATTCTGAACATTTAAACGGCTTCTCCCCTGTGTGCGTTCTATGATGCCTAACAAGGTGTGATTTCTGTGTAAAACATTTCCCACATTCTGAACATGAATATGGCTTTTCGACTTTGTGAGTACTTTCTTGAGAAAAAATTACATAACAGACTGAATGTTGAACATCAATCTTCGACGAATCAGAAGATATAACCTGCTGAAAAGGATCAGATGATAACATTTTTCTGTCAAGTACTGGAGGTAGATCTGGTATAATGGCATGTTCTTCATATGTATCTGGTGTGAAACCAAGATCATCTGTTTCAAAATCAGAAAATATCAGATATCCCTCTGAGCTCCTGGTACAGTCGTCTGCCAAGAATAAAACTTAATTTGTTATTTTTCCATAAGGCTACCTTGCAATTATGTAATTAATTATAATATTACTTTTTTCAACATTGAAATTGCAGCAACAAGAAGGAAAAGTCAAGCACTTTCTCAAACATTATTATCAGTAATCACTTTTAGGGCTCATACTCACTTGTGAGAGACTCGCACGATTCTCTCGCATGAAAACCTGGCACTGCTGCCGGCACTGGGATCGGAGCGTGTGTCTACATGTATTTCTATGCAGCCGCACGCTTCGGTCCCAGTGCCGGCAGCAGTGCCAGGTTTTCATGCGAGAGATTCGCACGAGAATCGTGCGAGACTCTCGCAAGTGAGTATGAGCCCTTATGGAGTAATTTGGCATTTATATTTGTGCATTATTTTCCATATGTTTTGCTCCTATTTTTATCTTTTATGTCTTTTTTTATTTTTTCTCCACAACTTTGCTTATGCAGATATTTCAGAAAGATTTATGAAATATACCCCCCCCCAACAAAAAAAAAAAAATTAGACATTTGGTAAAAGTGGCAATTCACTCCAATTCCTGCCTGGAAAAAGGTTTCTGCTGGAGTTTTTGATTAGGTGCATTTTTACAACTCTTTTGAGGTTTTGCATTTTTTGGTGCTAAAAAGTCACAATAACTGGTTAAGGACTGAAACGAAAAGCATTTTTTTTTAAATTTTGCGCTAGATACATGAACAGGGTGCATAATTTGAGAACTTGGTGAAAAAACATCAGAGAATACAAAAAATAGAAAAGTGGCTTCAATAAATCGTAAATGATGAATTGTGCCGCTGGTCTGAACTTACTCCATGAGTTTTATGCCTGTATGTGGCAAATCAATCTGGTGAGCTACCAGCATCTTTTCGGATTACAAATTTTGTTTGTGATTCTGTCAGCATAGAATGACTGTTGAAACCAAGTACAGGCGCTCAGTGCTTCATGGCGAGGTTAATCATTTAAGTGCACTTTACCACCTGCTTGGTTTCTATCTATTTTCACCATTATTATTATTTATTTATATAGCACCATTGATTCCATGGTGCTGTACATGAGAAGGGGTTACATATAAATTACAGATATCACTTACAGTAAACAAACTAACAATCACAGACTGATACAGAGGGGAGAGGACCCTGCTCTTGCGGGCTTACATTCTACAGGATGGTGGGGAAGGAGACAGTAGGTTGGTGGGTTGCAGCAGCTTCTGTGTTGGTTGAGGCGACATCTCCGGTAGTGGTGAGGAGGTAGCGGGGTCATTGCAGGCTGTAAGCTTTCTTGAAGAGGAGGGTTTTCAGGTTCCTTCTGAAGGATCCGAATGTGGTTGATAGTTGGACGTGTTGGGGCACAGAATTCCAGAGGATGGAGGATATTCAGGAGAAGTCTTGTAGTCTTGTAGGCATTTAGGTGAGGAGCAAATAAGTGTGGAGGAGAGAAGGAGGTCTTGGGAGGACTTGAGATTATGTGAGGGAAGATATAGGGAGATTAGTTCAGAGTCAAATGGGGGAGACAGGTTATAGATGGCTTTGCAGGTCAGTATTAGTAATTTGAACTGGATACGCTGAGGGAATGGAAGCCAGTGAAGAGATTTGCAGAAGGGAGAAGCGGAGGAGTAGCGAGGAGAGAGATAAATTATTCGGGCAGCAGAGTTAAGGACGACTGGACAGGTGTGATGGTGTTAGCAGGGAGTCCGCAGAAAAGGATGTTGCAGTAGTCGAGGCTGGAGAGGTCATGCACAAGCATTTTAGTAGATTGAGGGCTGAGGAAAGGACGGATTCTGGAAATATTTTTAAGCAAGAGGCGGCAGGAGGTGGAAAGAGCTTGGATGTGCGGT
The DNA here is from genome assembly GCF_039654945.1 of Dendrobates tinctorius. Classification (NCBI taxonomy): domain Eukaryota; kingdom Metazoa; phylum Chordata; class Amphibia; order Anura; family Dendrobatidae; genus Dendrobates; species Dendrobates tinctorius. Next base: position 5,828,324 of record NW_027361822.1, read on the forward strand.
TTGAAGGACAGGGCAGAGTCAAGGGTTACTCCGTGGCAGCGGACTTCCGGTACGGGGGAAAGCGTGATGTCGTTAATTGTGATAGATTGATAGATAGATCAGGTAAGGGAGATCTGTGAGATTGAGGAAAGATGATGAGTTCAGATTTGTCCACATTTAGTTTGAGGAAACGAGAGGGGAAGAAGGAGGATATGGCTCATAGACACTTCAGGATTCTGGACAGCACAGAGATGACATCTGGGCCAGAGAGGTAGATCTGAGTGTCATCAGCATAAAGGTGGTACTGGAATCCATGGGACTTTATAAGTTTCCCCACGCCAAGTGTACAGATTGAGAGTAGGGGTCCTAGAACTGAGCCTTGGGGGACTCCAACAGAGAGAGGGTGGGATGAGGAGGTAGTGTGGGAGTGGGAGATGCTGAATGAGCGGTTGGAGAGGTATGAGGAGAACCAGGATAAGGCGAGGTCTTGATGCCAATGGAGGAGAGGATCTGTAGTAGGAGGCAGTGTGGTCAACTGTGTCGAAAGCAGAGGACAGGTCTAGAAGGAGGAGTATAGAGTATTGTCCGTTAGCTTTCCCTGGCTCTATGAAGCCAGAGCTGTCAAAGAAGAAGGTGGTGGATTTTAAGGGAAACCAAGCAAGTGGGAAGGTGTATTTAAATGATTTGCCCCACTGTGAAGAACCGAGCAGCAGAGCTTAGTTTGAACCATCATTCTGTGCTGACAAAGTCCCTTTAAGCTCCTAATTCTAAATCCTTTCTCTAGATGTCACTCAGTTACCACATTGTCTTTTTCTGGTCATGATACTGAATTAGCGGTGAGCATGTTTCTTAGATATTATGAGATCTAGAAAGCTATTGTATACAAAGTTTTCAAATAATGATATATAATGATATATAAGGGTATTTGACAAAAAGTCTTTGTGAGGAATTTTTGGAGCAGAAACTGAGTGGAAACTCTCCACATCCTATTCAAAGACTGAAAACTCCTCAAAAAGTTGTGAGTTTCTGCTTAGTCAAAAACTCAGCAAAACAGGCTAAGTATGTACACTTGAAGAAGGCTGCAAACAGCCGAAACGCATTATGTAAACCTGAAGAAGGCTGCAAACAGCTGAAACGCGTTGTGTATATAGTTTTTGTTTTTTTTATCAGTTCGAATAAAATTTTACCTACAAGCAACCTTACATTTCTGCTCATAGATTTCTCTTGGTGGTAAAGACAGCGCCATTCCCTGGTCCTCCTGTCTGGCATCTACTTTGTGGGATACTCCTGTTTCAGGGTCCAATTCCTCCTCACCAGGTCGGCAGCAGTCTCTTGCAAATACCTCCATACTCAAGCATGAGTTGTGCCTCAGTTTGCGCAACTGCATCAGGTGAGCAATTTCCTATATACTCACCTTCTCAATTGATTATATCTTGCTACGCTTAGATAGAGCCACATTTTTCTCCTCTAATAACTTTAATACAGTGCCACTACATGACAATTTAAACATAATGTGTATGAGGCCCTTCTTTATGTCTAATACAGGATGTATCTGAGCCCCCTTCCATCTAATTTTTGGCAGTTCTTGCTTCCTTCATAAATTACAGTGATATGTCCAATTTTTAATTAAAAAATAATAAAAAAATAAAAATTAATTTCAATTTTGGTTTACTTAAATTATTTTTTTACATCCTTTTTGCATTTTGCCTTATGTACAAGTCATTATACAGGAAAGAATGTTTGTTAACATTTTTTTCCTGTAAACTGCAATCTCTTGTTGATTTCAAATGTTATATTATCAGTCCTTAAAGTGCAGTAAAAGAATTAAACTATTGTCTTCCCCATGCTGTTCTCCTTCCATTCATTACTTTTTCCATCCATTTCAACATTTTTGTTGTCCCCCAGAACTTCTTGTAGGGTCTGCTGGAAAAATGCTCGGCTTTCCCATTAACTCCCATTATATCGTTACTCGAAACGAGCATCTGATTATTAGGAACTGTTAAGTTCAAGTAAGAAGCATCGATGCATGTTAGTGCTCAATCATCCCTAATAATAACACCAGCTAGTGACTTGAGTAGAATTTAGTGGTGACTACTCACCTGTGCATTTATCTGTAGGATTCTCCTCTTTACACTGCTCCTCACCCCTCACATATGTCTCTGTAGTATTATTATGGGACAGATCTTTACCCTAAAACAAAGATTGTAAAAGTCACAGATGAAAACTTAGCATGATGACCAAAAATTACATGTCCGAAGTAGTAATTTGAATAGCTGCAGGTCTCCTGTATAAATCCAACCTGTCGGCTTCTAATTCTACCCAGCAGCCTCCATAACCAGAAAATTGTGAGGAGATCCAGGCAACATCTAATGTCTATGATCAGCTTTATCCGGTCACCTCCACCAAGAATAAATCATACACTGAATGGCCACTTTACTAGACACACTCATCTAGTAGCGCGTTGAACCTCCTTTGACCTTGAGAACTTCAAACAGGAAAGTAGCGAGCTTCAATTTTTTTTCCCAACTCGACTTTAGGATAATTTTAGAGTATGGAGAATAATAAGGAACATATGAATTGCATAAAAAAATAGATGTTAATTGAATTTCCTGACTAAATTTAAGGAACTGTCAAATTCAAATTTTGCCAGCTCAAGGGTAGAATAAGGCTATGTGCCCACGTAGCGATTGTTAAGCGTTTTTGCCACGATTTTCGGAGCGAAAATGCGGCGAAAACGTTTAAAAATCGTGTACAGAATGCCCCCCATGCATTCCTATGGCATTCCGCACATGCTGTGCTAATGCTGCATTTTTTTCCGCGGCGGAATCGCATCGCGGAAAAAATCGCAGCATGCTCATTCTTTTATGCGGAATCGCAAAGAATTGCCGCGATTCCGCACCCATAGGAATGCATGAGAATCGCTTACTTCCCGCATGTGGCTATGCCCACCATGCGGGAAGTTAAACGTCTCATGTGCGGTTGGTACCCATGGTGTGGAGGAGAGGAGACTGTCCTCCAGGCCCTGGGTACCATACCCCTGTAAAAAAAAAGAATAAAAAATCGGGGTATATTTACGTTCCGACGTCACGCGCTGCATTCCCGGCCTAAGCGTTCCCAGTAATGCCTTGCGGCAAGGTCCTGTAATGACGTAGTCTCGTGTGACTCTAGCGGTCTCGTGAGATCGCTATAGCAACGCGAGACCAACGTCATCACAGGTCTCGCAAGGCATTACTGGGAACGCTGAGGCCCGGGATGGCAGCGCGGGACGTCGGAAGGTAAATATACCCCGATTTTTTGATTTTTTTTCAGCATTTTAACATTCTATCTTTTACTATTGATGCCGCATAGGCGGGCTCAATAGTAAAAAGCTGCTCACACTTGTCAAACACTATGTTTGACGAGTGTGACCAACCTGTCAATCACTTTCCAAGCGATGCTTCAAATCGCTTGGAAAGTGCTTGAATATCGCACGCGAAAATCGCGATCATAATCGAGGTAAAATCGCGGTGAAATCGCGCGGAAAAAACGCGCGATTTCTGGGAAGGAGTCCGGTTTTTAGTGTCCGGAATAAAACGCTACGTGGGCACATAGCCTAAAAGAGAAAGGGTACGGCATGCGCAGTGCAGAAGTAAGAAAGAGGTTAGAGGGCGCTGTGCAGAGAATCGAACGTGGGCCTGGCACAAAAACAGGTGAGTATCTTATTTTCACCCCTTTGCCAGACGTCTATATACACTGCCGATTTTGCGTGTTTTCCCACCTACAAAGAATAGAGAGGTCTATAATTTTTATCGCAGTTACACTTCAACTGTAAAAGACAGAAAATAAAAAAAAAATCTAGAAAATCACACTGTATGATTTTTATATAATTAATTTGCATTTTATTGCATGAAATAAGTATTTGATGCAATAGGAAAACAGAACTTAATATTTGGGACAGAAACCTCAAATCAATTTGGTCATCTGTAAAAAAAGCAAAAAAGAAAACAAACTTAACACAAAACCTTCACTGCTTTTTTCACATCATACGGTAGATCTCAAGATGTTATTCCTCGATCGGAACATTCTAAGTATACTCTACACTATTTCATAAAAAACACAAAGTTGACGGTTTCTAAAATATTTGCCCTAGCTAATCCAGCACCGATGACTATGTCTCTTTCGAAGACATTCAGATCGCTTGGTTTTACCATTCTGATATGGATTCACAATGAAAACTGATCACTTAATTTTACATTGCACTAGAAGATCACAGGTCTAATTGTCATAGAAGAAAGCTCCTGATGGAAATGCGCCGGTGTCCTTAATAAATTCTTCATTCAGTGTACAAAACTGGTGGATAAAACAAAACTGAACACCAAACCTTCACAGCCTTCAACACATTATATGGGCAATTTCATGAAACCTTCTCTCCATTTACCTGATGATCCTGAGGAACATTGGGATTTTCTTGTTTACAGTCCTGTGGGAGAAGAGGACGGGGACATCTCTCTGGTGTTGTCCTCTCACTGGATAGAACTGGAGGAGACACATACAGGGACTGAATTCACTCTTTACATACAGATAATTATAGGCCGTGTGTATTTAGTCCTGTCTATTACCTGGTGATGTGAGGGGCTGGGGAACCTCCATCATGACGTCGTTGTACAAATCTTTGTGTCCTTGTAAATATTCCCACTCCTCCATGGAGAAATAGACGGTGACATCCTGACACCTTATAGGAACCTGACACATACAATGACACTGTTACCCCCCGATCCCTTCATAGCATTACTGTATAATGTCACAGCATTCCCAGCAGTGTCACCTCTCCTGTCAGCAGCTCAATCATCTTGTACGTGAGTTCTAGGATCTTCTGGTCATTGATGTCCTCATGTATCAGGGGGTGAGGTGGAGGCCCCGTGATTGGACTCAGGGGTCTTCCCCATCCCTCAGACACAGGGGCCTGACAGCGCTCCCTAGAGGTCTTCTTCACTACTGTGTAATCCTGGTTATGGAGAGACACATTAATAAACCTCACTACAGACATTTCCAGAGTCCTCACCTCTCCAGTTCTGTCCATCTGTTATTCCCATAGATAAGAATGATGTAATGTGACGTCATCAGAATCTCTCACCTCTCCAGTAAGCCGGAAGAGGATCTCTAGGGTGAGGTGTAATATCCTCTCCGCCATCTTGTCCCTGTCCCTATCCATCCTTGTAGGGTCACTCAGGAGAATTCTCTTATATAGAAGATCTCCACTGAGAGGATCCGATATTGTAGGGACCTGAATGGGGAGAAGATGACGATGTAACACCTTAAAGATCCCATGTAAGAAATCTCCAGTAATAAACCAGCGAGCCAAGTCAACTGGCCAATAACCCAGTCTAAGAACACATTTATCATTGAAGTTTCTTGCCGTAAAGAACAGATTTCAGACCTGATTCACACACATCATTATCACAGTTGGGACTTTGATGTCTATATCAATGATTATCACAAAAAGAAAATAACTTCCAGTGTCTGAAATTACCACTATCCAAAATGTACAGAATGTTAATCTCATACGATAAAGACCGGCCCTCATAAATCCTGTAATGCAGCAACATAATAACCTGATGTAGCCTCAGTAAGGGGTTTTCCTCTTTCAGAAATGTGTGCCCTAATCTCAGTAGGATATTTAAAATAAATTCTCATCAGGTATTCACTCTCCCTGAGTCCAACATTGGTTCTCTACTGCAGCTCCAACCTCGGTGATTTCACGACATCAGTGAGGTCACCTCAGCCACGAGTCACCACTCTGGCCAATCACTGAGCCAAGCGGTGTGAGCTGTCAACCATGGCAAAGCGGATGAGCTCCATGACTGCTGGACCCAGGAGGGTGCTCGCCTGCTGAGCTTATTACTTAAAATATTCTACAGAGTTTGAGGCACGTGTTACTGAAAGAGAACTATCCTTTTAAGGGTCCCGGCACCCAGTAATGGGGAATGTCCAGCACCTACCTCCACCTGCAGAGCCGCACACTACATATATGGCTGCTCTGTGCGCACAGGACCTGGGATGAGGTCACAGGAGGGGAGGAGTCAGGGGTCACATGATCAGGGGCCTCAGTGTAGGCAGGACTCTGCTGTGCTGGTTGTCATGGTGCTGGATGAGGGGAAGTTTCTGTGTGGGGTCAGGAGGGGTTTACTTGTGTACGGAGCGGAGCCGTGTGTGTACGAGGTGTACGGAGCGGAGCCGTGTGTGTATAACAGGTATAGAACGTAGCCGTGTGTGTGGTATTTCCCAGTGAGTACAACGCAAAAGGCTGCCTTTGACATAGTGGACCATTCCCTATTACACCAACTCCTCATCTCGCCCCCTGTCTGTTGGAGTCCCCCCAAGGCTCAGTTTTAGGACCCGTGCTCTTCTCCATCTACACCTTCAGCCTGGGACAGCTCACGGAGTCACGGCTATCAGTATCCCCTCTATGCTGCTGACACACAGATCTACATCTCAGGACCCGATATCACCTCCTTACTAACCATAATCCCACAATGTCTGCTATTTTATTCATCTCTGCTAGATTTCTTTTCCAAAGATTTTATTTGGATTTTAAAATAACAGGCAAGAATAGGGAGTAAGGGCAGGAGAGGAAGGAGGGGGGGGGAGAGGATAGGGATGGGGAGGGGAAGAAAAAAGGGAGGGACATAGGTAAAATAACAATGCAACAATATAACAATATAACAAGAGTGATATTACACTTATAGGGTACATAATGCCCAGGTCACTGGGGGTGTAAAAGGTATAAACAAAACGACTGCGAACAAACGCATAACGAGAGATTGTAAGCCAATTAAGGCCAATCATAAGTGAGCAAATATTTAACAAGGATTAGTAGACGAAATATACAATTAAATGGTAGCGCCTAGAAGTTGGTGGTGAAAGAAATTAAATTATAGGGGACAGAAAGGCCTTGTCCCATTTGTTCCATTTTTTATAAAATTTTCCAAACTGATTATTAATCAGAGCAAAATTCAGTTCATGTGCTCTATGTTGCTGGGCTAGGTGGAAGATAACCTCTGGATTTGGGAGTATTTTGTTTTTCCAGTGGAAAGTGATGAAATTTTTTGCTACAAGACAAAGATGAATGAATATGGGTTGGAGTGTCAAGTCTAGTTCGTCTAGGTTAAGGGAAAGAAGGGCCATTTGAGGGGTGAGGGTTAAAGTTTTGTTAGAGAGTTTATTGAGAGAGGTAGAGATCCAAGACCAGACTATTTTTGACTCTGGGACATTCCCAAAACATATGCAATAGGTCTCCCTTGAAGCCGCAGTCTCTCCAGCAAAGGGGTGAGGATGAGTTTGAAGGACCGAAGTGTGCTAATTTTGCCGGAGTAAGGTACCAATTACTAATAGTTTTAAAGTATGTCTCTTGAAGTGGAAATGAGATTGTGGAGTTGTACGTTTTGGAGAGAGCCTCTTCCCATTGTTCAGGAGAAAAGGTGGATTTTAGGGTTTTTTCCCAGGTAACCATATAAGGGCTTTTTGACAAACTATCGTCGTTGTTGAAGGAGTCATAGAGAAAGCCATGACTCCAAAAGATTTTATGATGAGGATTGAGTAAGACTTTTATGGAAGCGTGAGTAAAGTTCATTTTTGACTTAAGAAAAGCGAGGACATTATCTTTTAAGAGGATGAATTCTAAGAATAAGGAATGAGGGACGTTAAAGTTTTTTCTTAGCGATGCAAAGTCTACGAAATTGGAGCCGTTGTGGATATCTCCCAATTTTGTGATTTTTAATTCTGGCCAAATAGTAGGGAGGGTTACGTTAGAGAGGCTAAAAATAAGAGTAAGGGGTATGTTTTTTAGAATGGGGAATTTGTGTGTCCGTCTGCTTGGTTTGGAGAATTTACACCAAGCTTGAGCAATGGCCAGGAATAGAGGGTGAGCGTTAAAGTTAGGAAGATGATTTGAGATTGCTTGAGTGATGATGTTGCTTAACTGTTTACCATTATTTAAAAATAGTTCCAAGTCAAACCAGGCCGGAGGTTCACGTTGGGAAATCCAATGGACACTTTGTTTAATCAGAAGAGTTTGATAATGGGCAATAATGTTGGGAAGGCCCATCCCCCCATTCCCTTTTTTCCTGCATAATGATGAGGAAGAAGTCCTAGCTTTTTTCCTCCCCACAGGAAGGTTTTGAACAAAGATTGGATGTTTGTCAGAAGTATGACCAGGAGGGAGGCATCGGAGAACATATAGAATTTTTGGAAGGATGTGTGTTTTAAGGATATATCTCTGCTAGATTTCTAAGACTTAACATGAACAAAACAGAATTCATCATTTTTTCCCGTTCTCACGCAACACCCCTAACAGACCTAGCCATTAAAGTCAATGGCGGCTCACTCTTGGGGCAACCCTGGACTCTAATATCTCCTTCAAACCACATATCCAAACCCTTTCCATTTTCTGCTGACTCCAAATCAAAAGTATAATTCCCAGATCTGCACATTTCTTAAATAAAAATCTGCAAAAACCCTAATGCATGTGCTCATCATCTCACACCTCGAATACTGCAAACTACTGCTCTGTGGCCTCCTTTCTAACATTCTAGCACCACTGCAATCTATCCTAAACTGCTGCCCAACTGATCGACGACCTGTCTTTGCTTATTATGAAGATTTGTATTTTGGTCTTTGCAATCATGTAAGAAGCGCTAATGATACACTTTGAAGAGCTTTGTGAGTCACATGCCTCTGTATTTCTTTAACTATCACTGACACCACTGAATGAATCCCATAAACTTTTAATTGGAGTTAGAACTACTTTAACGATCTTCATAATGAGTGTATGATTACTTTAAGGAATCGGGCCAACCTCAATGAGTTTTTGCTTGGAGATAGCAACCTTTTGTCAAAAGTCTCTTCCTAAATTTCCATAAGTTATGTAGGGAGCCAGCTCTCACCTGAATTATATTAAAATAAAGGGTTAAAGGCTTGTACATATTGGTGCATGGAACCCTCACCCTACTGTGATCTGCATAGCCAGGCATGCCACAAAACCAATGACATCTCCAGGATAGAGATGAATATTAAAGGGCCAGATGTCTACACGCATACCAGGCTAGTATTGGAACCAAAATAGAGAAATATATTGTTTCAAGGTGGATTGGAAAGGTGTAAGAACTCACATAAATAGATATAAAGCATTTTAAAAAGACAAACTGAAAGGGGATTTAGATTACACTGTTCTGCATATTTTCAACTTGATAGAGATGAGACCGCTCTATAGGCATAACCCTCCAGCAGTGAGTCATCGGAGATAAGCCTCTCACTTTACGGCACTACAGACCTCGCACAGACCCGCATACCCCCGCAGAGCCCCGTAGACCCCACACACACACGCACACACACATAGTCCGCACACACCATACACGCACACAGTGTCGGAGCATGCACATTTGTCAGACGGATCCTGCGCCCATAGGTTTCCATTCTAGCAAAAATCGGACAGCGCTGGATCCGTCGCTGTCCAATTTTTCGACTGATACAAAAAACATTGCTCTGTGCGTCCGGCCGCAGGACAAAGAATTTCCAACGCATCCGGCGAACGACGGATGAAACGTGAGGCCATCCATCACTAATACAAGTCTATGAGAAAAAAACTGATCCAGTGGCGTCAGTCGCCAGATCCGTTTTTTCAAAAAATGATGGATTGTGACTGATGGCGAAAAACTGACGTGTGAAAGGGGCCTTAGATACATCTCTTATATTAATTCATACATTTACTCTGTATGCCCTGTCAGATCCGGAACTTCTGACTGATATCACAGCCCTTGGTGCCTTTACGCCTTTTCTTTTGAGCAACGGAGCTTTCCCGATAGCGCGCATGCAGAGTTCTTCCTACCTCGGATACTTCCGGTGACGCTCTTACATCATTGCAAGTACATCATTAGGAGGAGGGAAGACACGCGATGCGCCGATACAACAGGTCGGTCTCCTATCTTCCCTTAGCTAGCGTTGATAGGATGGTGCTCATTTATATTCTCAGCTGCCCCTCACCCTGACACGCCCTCGGAAGATGCTGGCAGCGAAACGTGTGACGGGTTAAGGGGACACCTAGAGCACTCTCATGTTGGCTGCATTTCATACCTATAGGTAATATACTGTTCACTATATTCCTATATTGGCAACCTGCATATATGCTTCAGTTGATTCGGCTATCATTGGCATTTTCTGTTCCATATTATTGCCCTGATCTATTATAGTAAGAGAATTAATCAGTACAATTTGTGCCTATATTACATTTAAGCCTAGCAATCATTTTTTTTTTTTTTTTTTTTATAAATTCTTTATTTAAGAATGTAATTACAGGAATATTAACAAAGTACATGTCAATATAATCAACATTCAGTTTTTCATATGGGGAGGGAAATTCAGGGAGGGTTGGGTAAAAAGGAAGGGAGGGGAGTAACAGGAGAGAGGGTAAAACTGGAAGGGAAAAGGGAAGATAGGGATGATAGTCCCGTAAGAAAATAGCCTCTATCTATTTGTTTACAACATCAAATAGCGAAGTGTATACAATCATATATAGCATAAACAATATATAGTAAGAAAATTCTTTGCATTAAATCTTGATAGTATTTTTGTACAAGAACCATTGGTGCCATCTTCTTTGTAGTTTGTCCTGTTTACAGTAAGTCAACCGGATTTTTTCAAGAGAATAAATACTATTGGCTTCGTTTATCCACTCTGAGAGGAGAGGTGGGTCAGTATCTTTCCAATACCTAGCTATAAGAATTTTAGCTGCATTAAGCAAATGGGAGCATACAATATAATCACTTAGATTTTTATATTGAGGACGAACATTAAGGAGGATTTGTTTGGGTGTCAAAGGAGGCATTGAGGCATTGTTCGAAATACATTTTTTATATTGTGAGGTGCCAAGGGGAGAGGTACTAGAAAACAGGTATGTTTCTCCCCGTTTCATTTCATATGTCTCCCTGTACTGATGATGAAGCCAGTTTATTTCACTGTAATCCAGTCCTGGTTTCCTTAGTGATCAGCATGGAAAGGACTGGTAGTTCCCCCTCCACTAATTCAATCCAGGTTTTGGTTTCCTGACTGGTCCAGCTGATATAATCAGGAGGAGCTGGAATCTCTCAGTCTATCGTCTGCTGAACTGGGAGCTGACACAGTAAGATAACATGGACTTGTTTGCTGTTATATAGGTTTATTTTGTAGTTAGCCTGCTATTGTTAGTTAGTGGCCAGACGGCCTTAGACGTTTTATTTCATGTTTGGCATGTGTAACATTGGATAACAAGTGTGCACAATAAATATGCCGTGTCCATATTGCTAGTCTGCTGAAGTGACTTCATAGCCACACGCTTGTGCCAAAGCAAAGATCCTAGCTGAGCTATCTATTCCCCACAAATGGTGTTTCGAATGCGGGCACTTGTGGCTGCTGGACTGTGACTGCAGAGAAAACGCTGTGTATGTCCTGGCTGAAAGCTTCTGCGCTTTTGAAGAGCCAAGAGTCCAGTAATATGGAGGAACTAGTGAAGCAGTTATTGCAAGCAAATGTGCAGCAACAGCAGACTAATGCTTGCTTCCAGAAGGCTCTGGAGCAGCAACACCAGATGCAGCAAGAGCAGTTGGAGGCAATAAAACAGGCCTTGGTTCGGCAACCCCGAGATGAGGGAGACCGTACACAAAGCGCTGCTAGTGCGCAGAAAGCCGTACAGAAGACTTTGCTTAAAATGACCGCAGACGATGATGTGGAAGCATACCTCACCGTGTTTGAACGTATTGCAGAACGTGAGCACTTGCCACTGGACAGATGGGCTGAGGTAGTGGCTCCATTTCTGAGCGGAGATCCACAAAAAGCCTATTACGATCTGAGTGGAGCGGATGCTATGGACTATATCAAACTCAAAGGTGAAATCCTGGCAAGGCTGGGAGTAAACACGTATGTACGTGCACAGAGGGTGCATTTATGGAATTTTGTGGAGCATCAGCCAGCCCGCTCACAAATGCATGATCTCATCCATCTAGTAAAGAAATGGCTGCAACCGGAGGCTTTGACGTCCGCACAGATGGTGGAGCGTGTTGTTCTAGACAAGTACCTGCGGTCCTTACCCGCTAAGATCCAGAGGTGGGTTGGACAGGGTGACCCAACTACCGCTGACCAGTTGGTGAATATGGTCGAACGCTACAATGCTTCTGAAAGCCTACTCCAAGGGACGTTAGCACCCCACTGGCCCCCCAAGAAATCGCTGGAGAGTCCTGCGAAACCTACTCCATCTTCAAAAGAAGAGAACGTCACAATGAAGGGTAGCAGACCTACAAAGGACTATGGAGGTGGTACGGGCTCACATCAAGCCAGCAGACCTCGTCTGGGATCTCCATCGAGGAGACAAGGGCCTATACAATGTTGGCGATGTCGCGGGCTTGGCCATGTAGCAGCTAACTGCCCAATGACTACGGAGCCAATGGACTGTAATGCTATGAGGCGTCTTTCATTATATGTGCAGTCAGTCTGTGTGGCGGAGACCCTCACGGGAAATGAACAACACGTGTGCCATGTCGAGGTTGACGGTTATAGTGTGAATGCCATCTTGGATTCCGGCAGTCAAGTAACTTTGGTACATGCCAGTTTGGTGGACTCTAGCGCCCTAACGAACTTAACCGTGGGCATTAGTTGCATCCATGGGGATACTAAGAACTACCCCACTGCCTGGGTTACTCTTGCCACGCCAGTAGGGACCAAAAGACATCAGGCGGCAGTCATAAAGTCTATGGGACACAGTGTAATCCTGGGGAGAGACTTTCCCTTATTTTGGGACTTGTGGAACTTCAAAAGTGGCATGAACCCTCTAGTTGAAGACGGTGCTCTGGAGCTAGCCCCTGAACCATTGCAGCAAGACGACGGAGAACTCATCTCAGAGGAAGTACTAGAATCTGTGGACTCTCCTCTGGCTGTGTATGCAGGCGAGGCAGACCAGCTAGAGGATGTTTTAGAAATGCCTGACCTTGAGGTGGCCCGTGGTAAGTTCGGGACCGCTCAGCACCAGGATCCTACTCTAGCAAGGGCGTGGGAAAACATAAAGGTCTCCGAGGGAAGACCATTGTACCCAGGGGCTCAAAATGAGTTCCCACACGTGGCGGTGCAGCAGGATATGTTGTATCACATAGACAAGGTGCGAGGGGTGGTGGTAGAACAACTAGTGGTACCTAAGTCCTTTCGCCAGGTAGTTTTGGAGTTGGCACATAAACATCCCTTGGGAGGACACCTGGCGGTAGAAAAGACAAAACACCGTATTCTGCAACGTTTCTTTTGGCCGGGTCTAGTGGGAGACGTGACCCAGTACTGTCGGTTATGTCCTACGTGTCAATTGACCGCACCTATGTCACATTTTAGAAGCCCCTTAGTGCCCTTACCAATAATAGAGGTGCCCTTCGAGAGGATAGCAATGGATATAGTCGGTCCATTAGTTAAATCTGCCAGGGGTCATCAGTACATTTTGGTAGTATTGGATTACGCCACGCGTTATCCCGAAGCAGTGCCCTTGCGGAATGCCAATGCGAAATCAATTTCAAAGGAGCTGGTTAATATGTTTTCCCACACCGGCATTCCGAAAGAGATACTTACGGATCAAGGGACCCCCTTTATGTCTCATGTACTTAAGGATTTATGTAAACTGCTAAAAATCTCCCATTTGCGTACCTCAGTATATCACCCTCAGACTGATGGTTTGGTGGAGCGCTTTAACAAAACCCTAAAGGGAATGTTGAAAAGGGTGGTGGATAAGGACGGGAGAGATTGGGATGCCCTACTACCATACCTCCTGTTCGCTATACGTGAGGTACCCCAATCCTCCACAGGCTTTTCACCTTTTGAGTTGGTTTATGGGCGGTGTCCTAGAGGCCTGTTAGATATTGCCAAGGAGACTTGGGAACAAGAGGTGACTCCTTATCGCAGTGTAATTGAACACATAACACTTATGCAGGACCGAATTGCAGCAGTTATGCCAATAGTTAAAGAGTGTTTAGAGCGCGCACAACATGCCCAAAGCACGGTATACAACCGAGCGGCAAAAACACGAGTCTTTCAACCCGGAGACAGGGTGTTGGTATTGGTGCCTACCATAGAGAATAAATTTTTTGCAAAATGGCAGTGACCATACGAAGTGCTGGAACGAGTAGGTGAAGTAAATTATAAGATACACCAACCAGACAAGAGAAAGCCCGAACAAATATACCACATAAACTTGCTTAAGGCCTGGCGGGACAGGGAGAGTCTGGTGGCAGGAGCTGCCCTTGAGGATGGGCCTCGAGGGGCACCACCTTCTAAGGTAAAGGACCCCCAGGTAGCTCCGCCAGAAGTGGGTATTGCAGACACGCTATCCGAAAGCCAAAAACGAGAGACCAGGGAGTTCATACAGAGGAACGCAGATATTTTCTCGGAACTTCCTGGCCGGACTCACCTAATTAAACATGACATTATTACTGATCCACAGGCGCGGGTACGGCTTAAACCATATCGAATTCCAGAGGCTCGGAGATATGCCATTTGGGTTGCATGGTGCCGCAGCCACCTTCCAACGTCTAATGGATATTGTCCTAAAACCCCATGGCCAGTATGCATCTGCGTACTTGGACGACATTATTATCTTTAGCAATGACTGGGACACACATTTGTCAAAAGTACAAGCCGTCTTAGACTCCTTAAAAACAGCTGGGTTGACTGCCAATCCCAAGAAATGTACGTTGGGATTGGAAGAGGCTCGCTATCTGGGATATAGCATAGGGAGAGGCGTCGTGAAGCCTCAAGCCAATAAAGTGGATGCTATTCAAAATTGGCCACGACCGGTAACCAAAAAACAGGTTGGAGCTTTTTTAGGGATCGTTGGTTATTATAGGCGGTTCATCAAACATTTTGCGACCATCGCAGCTCCTCTCACAGATCTTACTAAGGGGTCGAAATCTGTCACAATAAAGTGGAACGCAGAAGCAGAGGAGGCCTTTCAGCGATTGAAAACAGTCCTCTGTGACCAACCAGTGTTGGTTGCACCAGACTTTAAACGGGAGTTTATTGTCCAAACAGACGCCTCTGGGGTGGGCCTCGGCGCGGTTTTGTCTCAAGAAGTAAATGGCGAGGAACACCCAGTGGCCTATCTAAGCAGAAAGCTTACAAGAGCAGAAAAGAACTACAGTGTAGTTGAGCGGGAAGCCCTGGCTGTGAAATGGGCCCTGTGCACCTTGCGCTATTATTTACTAGGTCGCCAGTTTAGGCTAGTGACGGACCATTCGCCCCTAACATGGATGTCCCGGGCAAAAGAAGGCAATGCGTGGGTGACACGCTGGTTCTTAGCATTACAAGGGTTTAAATTTTCCGTTGAGCACAGGGCGGGCACAGCGCACAGAAATGCAGATGCGTTGTCTAAAACGCACTGCTTGGTGACTCGTCGTGTCCGACCCCACGGGCTCGAACAGAGGAGGGGGGTGTGTGAGGTGCCAAGGGGAGAGGTACTAGAAAACAGGTATGTTTCTCCCCGTTTCATTTCATATGTCTCCCTGTACTGATGATGAAGCCAGTTTATTTCACTGTAATCCAGTCCTGGTTTCCTTAGTGATCAGCATGGAAAGGACTGGTAGTTCCCCCTCCACTAATTCAATCCAGGTTTTGGTTTCCTGACTGGTCCAGCTGATATAATCAGGAGGAGCTCTCAGTCTATCGTCTGCTGAATTGGGAGCTGACACAGTAAGATAACATGGACTTGTTTGCTGTTATATAGGTTTATTTTGTAGTTAGCCTGCTATTGTTAGTTAGTGGCCAGACGGCCTTAGACGTTTTATTTCATGTTTGGCATGTGTAACATTGGATAACAAGTGTGCACAATAAATATGCCGTGTCCATATTGCTAGTCTGCTGAAGTGACTTCATAGCCACACGCTTGTGCCAAAGCAAAGATCCTAGCTGAGCTATCTATTCCCCACAATATGTACGTGTATCATTTTCCAAAAAGGGTCAATTTTAGTACATTCATACCAAATATGAGAAGGCGTACCTGGTGATGATTTACATCTCCAGCAGCAAGATGAGTGGGATTTATCAAACCTATAAAGAGTATCTGGAGTTCTATACCAGCGAGAGATAATCTTATAGTTTAATTCTTGGTATCTTGTTGAAGGAGAGATGGAATGAACCTCTTTCCAGAGCCTAGAGATTTCTACTGATGTCAATGAAATGATCAATTCCCTCTCCCATTTAATTATGAAGTTAGGAGGTTCCCCTGAATCACAGAATATTTTGTACGTTTTTTATATTATTTGTCTTTAAGTCAAAAAAGATATCCTGTGTTGATTTTACAATAGAATTGCTGGAGATATTAGGTATGTGAATTCTAACTGTCTCTTTTATAATTTCTAGATCTGTATCTGATATTTTGATGTCGCTAAATATATTCTTGAGTTCGTTAATAGAAATGATATTTTTTTTTAATAAGGTGGCCTATATGTATATAAGAGAGGTTTCCTAGGGTTTTGAGTTTGTTTTTAATAGCTCTATATCTGTTCGGGATCAGATGTAGCAGTGGGGTATGCGTACAGATATCTGGAACTAAGTTGCATTTTTTATTAGTCCTGTTCCAGAGAGTTATTGATAATTTAGTTATTGGGTTCACAATTTCACAGTATTTAAATTTGTTACATGGTGTTGACCAGAGATAATGGTTAATATTTTTATTTAAAAGATTAAGTTCAATGTTGACCAACAGTTTCCTAGGGGGAAAGATTCTTGCTTCCCTGATTCTAGCCATATGTGAAGCAAGTCTATATTTTTCAAAATCCGGCATGCCCAACTCTCCTTTACATTTTCTTTTTATTAGAGTTGAATGTTTAATCCTACTGCTTTTATTTTGCCAAATAAATTTGGATATCAGGGTTTTGCATTTTTGAAAGAAGGATTGTGGGATATCAATAGTGAGGACTTGGAGGAAATAAAGTAATTTGGGAAGGGTGATCATCTTTACGATGTTAATTCTGCCAAACCAAGAAATGGGCAACTCCATCCATGAGGAGAAATCGCGTTCTAGGTTGCGGATTAGAGGTAAAAAGTTAAGGTTATATAAAGAAGAAATGAAGTTATTAATCTTGGTCCCTAGGTATGAAATATGAGAAGTTATTTTTGGAATGGGGATTTTTTTGGATAAAAGACTCCAGTTTTCTTGATCCACATTAAGGTTTAATATTTCTGATTTAGAAAAATGTATCTTGAAGTTTTATACTGAGCCAAATTCGCGCATTTCTTCATTTAGTGGATTGATAGATTGCCAGGGGTCTTTGAGGTAGAAAAGAACATCGTCCACAAAGGCGGCTATTTTGTGTTCCCTCTCACCGCAGCGAACACCCCGGATTTTGTCTAATTATTTGCAGAAAGGTTTCCATGACTAGAGCAAACAGAAGTGGGGAGAAAGGGCACCCCTGTCTTGTCCCATTTCCTATCCCAAAGCTAGGAGATAATTCATTATTAATTTTCAATCGAGCCGTTTGGTAGGAATATAGAGCCAGAATTTTTCCAATGAAGGATTCAGGTAAGCCGAATTTCGCCAATGATTTTTCCATAAATTCCCAATCAATTCGGTCGAAGGCCTTTTCGGCATCAGTTGACAAAAGAGCAGTTTGAATGTTTTTACATTTTATAAAATGGATTATATTCAGGGTTTTAATAACGTTATCTTTGGCCTCCCTACCCCCCACAAAGCCCACCTGGTCAGGATTGATCAAATCCGACAAGAGGTTCTGTACCCTTCCGGCCAAGATCCTTGCATATAACTTAATGTCGTTATTAATCAACAAAATTGGCCTATAGCTACCACAAAGGGTTGGGTCTTTACCCTGTTTTGGGATAAGAGCAATGAGAGCAGAAAGTGCCTCTATTTTGAATGGGTTTACCCTAGATATAATGCCGGCACCTCCCTCCCCTAGTATTCCTCTAATGTCCTGCATGTCCACATATCTATTGATGGAATTCATGTGAAATGAAGACGCACAGTTTTTCAGCTATATTGGTGAGTGCTGCATAGTTCTCCTTTTTTCGCTTTACATTGACAATTTAGGTAAGTCTCTTGTTTGTAGATAATTATTGATGAGTTCAGATTTCTTTTTTCGGGATGTAGAGTCCTCCCTCGTTTTTAGATTATAAAGATTTGAGTAAAATAAGCTAAAACTTTTTGCTTTATCTTCCGTTTTGTTCTGTATTTGGTCTTGTGAGTCTTTAATCTTTTGTATATATGCTGAGTTAATTTTTTTTTAACCAAATTCGCCAGATTTTTACCGCATTTATTCGCTTGAGTGTATATTTTAAATCTAGAATACTGCAAATATTTTTCAGAATCTTGTCTCAGCAATTCTCTGAGTTCTGCTATAAGTCTGAAAAGATCTTTTTCTAACGAAGCTTCCTGGGTTGTTTTATGTTTCTCCTCTAGATTCTAAATTTGAGATAATAAGGAAGCCGTGAGTTTCTCTTTTTCTTTTTTTTTTCTACAAACCAATTGTATGAAAAAACCTCTGAGCACCGCTTTGTGTGCCTCCCAGATATTACAATCGGAGATATCATCGCTACGGTTTTCTAGGAAAAATTGTTTAATATTCTTTCTTATGAGCTTCTGCAAATCAGCATCATATATTAAATTATTTAATTTCCAATTGAAGGCGCACTTTTTTATGTTGTTTAGGGCGATATAGGCAAACAATGGGGCATGATCGGAGTATACTATATTATCATAGGTGGTTTTCCTAACCATGCTTATAAGATGGTGTGGTATGAATAGATAGTCGATTCTTGAGTATTTTTTATGTACTGATGAGAAGAATGAATAGTCTTTTTTTGAAGGGTGAATAACTCTCCAGGTATTTATCAAGAGAAGGTCCGTCAACGATTTTTTAATATATCTATTGTTTTATGTGGTATGGATGATTGCCCATTGGAGGTATCTAGAGGGGGTGTGTAAGGGGGTGAAATCGCCTCCTAGTTTTGGTGTGCCTTCAATGAAATGATTCAGAAGTCTAAATTTTTTTTTTAAAAAGGGAAGATGGTTCGCATTTGGAGCAAATATATTTATTAATGTGTACGTTTTATTATAAATCATACATTTCAAGAAGAGATACCGTATTTTTCGCTTTATAAGACGCTCTGGATTATAAGACGCACCACAAATTTTGAGGAGAAAAATAGTAAAAAAACTTTTTTTTAATAAAATGGTGGTGCCTCTTATAATCCAGGTGTCTTATTGCTTACCGGGGGTGGTGGCTGCGGTGAAGTGGGGTCCCAGGGTCGCTGGTGGAGGAGGCAGGAGTGGGGTGATACTGCAGGCCGCAGGAAGGGATGAGAGGGTGCTCCGATGTGCAGCACACTGCCAGGGGGGCTCGTGCCACTACCAGGGGGGCTCATGCTGCTACCAGGGGGGCTCGCGCTGCTGCCAGGGGGGTCTGTGCCGCTGCCAGGGGGGCTCATGCTGCTACCAGGGGGGCTCATGTTGCTACCAGGGGGCTCATGCTGCTGCCAGGGGGGGCTCATGCTGCTACCAGGGGGGCTCATGCTGTTACCAGGGGCTCATGCTGCTGCCAGGGGGGGCTCATGCTACCAGGGGGGCTTGCGCTGCTGCCAGGGGGGCTTGCGCTGCTGCCAGGGGGCTGTACTGCTGCCTGGGGGATCATGCTGCTACCAGGGGGGGCTTGCGCTGCTGCCAGGGGGGCTGTACTGCGGCCAGGGGGGTCTGTGCAGCAGCCCGGGGCTCTGCCTACATTTACTGGGTGTCCGTTGGCTCTGTGGGTGTCTCCGGGTGCCCAGCCATGTCTCCACGTGGCCAGCGGTGTCTCCGGTTCCAATCTCGGGGCTCTGGCGACATTTTGCGACAGGCCAGAGCCCCGAGGCTCCCTCTCGGTTCCCTCTGTTTTGGGCTCCGGCAATATGGCGGCCGCCGCCGGGGGCGGCGCATGCGCTGATGGTGATCTCGGGACTGAGATCTCGAGAGATGAGATTTCAGCGAGATCTGTCCCGAGATCACCATCAGTGCATGCGCCGCCCCTGGTGGTGGCCGCCATATTGCCGGAGTCCAAAACAAAGGGAACCGAGGGAGCCCCGGGGCTCTGGCGACATTTTGCGACAGGCCAGACACCTCTGGGCACGTGGAGACATGGCTGGGCACCCGGAGACACCCACAGCGCCAACGGACAGCTGGACACCCCTGCGGCCTACACCCGGTAATGTATATCCTCTTTGTAAGACGCACCCCCATTTTCCCCCCAAGTTTGGGGGAAAAAAGTGCGTCTTACAAAGCGGAAAATAAGGTATCTCCCATCTCCATCCAGTAGAACATCTTTAAAAACAAAAGGGAGATTTTTACTAACAACAATAGAAACCCCTTTATTTCTTTTGTTTGGGAAGTAGAGTTGTACCATCTAGTGAATGTTTTATTCTTAGTTATAGGGGTATAGGTCTTCTTGAAATGAGTTTCTTGGAAAAAGACTACATCAATTTTGTTCTTCTCTACATGCTTCAATATTTGTGATCTTTTCTGCGGGATGTTTATGCCTTTAAGATTAAAGGTTGCAATATTTAAGTTGGTCATATGGACAGTTTATACTTGATAATTTTTTTGAAGCGGCATCCAACAGGACCAGAGAGGAAAAACTTACAACTGGGGGTAACAATTATTAACATCTCTATAGAGAACATGTTTACCAAGTTATTGGGGCGGATTCCCATCCCAGTTCAAATTCACAGTTTGCTACTGGTTGGTTGAAAGGCCAGTATGGTGTCCAACCAGATGTTACAGCAAATAAAGATCGCCAGATCTATGGGGGCGTGGACTTGCCGATCAAAGGATTAATAAAGAAAAAATAAAAAAACAGATAGGAAGGAAGAGAAGGAGGAGGGGGAAAAGGGCAAGAAAAAGTAGAGGAGACCAAGAAAAGGGAGAAAAGAGACATTAAGATTGCCAATCTCCGACTGAGTCTCGCTCAGTAGAGGACTAAAACCAGAGTAGAGCACTTATTAATCTATTCTACTAGCTTTTTTTTTTTTAAATTATCAAGAGTGGTGAACTGTAAGAAAAAAAGGCAGTTAAACACAAAAACATATTATTCAGAGTTAGTGAAGAATCTATGATGCCAAAACCAGATCATTTCTGAATCTCGAATTAACAAAATTCCCTTTTGTTTTGGGGAGATTCAGTCTTCACCTACTTTATTGTTAACAGTTGGTGTTTTGCTAATGTCTGTATTCATCCTTCTAATTTTTGGGGGCTTATTTGGTGTGATATTAGACCATTTTTCATGTTTTGGTAGTGGTGGAAGTCTAAGAAGATCCTCAGCTGTTGTCCAATCCGGAAGTTGAAGCTGAAGAAGATCCAACTTATTCAGAATGTAGGGTAGATCTTCAGGTGTTTTAACAATTAGAGTTTTATTTTCAAAGGAAATGGCAAGTCCAAATGGAAACATCCACCTGTAGGCTATATTCCTGTCTCTAAGGATCCTAAAGGCTGAAGTTGTGTGAACTTTGAAAGGTCCTAAAAAATTTGGACCTCATTATCCTCATATTCAATTTTAATGGCTTGTCTGGATTTATGGTACATCTCTTCTTTGATTTTAAAGCTTTGTATATAGCAAAGTATGTCCCTGGGTTTGTCCGGGCTTATGTTTTTGGGTCTGTAGACTCTATGAGCCCTTTCAATGCATATGGTATTAGAGTCATCTTTACCCAACAAGTCATTGAATATGTTGGTGAGGATTATAGGGATATCTTTATCCAGAATTTTTTCCGGGAGTCCTCTAATTCTTAGATTGTTCCTTCTTGACCTGTTCTCCAGGTCATCTATGTGAATTTTTTGAAGGAAGCTTTCCTTTTGATTGTCAATTAGAATTTCCGTGACGCGTTCAGAGTGTGTGGATAGCTATTCACAGGTATCCTCCAAGGTCTGTAATCTTGTGTGTACTTTCTTGACATCCTTTTTAAGGTCTGCTATTTCTTCTTTAATGGTTTGGGTAAAGTCTTTAAAGAGGTTTCTTATGCATTCCATAGTAGGTATGGTTTTGATATAATCCTTAAGATTTGTTTCTTCATATGTAGAGTCCTCCTCCTCGTCACTGTCAGACCATTGCGCGAGAGAGGAAGAACTCTGTTTATGAACTTGTGATGCATTATTGGATTTACTGGACTGAATATCAAGAGTTGTTTTCTGGATTTCTCCCTCTCCTGACCCTTCTTGGGGGTTTTTTGTGGCTTTGGCTACTTCTTCGGTTTGTAATTTAGTAGATTTACCCATTTTTATATCTGGTCTCAATGTAACTCAGTCGGAGAGAAATGGCAAAATCAAGTCATTTAAGTGTTTTTCATAGTTTTATAGACAGCAGTTCCTAGATTCAAAAATAGGTCGCCATCTAAATGTTATTATTCTCTTGTGGGGAGGTGTAAAACTTTCATTTAGTAGTGTATAGGATTGAGGGTTAATCTGAGGTAGAGATTAAATCCTATTTTCCAATCCTTCCCAGCTTGTTCCTCTGTGATGAGAGGAAAGTGCAGTACATAAAGATTGTGCAGTCCCTCTTAATAATAGATTTATATTCCCGCAGCTGTACCTCAGAGAGGAGCTCCCACCGTCTCCTTGTCAGCTCCTCCAGCCGTGCAGCAGGGCGGGAAAATATCCCTTCTCCAGCATCTCAGGCTCCCTCAGGACTGTCCCGGCCTCCTCCGTCCTGCAGGAAAAGATCTAAGGGATCCAGGGGGTCACCAGTCCATCCAGACCACAGTAGAGTGGAATGTGGGGAGGAAAAAGGTTTTTTTTTCCTTGATTTATTTCCTTTTAGGCAGGAGCTCCTGTGCCGTGCGTCCTCTCCTCAGCTTGGTCAGGCCACGCCCCCCTAGCAATCATTTTATATGTATGTGTATCTTGTAGAGAGTGAGGCCCCATTTACTGTTATTGTGAGGTGGTATACAAATAGTATATAACATATATAGTGGTGATTTATGTCAAGGGAGGTCACAGTACCTTGATTTACGCTTTACAGCTTCCCCTTTTTACCTTCTAAATAGTAGTGATTTGTGTTAACCCCTTAGTGACAGAGCCAATTTGGTACTTAATGACCAAGTCAATTTTTACAATTCTGACCACTGTCACTTTATGAAGTTATAGCTCTAGAACATTTCAGTGTATTCCACTGATTTTGAGACTTTTTTTTGTGACATATTGTACTTCATTTACTGGTAAAATTTCTTCGATATAACTTGCGTTTATTTATGAAAAAATGGAAATTTTGCAAAAATGTTGTAAATTTTGCAATTTTGAAACTTTTAATTTTTGTACCCTTAATTCAGAAAGTGATGTTACACAAAATAGCTAATAAATAACATTTGATGATACCACTGGTGTCACTGGCGCTGCCTAGGGGACCTATCAGGGGGCACGTGAACGAGCGCTGGGAGTGCAGGAACAAGGCATGCAGTGCGCAAGGACCTGAGACTAAACAATGAGCATAGGACCTGGCACTAAGCAGTCACATGACCAGGGAGTGGAGTCACCGCGCTTGAGTACAGGGAAGGAAACTAAGCACACAGAGTGCAGGGCACAGACAATAAATGTGGTCAAGGATAGCCGAGGGTCAAAAAGCTAGACGAGAGCGTAGTACCTAGAGATAAGAACAAGAGTAAACGGAGACAAGCCAAGGGGTCAGATAACCAGGGGGGACAGGGCAGTACAAAGCAGTATAAAATCAGAGAATACATGATTGATGAAGTTTTGGAAAACCGCAAGGGCATTGGTCAGACCAGGCGGCATTACTAAATTTTCAAACAGCCCTTCTAAGGTGGGAAATGCAGATTTCATCTCATCTCCCTCCTGCACCCAGATGAGGCTATATGCCCCCCCGCAAGTTAAGTTTTGAAAGCCATTTGGCCCTGGATAATTGGTTACACAGTAAACGTGGACAAGGAGAGCCGAGGGTCAAAAGCCAGACGAGAGCGTAGTACCTAGGGATAAGACAAAGAGTAAACGGAGACAAGCCAAGGGGTCAGATAATCAGTGGGGACAGGGCAGTACAAAGCAGGATGCAAAGCCAAAAGTCAGGGGACAAACCAGGTCATACACAGCAAAGCACACATCAGCCCAATTATAACCCTAACGGAAAAATCAAAATAAATACATTTTTTTATTTTATTATTATGACCTAACTAATGGGGTGATAAAGGGGGGTTAGATTTACTATTAATTTTATTTTGATCACTGTGATAGGGTCTATCACATCGATAAAAATGAACCAATATGAAAATTTTCCTATTGTTGCCGGGCCGCAAATCTCGGCGGGCACTCGCGCCTGCCATTTTCTTCCTGTAAGACTGCCAGGGTGATGCAGAAGGGTCCAGGGACACCATAGATATGGGAGGGGTATCGGGGATCCCATTTCTCTCTCCTCTGATGTGCGACTGTTGGGGTGAACTCTTAAGGTGGATCTTAGTGATTGCCTGCCCCTGACCTGATAAATATGAGCCAAGTGCATGCACAGAAGACATCGGACACAGGGTCAGATGTGCTCTCCTCTCTCACCAAGAGCTGGCACAGAACTGAACTTTATTAGTATAAACAAAAATCATGTAGCAGGCAGGAAGAGGGTGTTGCACAGCTTCTCAGCAGCCATTGTATCAGTCTGTTAGGTCCCTGCTAGGTCTATTCCATATATGGTCTTCAGTGTATCCACCTCACATTCCAAGGATTCCAGGGCATAGTTCCAGGATGTAGACACAATCTTGCCACACCACATATATTGCTAGCTTATGTAAGGTTTATAATTGATTTCATTAGCCATTCTCTCCTTCATACGACCACATCAGAGAGAGAAATTAAATGGGAAATCTGATCTTTTTCAGTGGTCTCCGTTATTCTGTTAATAACGGCGATTGCAACACTGGGGTCGGTAAAAACCGACATGAATCATGTTCTCTGGGGTCTCAGCTAACCCCAGTAGCCGAGACCCCAGAGAAATTCTGATGCTGGGGGGCGCGCTATACCCTTATTTCTCAGCACCATTAAAAAGTGGTGCTGAGGAATAAGTACCCTCAACTGTCGCCTTTAAAAGGTGGTCATTAGGGGTTAAGGGAGGTCACAGTACATTGTTTTATGCTTTACAGCTACCACTTTACCACCTACGCTATATATTATAAGATACCCCTCTTTAACTTATCAAAAACAATTTTCTTATTACAAATATTTTTTGTGCTTGGCGTCCCATATACGGCATTTTCTGCTTTTTTATTATGTACCTTTTTATTATGGGTTTTAAATGTTTGTTCAATAAAATTTATTGTTTTATTCTTTTTTTGGGGGATCTTTTCTTTACTGTCATATTTATTTACATATGGGATTTTGTTATTCTTATATTTTCACCAAGTCAAGTCATCACAGAGGGGCCCCAAATGGTCATAGAAACAGCTGTTGAGGTGCCTGAACATGTTGTCTTAGGTTTCTTTCATGTGGACTGCATAACCAACTGAAATTGAAGGTAGTGCATTTCTATTATGCAGCAAGTTGTCTTTTAGGCTTCTTTTGGATGAATCGACAAAAATCCTCCATTCCTCTGGATTACGACTTATCTTCAGAGCTTCCATTAAACTGTTGATGTTGTTGCATGCCACAAGATCAACCTCGATGATGAAGTATTGGACAAGAACTTTATCATGGTTGCGCAACAAAGAAATATGAACATTGCCAACTAGGAGATTGCACTGCTGTAGCCTGGAACCTAAGAGCTCAGCCTTATTCTTGGGCATTTCCAAATCTCAAAAAAACATTGCTCAGTCCAATTTGTGTCAAAAGGTGTGGTTCAGTTGAGGTTGCTAGGTCGAGAGAAGAAGATGCTCCATGACATCAAGTTCCCTCTTACTTAACTCGACTGAAAATGTTTCTGGTGCCTTTGGAATGGCAGTTCTTCTGTGTGTGGGATTGGGCGTATTTCATATGGATTGTTTGGATACTGTAAAGTCCACTTTTTCTTCCTTGAAACCCTTTTCTTAATGGGGGGCACCATGCATAAACAGCAATTGGGAGTGTGATCGGATCCAGATCATTAGGACTTCAAAAGGCATAGATTGCCTCTTCTCGTGCTACCACTAGGTAAAATGTGATGCACATCTATTGCAGCATATGTCTGGAGCCACTTATTCCGATCTCCTATTCTGCAGCCGAAATACTGGTTATAGGCTTTCCTTATCATGGTAGTGAAGTTTTGCCTTTGTGAAACAAAAGTTACTTCCACTTTGTTAATGCAAGAATGAGGCATATCTGAAGAAACATATAGAAACATGTCGATATGCTAAGAAATAAGCTAAGAAATCCTAAAACTGTATACCTCACGCAGAGAGCATTTATAAAAGTAGGTGATGTACCTGTAATTAGGATTACGTAATCGGAGCTGAGTTGAAGCTTTTTGATTGGTCACCCTAAGATGATAGAATACTGAAGGCTCAATAGACTAAATAGATAATGTAATAGACTAGCTACAAAACAATGCAATAATGATGATGAAATGATAAATATGCAACTTTTATATAAGCCTGCATGAAAGGTGTCATCTGTAATTACATAGAATGGTAGAGTTGGGAGGGACCTTCTGGGATCAGAGGACTCAGGAGGTCTCTTCCAACTTTATCATTGTTTGATTCCAATCTCCACTGGATCTTGAAAATTAGAGCCAATCAGCAAATTTAAGCATCATATTTGTTTTTAGCACCCCAAAATTAGTTGTTTTCAACTGTTTACGCCTCTAAACCAATTCAGCAGTAGAATAGTGTTATGTCTCCCGAATATCCCCCATCCTCTGGAATTCTATGCCCCAACATGTCTGATTATCCACCACATTTGGATCCTTCAGACGGAACCTGAAAACCCACCTCTTCAAAAAAGCCTACAGCCTGCAATGACCCCGCTACCACCTCATCACCATCAGAGCTACAGCAACCTCCAACTTACCGTCTCCTTCCCCATAATCCTGTAGAATGTAAGCCCACAAGGGCGGGGTCCTCTCCCTCTGTATCAGTCTGCCATTGCTTGTTTACTGCAAGATATTTGCATTTTGATATAACCCCTTCTCATGTACAGCACAATGAAATCAATGGTGCTATATAAATAAATAATAATAATAAGTCCTAATGGGGTCATTGATGACAATGTCTGTAAAGTGCTGTGGAACATAATGGCACAATATAAGCAAACATAATAGAGTACTAGACAGCAGTTAAAATATAAAGAAGTGTCTATGCTGTGTAATAGATTGTGTAAGATGCTATGTGAAAAGTCCACTAGCGTTATGTGAAGAAGGAAAAGGAAGAAACACCAGAAGGAACTCTCAGATCAGACTTGAGAAGCCCAAATAGAACTCATCCTAAAGGATGGAAAAATACCCTTATACATTTAGCTACTACAGGACCATATCTCTATTAAAGAGATTGTTTCATGTTCATTCTTAAGGAGTGAACTGTTCCTTTGCCTCCTGCTTTCCCAGTGTGCTTTTGATCATTGACAGGTCAAGTTGACAGCATCTGGTAGGCAAACAATGTAGAATTAATCTTCAGCTCACCTGGTTCAGCCTGCCCAGTCCTCCTTTCCATAATCTCGGTGCACGGAGTGGATCCATCCCCATCTGGGAGAAATGCTCAATGAAAAAAAGTTTTTTATGGTTCCAACACACGATGTGAAAAAATTAAGAAAAGCCTTTATTTAATCCATAATTAAAAAATGCAATTCCAGTGATGATAAAAGCATGTGTAGGCTTACGCGTTTCGGATCATATTTGACCCTTAATCATAGCAAATTGCATTTTTTAATTATGGATTAAATAAAGGCTTTTCTTAATTTTTTCACATCGTGTGCTGGAACCATAAAAAACTTTTTTTCATTGAGCATCTGGTAGGCAGTATGTAACCATGGCATACACACGTCAACCATAGAATTAAAAATCCCCCTACTCTTGTAAGTGTTCTGTCCAGCCATATAATTGCTGTCTAGAAAGTTTAGTCATTTTTTTATGTCTCCATTATTACAGACATTGTATTTTTTGTGCGTATTAATCCTTCCTATATTTTATATTGTAAGGTAACAGCACCATCTGCTGGTGGTTTAATGTATAGATTCTGGTTTAATTTGCAATGTATTATGGGAAGTTCCTAGGGCATTGTGGGATTGTTCCTGTTACATTGTGGTCTTATTATCACACAGTGAAGGGAACAGCAGCCTTAACATAGGAAATTGTATTTGGACTTGTAAATCTGTTTTATATATTACCAGTTATTAACATTTACAACATTAAGTACAATTTCCAATATGAAGAACTGCAATGTATCCAGAAAAAAAAATGCTATATGGCTGATCCGTATGGGATCACATTTTTTTGACGCCCATATAGCTAACCTCTTTCTGTCATGTGACGTACTATCACGTCCATGTGCCCTGGGACTTAATTCCAAGGGACGGGATAGTACGTCACAGCGATCAGAGGCGCCCACGTTGTGAGCGCTGCTGATCCCGGCCGGGTGTCAGCTGATTATCACAGCTGACACCCGGCACAACGTGTCAGGGGCGGTTACGGACCGCCCCCGACATGTTAACCCCTTGCACACCGCGATCAAACACGATCGCGGTGTACCGGGGGTTAAAGGAAAGCATCGGCAGGGAGGGGGCTCCCTCCGTGCTTCCCTGAGCCCCCCACAGCAGCGCAATGTGCAGCGCTGCTGCGGGGGGCTCCATCCCTGCAGGTCCCCAAATCCAAGATGGCGACGGGGACCTTCGGGGGCCTGCAGGGAGCTGGCTTCCTCAGTGCCTGCAAAGCGCAGGCATGAGGAAAGCCTGTGCAGTGCCTGTGACATATCGCTGATCTGTCACAGTGATCTGTGATGTGACAGATCAGCGATCTGTCACATGACAGCTATGTCCCCCCTTGCACAATGTAATAAAGTTAAAAAAAGTGTAAAAATAATTTAAAAAAAATCGCTAAATAAATTTAAAAAAAAATATTCCCTAATAAATTCCTTTTTTCAAAATAAAAAAAACAAAACAATAAAAGTACACATATTTGGTATCGCCGCATCCGTAACGACCCGCCCTATAAAACTGGCCCACTAGTTAACCCCTTTAGCGAACCCCTTAAAAAATAAAAATAAAAAACTAAGCAAAAAATTATTTATTATCATACCGCCAAACAAAAAGTGCAATAACGCGCGATCAAAAAGACGCACATAAATATCCATGGTACCGCTGAAAACGTCATCTTGTCCCGCAAAAAACAAACTGCCATACAGCGTCATCAGTGAAAAAATAAAAAAGTTATAGCTCGCAGAATAAAGCGATGCAAAAATAATTATTTTTTATATAAAATTGTTTTCATTGCATAAAAGCGACAAAACATAAAAAAACTACCTAAATGAGGTATCGCTGTAACCGTACTGACCCAAAGAATAAAAGGGATTTATCAATTTTACCGCAGGCGGAACGGTGTAAACGCACCCCCCAAAAGAAATTCATGAAACGCTGTTTTTTGTTCATTCTGCGTCCCAAAAATCGGAATAAAAAGCGATCAAAAAATGTCACATGCCCGAAAATGGTATCAATAAAAACGTCAACTCGTCCCGCAAAAAATAAGACCTCACATGACTCAGTGGGTCAAAATATGGAAAAATTATAGCTCTCAATATGTGGTGATGCTAAAACTATTTTTACAATAAAAAGCGTCTTTTAGCGTATGACAGCAGCCAAAAATAAAAACCCGCTATAAATAGTAAATCAAACCCCCGTTATCACCCCCTTAGTTAGGGAAAAATAATAAAATTAAAAGAAAATGTATTTATTTCCATTTTCCCATTAGGGTTAGGGCTGAGATTAGGGTTAGGGGTGTGTTGGGGTTAGGGTTGGAGTTATAATTGGGGGGTTTCCACTGTTTGGGCACATCAGGTGCTCTCCAAACGCAACATGGCATCTGATCTCAATTCCAGTCAATTCTGCGTTGAAAAAGTCAAACGGCGCTCCTTCCCTTCCAAGCTCTGCCATGTGCAAAAAACAGTGTTTTACCCCCACATATGGGGTATCAGCCTACTCAGGACAAATTGCAAAACAACTTTTGGGGTCCAATTTCTCCTGTTACCCTTAGGAAAATAAAAAATTGGGGGCAAAAATATCATTTTTGTGGAAAAAAATGATTTTTTTATTTTCACGCCCAGGCGTTATAAACTTCTGTGAAGCACTTGGAGGTTCAAAGTGCTCACTACACATCTAGATAAGTTCCATGGGGGGTCTAGTTTCCAAAATGGGGTCACTTGTGGGGAGTTTCAATAGTTTAGGTACATCAGGGGCTCTCCAAACGCACATGACACCCGCAGACCATTCCATCAGTCTGCATTCCAAAACGTCACTACTTCCCTTCCAAGCCCCGACGTGTGCCCATACAGTAGTTTTCTCCCACATATGAGGTATCAGCGTACTCAGGACAAATTGGACAACAACTTTTGGGGTCCAATTTCTCCTGGTACCCTTGGGAAAATAAAAAAATTGGGGACTAAATGATCAGGTTTGTGGAAAAAATAAGATTTTTTTATTTTCACGCCCGGGCGTTATAAACTTCTGTGAAGCCCTTGGGGGTTCAAAGTGCTCACCACACATCTAGATAAGTTCCTTAGGGGGTCTAGTTTCCAAAATGGTGTCATTTGTGGGGGTTTCCACTGTTTAGGTACATTAGGGGCTCTCCAAATGCAACATGACACCCGCAGAGCATTCCATCAAAGTCTGCATTCCAAAACGTCACTACTTCCCTTTTGAGCCCCGACGTGTGCCCATACAGTAGTTTTCTCCCACATATGGGGTATCAGCATACTCAGGACAAATTGGACAACAACTTTTGGGGTCCAATTTCTCCTGTTACCCTTGGGAAAATAAAAAAAATTGGGGACTAAAAGATCATGTTTTTTGAAAATTCCGATTTTTTTATTTTCACGCCCGGTCGTTATAAACTTCTGTGAAGCACGGGGGGGGGTTCAAAGTGCTCACCACACATCTAAATAAGTTCCTTGGGGAGTCTAGTTTCCAAAATGGTGTCATTTGTTGGGGGTCTTCACTGTTTTGGTACATCAGGGGCTTTCCAAACGCGACATGGTGTCCGATCTCAATTCCAGCCAAAACCGTCAAATGGCGCTGCTTCCCTTCCAAGCTCTGCCATGCGCCCAAATAGTGGTCTACCCCCACATGTGGGGTATCAGCGTACTCAGGACAAATTGCACAATAACTTTTAGGGTCCTGTTACCATTGGAAAAATAAGACTTGAGGGTGAAAAGATTTTTGTGGAAAAAATATGATTTTTTAATTGTACCGCTGTACGTTATAAACTTCTGTGAAGCCCTTGTGGGTTCAAAGTTCTCACCACATATCTAGACAAGTTCCTTGGGGGGTCTAGCTTCCAAAATGTGGTCACTTGTGGGGGGTTTCCACTGTTTAGGTACATCAGGGGCTCTCCAAACGTGACATGGCGTCCGATCTGAATTGCAGCCAATTTTGCTTTGAAAAAGTCAAACAGCGCTCCTTCCCTTCTGAACTCTGCCATGCGCCGAAACAGTGGTTCCCCCCCACATATCAGGTATCAGCGTACTCAGGACAAACTGCACAATAACTTTTGCAGTCCAATTTCTCCTGTTACCCTTGGTAAAATAAAAAAAAATTGAATCTGAATTATTTTTTTTGTGAAAAAAAGTTAAATGTTCATTTTTTTAAATATTCAAAAAATTTCTGTGACGCACCTGAAGGGTTAATAAACTTCTTAAATGTGGTTTTGAGCACCTTAAGGGGTGCAGTTTTTAGAATGGTGTCACTTTTGGGTATTTTCTATCATATAGACCCCTCAAAGTGGCTTCAAATGTGATGTGGTCCGTAAAAATAAAATGGTGTTGCAAAAATGAGAAATCGCTGGTCAACTTTTAACCCTTATAACTTCCTAACAAAAAAAAATTTGGGTTCCAAAATTGTGCTGATGTAAAGTAAACGTGGGAAATGTTATTTTTTTTAAGTTTTTTGTGTGCCATATCTCTGTGATTTAAGGGCATAAAAATTTTAAGTTGGAAAATTGTGAAATTTTAAAAATTTTCGCCAAATTTCCATTTTTTCACAAATAAATACAAGTTATTTGAATGAAATTTTACCACTAACATGAAGTACAATATGTCACGAGAAAACACTGTCAGAATCACCAGGATCCATGGAAGCGTTTCAGAGTTATTACCTCATAAAGGGACAGTGGTCAGAATTGTAAAAATTGACCTGGTCATGAACGTGCAAACCACCCTTGGGGGTTAAGGGGTTAAATAAGCAAGTCTCATCCGAAACACGGCAGCCTTTGCTTCCCTCCATTTGGTATATAGAATACTACAAGCAATGTGCCAATTACTTTGAGTCGTACGTGCAGATGTTAAAAAAATTTGAGAATGGCTGCTAGAAATTTTGTCGACGTTGAAACTCAAGAGGTTGGCCTTCACTAAGTCTCAGCACACCCTATAAAAAGCCTTTTTGGCAACAATGATGAGAAGAACTAGTGGGGTTTTAGATTTCTGTGCTGTCCATGGAGTAGTCAAGTAGATTTATCTATGTCCTTTCACCCCATAACAAATCCTCGAGAATTCATCTTTGAACAGAAAGTTATCAGCTGGCTTAGTTGCACTGTCTGGAAAAGCAAAAAATTTGACCCAAATGTTTAATTCCCCTAATAATAATATTTTTTATTGGTATAGAGCCAACACATTGCCCCGCACTTTACAATTCAGAGGGGAAATGTACAGACAATGAAGACAATACAGAGCAACACATATTTCAACAGATATCAAGAGGAGGGCAAAAAAGTAATAGATTAGTGAGGTGAAGCCATTCTAAAGAAATGTGTTTTTAGAGACTGTTTTAGAGAATGCTTAATATTGTGGATACTAGAAAATAACTGGGGCAGCACAAGAGAAGTCTTGGAGATGAGATTGGGAGGTTCAGATTATTGAGGATGTTAGTATTAGGTCATTAGCAGAACATAGAGCACAGGTATGGGGGTGATAGACAGACATTAGGGGGAGATGTAAGGCGGTGGAGAGCTTTGTAGGTGCATGTGATAAGTTCATATTATATTCAAAAGCGGATGGGCAACCAGTGCAATGACTGGCTAGTCATCATCCCCAATTGGATAAGAAATATGTTCTGGAGGACACAAGTTGCAAAATATTGCTATGTATCAAATGATCAGGATCAAGTTCTAGAATTTAAAATGCAGAATATGTTCTACTCCACCATCAACCCACAATACAGAGAGGAACCGAAAATCCTTGTTTTCTACATTTTTAGTGAACATGTAACTGAAATATGTATTGAAATATTAGCCATATTCGGTGTAAAAATCTCTAGTACAAAGAGAACTAAGAAAAAAAAATTTAGTTCTCACTTGAAGCCTTTAAATGAAAACACCTTAGATAAATTTGTGGGGGAAAAAAAGCATTAATGCGTCTCATGCTCTGTGTTAAAATATTCTATACTATTACGTATAGAATTTTATATTCTATAAAATTAAACAGTTAAGGGCCTGTCACACTAAGCGATATTGCTAGCGACTGGTTTTGTGACGTTATAGCGATATTGCTAGCGATATCGCTATGTGTGATACTTACCTCCGACCGGCTCCCCCGCTGACTATCGCTGATCGCGCGAGACCGTCCTGGACCGTTTCTCATCGTCAGCTTCCTGCTGGGACTTCCTGCTGTGACGATGAGCGACGCGTGGACGCGGGCGGGAGGACTCCAGGATCACCTCGTCTGACAGGTAAGTAGCGACCCCCGACCCCTGCGATGTCGCTGGTGAGATCTGCCTGTGTGGCAGCTCACTAGCGAACACTTAGCATCCTGACCGCATCATATCGCTGGTACATCGCTAAGTGTGACAGTACCTTTAGTAGGGTTACATTTTAGCAAATTATCAAGATATTCTAGACATAGAACCTTATCTTCAAGGACTTCTGTTGTTCACTGAACATTAACCTCTTAAGGACCAAGCCACTTTGTGTGGTTATAACTCTGGAATGCTTCAATGGATCCCGCTGATTCTGAGCTTGTTTTTTTGTGACTTATTGTACTTCACGTTAGTGGTAAAATTTCTTCAACATACAGTAGTGTAACTTGTGCTTATTTGTGTAAAAAACGGAAATTTGGTGAAAATTTGGAAAATTTTGCAATTTTCAAACTTTTAATTTTTATGCCCTTAAAACAGAGAAATATGTCACACAAAAGTTACTAAATAACATTTCCCACATGTTTACTTTACATCAGCACAATTTTGGAAACAAAATTGGTTAAAATTTGAACAGCAATTTCTCATTTTTCCAACAAAATTTATGCCAGAAAATACCCCAAAGTGACACCATTCTAAAAACTGCACCCCTCAAGGTACTCAAAACCACATTCATGAAGTTTATTAACCCTTCAGTTGCTGAAAAAATGAACATTTAACTTTTTTCACAAAAATTTTACTTAGGACGCAATTTTTTTATTTTCTCAAGGGTATCAGGAAAAAATCAACCACAATATTTGTTCTGCAATTTCTCCTGAATATGTTGATACCCCATATGTGGTAGAAAACTACTATTTGGGCACACGGTGGGGCTTGGAAGGGAAGGAGCACCATTTGACTTTTGAAAAGTAAAATTGGCTGAAAATAGTAGTGAACGCTATGTTGCATTTGAAGAGCCCCTGATACGCCTAAACAGTGGAAACCCCCCACAAGAGAACTTATTTTGGAAACTAGACACCTCAAGGAATTTATCTAGATATGTGGTGAGCACCTTGAACCTCCAGGTGCTTCACCGAAGTTTATGACGTTGAACTTGTGTTTTACTCCCAAATTTTGCATTTTTAGAAGGATGAAAAGAGAAAATGCACCACACCATACAATTTGTTGTGCAATTTCTCCTGAATAAGCCGATATACCCCATATGTGGTAGAAAACTACTATTTGGATACACGGCAAGGCTTGGAAGGGAAGGAGCAGTATTTGAATTTTGGAACACAATTTTGTCTGGAAGAGTTCTTGACACGCTGAAACAGCAGAAACTCCACAATTGACCCCATTTTCTAAATTTCACACCCTAAAGACTGCGGCAGTAGCGCTAGCATGTTCTCGCCCACTGCACTGTTGTTGATTTTCGTCGTCACTAGAACTACCATGTTTCCCCGAAAGTAAGACCCTGTCTTACATTAATTTTACCCCAAAAAGTCCCACCCTGTCTTACTTTCGGGGGAGGTCTTACATTAGCCGAAAAAAAATGACAATTTCTTTTTAACCAATAAATTAACATTTATTAACATGCTGTTATACCCCATAACAGTGCCGTATCCCACTGCACACAGCCCCACACCCCATAACAGTGCCGTATCCCACTGCACACAGCCCCACACCCCATAACAGTGCCGTATCCCACTGCACACAGCCCCACACCCCATAACAGTGCCGTATCCCACTGCACACAGCCCCATACCCTATACAGTACGTTTCCCTACTTGGTTTTTAAATGCTGGACGTTTTCCTCTGCGGTGCGGCTGTGGGTGCGGAAGGCCTGTGCTGCAGGGAACGCTGTGCCAATCAGCAGGGAAACAGCGGTGACATGGGGCTGGGGCGGCCAATTACAGCCCGAGCTGCTGGACCAATCAGTGCTCGAGCCGGGGGCCGGCGGTGACGTGGGGAACAGGGGCGGCCAATGAGCTGTTGAGCTGGGCGGATTGCGGGGTTAACACGGCGAGTTAACCCCATGAGCGCTGGACCCGCCCAGCTGCACCTGAGGACACCTCTAGAGCCTGGGGACCCAATGGGGGACAGCGGCAGCCCAAAGGTAAGGGCCTTACATTTCACAGCGGCCCCCAACCCTGCCTTACATTCGGGGGAGGCCTTACATTGAAGGACCCCCCCGTAACCCCCACCCTGTCTTACTTTCGGGGGGGTCCTACTTTCGGGGAAACACGGTAGCGGACAAGGATGACATCTGCAAAAACTGCTCGCTCGTTTCACTGGCGCTGTCTGTATCCGAACAGATCATAGAGTAAGCCTCATCTGCCGAATACATACGTGCAGCCATTTCAATCTCCATCTCTTTCTCTATATATATATGTGTACAGATATATATATATAGTAGGGATTCAACTCGCTTAGGTGCGACGGGAGACAACCAGGAGGCACGTTCTTTTAAAAGTTCATAGGGTTTATTGCTCCATAACCCATAAACCAGCACATAACATAAGGAATAGCCTTTAGCTCAGGCGAAAGCAAGTCTAAGTGTCCATGATTTCAGGCTCAGTCCTGGAGCCTCAGCAAAACACAGGAGGCTTATCCGTCCTCACATACAGCCAATATACATAGGCCTCCCCGGGTCAGCAGCCTCAGCACGTGGTCTTCAGGAAGGTAGCACACCTTCCACCACATAGGCCTGCCGGGACCTTCCACATGGCTCAATCAGATCCATGCGCTCTCTCATGGCTGCTTCTCCATACTGCAGACATTCATTCCCTCCAGGGAACTCTCAGGCACTTGCAGCCATTACAGCGTCCACACGTGCTGTCAGGCAGGAAGCCCCATCTCAGCGGGACCATCCACACTGGACCAACCGGGTCCAAGCATTCACGTGACCTACCCTGGCCACATTATATGGTTCATAGCCACACCCACCAGGTCACATGACTCTTACCTCATCACAGGTCCTTCAAGCACTTACACGCTCTTTACAAGTGTTCTTTAAACACACCCCCTGGGTGGGTTTGTAGGTAACTGGCTCGCCCATCTCCCTAGTTACCTGGAGACTTCTCCCTGTCACATTAAAGCAGCACCTCAGCAGTATCACTGCTGATCAATACATAAGTCTCCATCCCAAAGCCACCCACTTTGCGATACATAATGGCCATTCAGTATTCTGCCATTCATCCTTTCTCCTGGGACATCCACACAGCGCCCCCTAGCGGACACAGTGGTTACTACACCACAATATATATATATATATATATATATATATTACTGAATGTATCCAGGAAGAAAGACCGCACTCCTGGAGCTGGTGGAAATAGTTTAGGATTTATTCGCACATGCTATACATGTCGGCCGGGGGAATGATAACAGGAGAGGGAAAACAGCTGACAACGGCTGTTTCGCGCTGCCAAAGGGACCCGTTGAAGTGCTTTGGCAGCGCGAAACGGCTGTTGTCAGGTGGTTTCCCTCTCCTGTTATCACTCCCCCGGCCGACATGTATAGCATATGCCAATAAATCCTACACTATTTCCACCAGCTCCAGGATTGCGGTCTTTCTTCCTTCCTTCTTGGATATATTCAGCGTTGTGGATTCCCAGACCAGCACCCGCAGCTGCCAGCACTGAAAACTCCGGATACCGCACACCACTAGAAGCTAAATGGTAACAGCGGTGCCATCCGCGTTTTTTCTCTTTTTTCACATATATATATTACTGTATATTATATATATATATATACAGTATATATATATATATATATATATATAAAATGACAGAGGAGATGGGAGGACGGACGGACAGGGAGACTGGGGTGACGCTGGGAGTGGGATAAAAATTGATTCTGGATTTCACACAGGTCTCTCAGGTTCTAACAGCAGCACAGCTCCGATCTCTAACAATGTCACAGACAGAGTGACAAGATGTAGCTGTGCTGCTGTTTCCCGCATTTGATACACTGCTGTGATTGGATAGTTACAGTTACTGTCCAATCACAGCAATCAGAGATGCAGAGACGCTGTCATTGGTCCCTGCATCTCTTCACTGTCCTCCAAATGACGTGATCATTCATGATCATGGCATCAGCAGGGTTAATCAGCCGGGGGGCGGTGGTCAGCACTCCCTGGCTGTATCTTCCCATGGCTCTATCTTTTTTATTTTTCTGTCAATATGGCCTTATGATGGCTTGTGTTTTGTGGGACGAGTTGTACTTTTGAACCACACCATTGATGTTACCATATAGCATACTGCAAAATGGGGAAAAAATTCCAAGAGCGGCGAAATTGTACAAAAAGTGCAACTCTACAATTGTTTTTCATGTTTTTATTTACCAAGTTCACTAAATGCGAAAACTGACCTGCCATGATGATTCTCCAGGTAATTACGAGTTCTCAGATATCAAAAATGTAAAGGTTCTTTTTATTTAAGTGATGAAAAAAAAAAATCAAAACTGTGTAATAAAAAAATGTCACCATTTTCAGAGACCCATAGCATCTCCATTTTTCGTAATCTGAGTCTGGGTGAGGGCTTATTTTTTGCACGCTGAGCTGATATTTTTATTGATACCGTTTTGTGGGAAAATGCAATGTTTTGATCGACTGTTATTGCATTTTATTGCAATGTTGTGGCGGCCATAAAAATGGCATTCTGGAGTTTCAATTTTTGCCGTTTATCAATCAGATTAATTTAGTTTATATTTTGATAGATTGGGCATTTCTGAATGCAGCTATATGAAATATGTGTATTTTTATTGTGTTATTTTGAATGGAGCAAAAATGGGGTGATTTGAACGTTTATATTTTTTTTAAGTATTTTTTTTAAAACTTTTCTAAAAATTTTTACTTGCTTCAATAGTCTCTTTAGAAGACTTTAAGTAGTGAAGAGTGGATTGCTTGTGCTACACATAGATGACTATGTGTAGCAGAAATCATCATCTCATTTGAATGCTGGTGTTCATAGGAGATCTGCAGACGCCCCGACTGTAATGACAACCCATCGGTGCCCCACAATCGTGTGACATGTAAGCTGATGGGCGTCTCTTATGATGCACTTCTGCTGGGCACGAGTTAAATGCCGCATTCAGAGATTGACAGCGGCATTTCACATGTTAACAGCCGCAGGTGGATTGCGATTCCACCCGCGGCTGTTAGATGCACATGACAGCTGATCAGATCAACTGTTATGTACAGGGAAAGATGTGGGCTCAGCACTGGATCCCGCATCAAAGGCAGGAGTATGATCAATGATGTATATATATATATATATGTCATTGGTCAAGAAGGGGTTAAAGGGAATATGTTTTAGGATCAACCTTTCTAAGCCATCAATATGGGCAAGGACGTCATAGAAAGTTGAATAAAATGATACCTTGATATCTGGGATCTGATTTTTTTTTATTTTTTTTTATAGTCAAGTATTTAGTCTTAAGCTGAGTTGTCTAGGCAAGTGCGAATTACAGAAATCTATAGAATAGTTGATGAGGTATGCCAAACTCACTTTGCAACTTCTGGTAATTCTTCAAAATATTCCTGGACTGGATTTGGACTACACTATGAATACCGCTCTCTTCCTACTAGAAGCAACCCTCTGGCTTCATAAATTACGGCAAGAGTGGATTGTGCTAGAGTGGCGTCAATACTGTGAAACGATTACTATTCAGTAATTTCTTCTCTATGTCCCAAACTTTATATATCGTCAACAATTTTGATAAATGGAATGTTATTTTCCAGCATCCCCCTGCCTCTACAAACAAAATAGGTATATACAGTGTGGAAAAAATTACTTAGTCAGCCACCAATTGTGCAAGTTCTCCCACTTAAAAAGATGAGAGAGGCCTGTAATTGACATTATAGGTAGACCACAACTATGAGTCAAAATGAGAAAAAAAAAATCCAGAAAAATCACCTTGTCTGATTTTGCAAGATTTATTTTTCAAATTATGGTGGAAAATAAGTATTTGGTCATTAACAAAAGTTCATCTCTATATTTTGTTATAAATCCTTTGTTGGCAATGAGAGGTGAAACGTTTTCTGTAAGTCTTCACAAGATTGGCACACACTGTTGGTGGTATGTTGACCCATTCCTCCATGCAGATCTCCTCTAGAGCAGTGATGTTTTGGGCCTGTTACTGGGCAACACAGATTTTCAAATCCCTCTAAAGATTTTCTATGGGGTTGAGATCTGGAGACCTAGGCCACTCCAGGACCTTAATATGCTTCTTACGAAGCCACTCCTTTGTTGCCCTGGCGGTGTGCTTGAGATCGTTATCATGCTGAAAGACCCATCCACGTTTCATCTTCAATGCCCTTGCTGATGGTAAGAGGGTTGCACTCAAAATCTCACAACACATGGCTCCATTCATTCTTTCATGTACACTGATCAGTCTTCCTGGTCCCTTTGCAGAGAAACAACCCCAAAGCATGATGTTGCCTCCCCCATGCTTCACAGTAAGTATGGTGTTCTTTTGATTCAACTCAGCATTCTGTTTCCTCCAAACACGAGTTTTGTTTCTACCAAACAGTTCTACCTTGGTTTCAACAGACCAATCGAAATTCTCCCAGTTCTCTTCTGGATAATCCAAATGCTCTCTAGCAAACTTCAGACAGGCCTGGGACATGTACTGGCTTAAGCAGGGGGACATGTCTGGCACTGCAGAATCTGAGTCCCTGGCGGCTTAGTGTGTTACTGATGGTAGCCTTTGTTACGGTGGTCCCAGCTCTATGCAGGTCATTCACTAGGTCCACCTTGTGATTCTGGGATTTTTGCTCACCATTCTTGTGATCATTTTGACCCCACGGGGTGAGATCTACCTATGATGTCAATTACAGGCCTCGCTCATCTTTTTAAGTGGGAGAGCCTGCACAATTGGTGGCTGATTAAATTCCTTTCACCCCATTGTATGTATATATATATATATGTGGGGCCTTGAGACGATATCTTTAGAACTCAATTGAATATTTAAGAAGACATCTCTAATAGCTGAGGATTTATCAGGCATGAAACCTGAGTGGTCACTATGGATGATTTCAGTGGGGATGTTTTAATTCAAATAAATCCACAGTTTTTTAGCATGAAAAAGAGCTGTAAAAAACTATGGCTTAGCAAAGATCTCCCCGGGAGTCTGCTTCCATATCTTATTTTAACTGAAAGTAGGTGCTATCAGTATGAGATATGTAGATCAGGTACTGTGCCCTTTCATTTAAAATAAATTCTGGAGGCAGAGTCTCAGGGAGATCTTTGTCCCGCCCATACATCTTAACTGCTCATTTACATATTTAAAAAAGTCAATTTGTCTGGAATAAGATTTTTGATCGCAGATATAATTTTAATCAACTTTCTATGACCTACATGCACATAATAGACAGCTTAGGAGGGTTGCTAATAATGACAGCTTCACTTTAAGACCTTTGTGCAAATTATATTATGCTGAACACAAAATAATTCAATAACATATAATGTCAGTACAGTTGTAGAAATGGGAACTACTAATTGTTGTTCAATTACAAATGTTCATTGGTAATAATCTACATTGTCTAAGATATTTAGTACTCAAAATAATTTACCATTCTTTTGTAAATGTGTAATTTTAGCAGACTATGATTTGTATTTTTCTTACACGTCGCGAAAAAAGCTAATAAAAATAAAATGGCTACTTCTCTGTGTGTATTCTTTGATGTCTAGCAAGACTTGATTTCTCTGTAAAACATTTACCACATTGAGAACATGAAAATGGTTTCTCCCCAGTGTGAATTCTCCGATGTCTGGCAAGATAGTATTTATCATTAAAATATTTCCCACATAGTGAACATGAAAATGGCTTCTCCCCTGTGTGACATATCAGATGTGTTGTAAGATGTGATTTCTCTGTAAAACATTTCCCACATTCTGAGCATGAAAATGGCTTCTCCCCTGTGTGAATCATCTGATGTGTAACAAGATGTGATTTCTCTTTAAAACATTTCCCACATTCAGAACAGGAAAATGGCTTTTGTCGTATGTGAGTTCTCTGATGTCTAAAAAGATTTGATTTCTGATTAAAACATTCCCCACATTCAGAACATAAAAATGGCTTCTCCCCAGTGTGAGTTCTCTGATGTCTTTCAAGACTTGATTTAATTCTGTAACATTTTTGACAATCTGAACATGAAAATGGTTTCTCCCCTGTGTGAGTCCTTTGATGCGTAACAAGATTAGATTTCTCTGTAAAACATTTCCCACATTCTAAACATGAAAATGGTTTCTCCCCTGTGTGAGTTCTCTGATGTTTAACAAGATATTTTTTCTCTGTAAAACTTTTTCCACATTCTAAACATGAAAATGGTTTCTCTCCGGTGTGAGTTCTCTGATGTTTATCAAGATCATATTTCTCATTAAAACATTTCCCACATATTAAACATGAAAATGGCTTCTTCCTTGCGTGAGTTCTCTGATGTTTAACAAGATTTGTTTTACAGTTAAAACATTTCCCACATTCAGAACATGAAAATGGCTTCTCTCCTTTGTGAGTTCTCTCATGTGTGACAAGATGTGATTTCTCGTTAAAACATTTTCCACACTCTGAACATGAAAATGGCTTCTTCCCTGTGTGAGTTCTCTGATGTTTAACAAGATTTGTTTTCCAATTAAAACATTTCCCACAATCTGTACAGAAAAATGGCTTCTCCCCAGTGTGAATTCTGTGATGCGTGACAAGTTGTGATTTTTCATAAAAACTTTTTCCACATTCTGAACATGAAAATGGCTTCTGCCCTATGTGAATTCTGTAATGTGTGACAAGATGTGATTTCTCATTAAAACATTTTCCACACTCTGAACATGAAAATGGCTTATTACCTGTGTGAGTTCTCTGATGTTTAACAAGAGTTGTTTTCCATTTGAAACATTTCCCACAATCTGAGCAGAAAAATGGTTTCTCCCCTGTGTGAATTCTTTGATGTCTAACAAGATCTGATTTCTGGGTAAAATGTTTTCCACACTCTGAACATGAAAATGGCTTCTCCCCTGTGTGACTTCTCTGGTGTGTAACATAATTTGATTTCTCTGTAAAACATTTCCCACATTCTGAACATGAATATGGCTTCTCACCTGTGTGAACTTTCTCATGTCTAGCAAGATTTGCTTTCCGATTAAAATATTTCCCACATTTTGAGCATAGAAATAACTTATTCCCTGTGTGAATTCTCTGATGTATAACAAGTTGAGATTTTTTTACATAAGATTTCCCACATTCTGAACATGAATATGGCTTCTCTTCTGGGTGACTTCTCTGAATTGTAACAAGTCTTGATTTAACACTGTAAAATTTCCCAGATTCAGAACATGAAAATGATTTCTCCCCTATAAGAGTTATTTCATGTTTATCAAAACGTCTGTGACTTTTGTTTTGCAAATTGGTCACTAAGAAAGCAGAAGAAAGGACCTGTTGAAAATCAGGATCAGATGATAGATTTTTCCTAAAACAGGCTTGAGGTGTATCTGGCATATTAACATGTTCTTCATAAGTATTTGATGCAATACCATGCT
This sequence comes from Dendrobates tinctorius, assembly GCF_039654945.1. Lineage (NCBI taxonomy): Eukaryota > Metazoa > Chordata > Amphibia > Anura > Dendrobatidae > Dendrobates > Dendrobates tinctorius. The sequence goes on from NW_027361822.1 coordinate 5,871,611, forward strand.
CATCTGCTGTAAAATCTGTAAGTATCAGATGTCCGTTTGAGCTCTTGGTACAGTCATCTGTAACAATATTGATTTTATTATTTTTCAATAATACTGCTTTGAATATATATTAAAAGGGTTGTCCACAGCTTGTATATATATCCTATCCTCTGGATAATAATCTGGATAATAATAACAAAAAAAGTTGCACTCTGTAGTGCTAAAGCATGTCAATATGAAATATATGAAGTATGAATAGCAATACTGCTTCTGGTTATTAGGAAAAAAAATGAGAAACTTAGCACATAATTTGGACAATTCATGCATGCCCAGCAGCCAACGACTAGGCAGATTAAGAACTGCTGGGAACATTCAAATGCTTTAGCACTACAGAGTGCAACTTTTTTTTGGTTATTGCATATAGAGATGGCTGTTCCTAGTATGCAACTGTTCACACTAGCTTAAAATTGCCAGTCAGTCTTTTGTCATCAGTCATTTTTATCCTCTGGATAAATCATCAATATCAGTTCCATGGGTTGTGACACCCAGCACCCTCCCTCAATCAGCAATTCCTGGTACCAGCCATCAATATAAAAGTAGTAAACAATACCCTTAAATATATCAGGTTTTGCTTTGTCAGTTTTTCTTTTCTCTGTTGAAGCTGCCATCTCCATAGGTTCGTGTTTACCAGTGCCTGTTATGAATTGTTTCAAGTTACATATTCAGCGGAGTCTCATAAATGGGCTTTAAGGCTAGTTTCACACTAGCATATGACCGAGGTGTGGAGGGTTACGGACTTCCTCTGTGAAGCTCTGCCCATGGCCGCACCTCCTCCAGTCAGCTCTGCCTACTTCGGCATGTGTACCCTATCTTTAGCATTGGGTATGCAGGCCGTGCCGATGTATGCGGAT